>NC_054388.1:130000-460000 GCF_017654675.1 Xenopus laevis | reverse complement strand
TATAATGTATATGTGAAAGAATGCCTGTCAATAAAATATTTGCCTTGCTCAGTCAATTACACAGTCCTGGTCAATGTCTTCAGATAAGACGTGTCTTCAGTGAATGTATTTATAAATCCATAAGAGATTGCACTGAAGGCCAAAGCCAGACATCATTCATACAGCACAACGTGACCCAACAGATATTGTTACAGCAATGAAGCCTGCAATAAATATGCAGGAATTCTGACATTTGTACAGTAGTAATAATAACATACATATACACTAACTTGGTTCACTAATATAGTGGGGGAGTCTAGCAACAATATTACTACAGATATGAGATCTGTTATGCAGAATGGGACCTGGGGTTTTCCCGAACAAGCCAGTTTTTTTGCTTTAAGAATAAGTAAAAAGTAAATCATGTATAAATTCTCAGGGTGTTCTCACATGCCCTTTCCCATGTCTTTCCTGAGCAGAGCAACATCAGAACTTTTCTCTATTTTCCTTCTGAAGCTATATCTCTTTGACTGTCATTGACGGTTACATGAACTGACCAGCAGGAGGCGCTGTAGCTACAATTCATTTCATTGTCAGTTAATACTCTAACTCTGAAAATGAAAAGTTGTTTCTCCTCCAATTGAATACAACCCATACATTTTTTAAGTGATAACATTTTCCCACATGCAAAATGCCATTGGGCTCATTTACGTCCACAAGTGCAGTGAGGAGAAGCCGATATTGAGCACGATTGTTATGTTTTGCCCCCCCATGGTGCAGCGGGTTTTCCCCAAATTCCAGCGATATTGCAGTCGCAAGGGGGAGTTGCATGTGACGCAACTGCAGGCAATGTTTTAAAATTAGCACTTAAACACAAATGAGATACAATTGCAAATCTATTTTACATGCAACTGATTGTGGGGAAATTTGTGCAAATACACAAACAGAGCAAAGGCCCAAATGTACAGCTTCTTTAGATACAATCCTGCATGTGGCCATGGTTTAAATAGTTTCAAGTCTAAATGTAGAAGCTAAGGAACATTTCCCCTCACAGCAGCAATTATGGGCATGGTTTATTCAATTGCTCCAACCCAAGCACAGCTTCTAATGTTTTTTCAGCACTCCATCAATAACACAAGTATCTCCTCAACCAGATCACACAGATTCAGCCATGGAAACATCAAGAGCAAGGATTCTCCAACAATGGATTAGTACTTGATTGAAGCAAGAAAGCCTTGCTCGGTGGAACTGGAGTGTGCACAGCCAATTCTACAGATATTCCAGTAAGCTGACTCTCTATTCCTCCTATTCTAGTATCTTTCCAAGCAGTGCAAGATTCAGGTTCATATTTTGCCAACAGCACCAGAATCATTGAAGCAGATTATCCCACACATCACTTGTTGATTTATTTAGGCTAAAGTAATTAATGGCAGCAATAATGATCTGAGAGAAATCCTTTCTCCCCACCTGATTGCCATTAAAGGGTAAAGAGTGGGATGGGTCAAAGGGGGGCTAAACAATCCCACCCCAATAAACCGAATCCCCTCACCCCCAATGAGGAGAGCAGAATTACAGGCATGTGTACAAAGGTTTAATGTGACAATAAAAAGTTTGTATTTGTTAATAGCAAGGGCACCACTTAAGAAACATAGATACAGTAAAAGATGAATGTACATATACCTTTGTTGAGAGGACAAGCACATATTGACCATAGCCTTCACTGAATGAGGGCTTGTGGGGTAGTGTTTAAAAAAGTATCTTTTAATTGCAAAAGGAATTACTAAATATCTCACCTTCATCTCCCCTTGCACAATGGGCCATTAAAGGCATTCCATTTGGTCAGAATAGAAGGAAATAAGGGTGGTGAAAAATAGAGGAGAATAATGCAAAATAACCAGTTCTAGTCTGTTTAGAAAACAGTAAGCATCAATGCAATGCATCTTTCAGCAGGACAATGATCCAAAACAAGGCAAAGGTAACATTGCAATGGCTCACGTGCACAAAGGTGAATGTCAGACAGTGGCTCAAAGCCCTGTTATTCATCCGACAGAGATGCTGTGTCTCTCTATGGGATACAAAACATATTGCAGATACCTTTCCGGTGTAGGAGTTTGTGCTGCTGGTTTAGAATTGGTCTGAAAATGTTTGCACACTGTATATATACTAAATGTATATCCATTTCTGTGGATTTGTGGTACAATGCATTGCAATCCGTTTAGCTGAGATAGCATAGAAATGGATACAATGGTTGGCCATTGGCAGCAAGTCCAAGTGGAGGCTGGAAAAGGACAATATGCTAAGTAGAGCCTCCCTGTTATACAAGAAGGGTAGAACTTGTTGGCATAGGAGAAACATTTGAGAAATGAAGAGAAGTGGCAGGTCACATGGGAGAAGCTGCAGATGGTAGCTCCATATCAAACGTCAGGGTCTCTGTGGATTAAAAGAGCAAATGTTATTCTTCTGAGTAACCCTGTCCCTACTGGCCTAGACATCGACATAGTCCCCACTGCACCCTCCACCCCTGCTCTGTGTTTCTTTCACTCTCAGTTGGGGAGGCCCTGTCCAGCCTCGGGCCCCAGTTGAGTCTTCACAAATCCCTTTTGTTTCACATACACCGTCAGCTAAAACTGTTCCTCACATATTGTACTACAGGAAAATACAATCTTACCAAACTGGTTTCCATTGCTGGATTCTGCCCCTTCCCCTAGAAACTGCATCACAGAATCAAAAGTCCCAGGAGACATTGCAAAATCAGTTGTGCTGGCAAATGAAATATAAATAACATCAACTGAAGTCATAATACTGTAAAATGCATGTATGGAATAAGAAATAGACCCAATAACTTGCACATGGCTATGCACAGAGAACTGCCAAGAAAATTACATTTTTATGAAATGGATAAAAATGGAGGAGAAACTCACGGGCTAACACAGATGAACATTTTCCTCAGATACCCAGCAGTGCCTAGGAATACAGGAAATTGTACATATATTATCATGAAAATTACCTTTGAGTAGAAGTTGCTCATAAAACAGCAGTCTGATTGCTCTCCCAAAACAATGCCATCTTAAGGGGTAAGATCCAGCAGTAATGTCCAATATGTAGGACCAGGCTTTGCAGAACATTCTTGTTGGGGACCAGCTGACTTGTTAGAAGGGGGCGGCTGTTACATTATAAATCCCTATTTTGTTTTTATATTGAGACTCTTGTCTCTTGTTTCTTTCTGTTCAAAATAATTTATTTACATAACAGTTCCTTTTCATTAAAAACACTCATGAACAGAGTGAAGGTCATGTCATTTCGCTATTAAAGTTCTAAAGAGGTTGCAGTGAAAGTGATCATCTGGGAAGGGCCAGCTGCCATATTTACTGGGCATAGGGCCTTCAAAGGTGCACTATTTGGGCAGACACACAGCATTAAGCTAGGGAACAAACATTACAAGAAAATCTTACAGAATAATGTGATTTGCTGCAGCAGACTAGTTACTCTTTGGTTTAATGGTGATTAACCAACTGGGAAATACAACTACTACCTGGGTCTGTGGGCTCCTGGTGCTCCTGGCTCTCTGGCCGGCAGTACTTCCCAAAGGCTTCCTCTTTAGGAATATCAGGATACAGGTAAACCAAAGGGGACACCAGGATATTGGTAGCGTCCATGATTTTATATCCCATAATAATTTCAGCAAATGACATGTTGTTTAGTTGTTGCTTGGTGTAGGGTTCCACTGATTGGATCTGAGTCTTACCTGTATGTGAAATTGATATATAATCAAATCTGTATACAGATAATGAAGAGAAAATGTGTGTTTAAATATTTTTACCACTGATGTCCTTCTCTACCCAGGTGAAGGTGATGCCTCCCTCCTTGCTACTTTCACTGAACCTGAGCAGGAACGTTCCTGGGGGTTTGGGACTCAGAAGAGCTCGCTCACGCTCTTTGCTGATGAAGCCCATAATATACCTGGGTGATCACAAATATACACATTATGCCTACTAGAAACTCACAAGTCTTTTGTCTTGCTTATCCTATTACTTTCCACCATCCCATCAGACAATCATTTGCAGGGCTGGTATATGTATCATGGTGTGCCACAAATATTCATTCACAATTCTGCCCAATTATTAAATCTCTTGTGTTTAAGAAGCTTATTAAATTAAAATACTGTGAATAGAGCCAGAAATTGAGAATGGTTTTAGGTCACAGGAACAGTGATGTATTTCTTTGCAGTTGGTTACTTTTAAAAATCTGCAGTGACCTAGTGTGAATAAGAATGTAGTTTAGAGACCCTCATTTTGATCATTTGTATCACAACTGTACCACTCCTGGATTGAAGTAACTGCAGCAGCACTCTGTTCTGTGATAAATGATATTTATTCGTGCATCGGCAACGTTTCGAGCTATACCAGCTCTTTATCAAGCCTAACTGGCTTGATAAAGAGCTGGTATAGCTCGAAACGTTGCCGATGCACGAATAAATATCATTTATCACAGAACAGAGTGCTGCTGCAGTTACTTCAATCCATGTGTGAGAACCCTTTGCAGAGAGGAGACAGCGTGCACCTGTGACTTCAAACAGTGATTGGTGTGAGTGTGGCTCTTTACCTTTGAATTGTAACAACTGTACCACTCCGGTTTAACAGTGCTACTATAAGCAGTGGTTGACATTACTTCTAAAAGGGAATTGATTGTAGCTTTAAGATGATTCAAGTAAAAAGCAAAACTTTGTTTTTTCAGGCCTATGGCACACATTTATTTTAGTAAGTAATGCTCACCCTTCATTCCAAAGGGCCAGGACACATTTCTTCACAAGGTCAATGATGTTGTCCAGCCAAACCCAGAAGGAAAACCCTTTGCATGCCATATTCTCCTGAAATATAACTGCCGTGTTTAGTAGTGAGCAGCTACACAAACCGACCATACTCAAGAAATAGAATATCTTGTGGGTCCCATAATTACCATAAACCCACTTACTCTTCCGGTCACTGACTAAGGGTATTGTGGTGGTCTATTTCATAAAAATGTACTGCTTTCATTTTAATGAAGGCAAAAATCCCCTAAGTCAGTTTTATTGTGGACTGGATGTATTTTTTAAAATAACAAATGTTTCTAAACTCCAGTAAAATCCACTGATAGGAATTTTGAAACCATGAGCTCCAGGGCAACTGCATGGACAGCAAAAGCAATTAAGATTCTTTCCCTTTAAGAGGCCTACAATTATAGTATGCGATACCCAATCTAATAGTGCAGGTTGCACACTGAAGCAGCCATTGGAAGCACAAATGTGCTGTGTAGTCTGGAAGAAGATAAAAAGAATGGGAAGGGAGATTAAGGGACAGCTGCATTCTGAACACAAATGCATGCCTGCATGGCACAATCTTTACTTTAAAACTGAAATTATTTTAAAAAAATTACTTTACAGAACTTGGCCCAGGTGATTTGGCATCCAGAATGGTTGACTCCTGGGCCTGTAAGAGAAAATAAGAGTATTGAGAAACACAAAGCAGCAGTAACAACATGGCTTCTTCTATTGTACTGGAAGTGTACAGAATACAGACCCAACAGTTTCTCTGCCAGTGTGGTTAGCTGCTCAATACTTAGGCCACGTTTTGTGGTGGAGGAAAACTGCCAGCTTAGCACCTCTGCCACCTGATCCCAAGTGCCAATGGGGGGCTTGGTAAAAAAGTTGACATTCTGAAAGAGAAAAGAAATTTCAAAAAGGCAAAACAAAGTAAATTTATATTTATTATGCAAGAGGAGGTGGTTAGCTGCAGTTAGCAGGCATGGATGGTTACAGTCCTACCTTTGGGTTGTTGGTCAGCATGTTGTACCACAGGATAGAGGCCCAAGCATTGGGCATCTGACAGATGTTGGAAATCACCACAACAGGCAGGGAATGAGTCTGTGTTAAATGTAAACAATAGATATTTTTAAAAAAAAAAGCAATGTTCAGGAAATAACACCAGTATTATATTATCTAGCTGTGCCGTATGTTGCCAGTAATGTAGGGTACATTAGAATCTACATAGAATCCACATTTACTAGCGTGTAAAGGGTTAATCCATACTGCATTCTTATGTTTTGACACTTTAACACACAAAAAAAAAAAATTCACAAACATTTGAACAAAAGACCCAATTCCCCTGCTGGTGTCCGGTCTGCAATGTGAACCAATGCATTCATCAAAATGAGTGACAAAGTAGAATTAGAAGTATGATCTTTGCAGAGATAAACATACTTTTTTCCATCTGGGGTTAAACAATATGCAGAGTACTTCTATACTTAACGCAGAGAGTTTGTAGATGAAATCAGTGCGTGGTTGCAGGTAAGGCCTGTAGACAAGATGTGTTGGAATGTTAGTATTGATCTCATACCTCCAGGTCTATCTTCAGCCCCTGATGAGAAACTTCTGTCTCAAATGTGATTAGATGAAGTTCTTCTGTCACTATAAGGGAGGCCTGCAAAAAAGAATGAAAACAGACAAATGTAGCCAAAAAGCTTGTGCTTTCCTGAATTCTAAAATGTATTCCTCGTGTCATTTTATTTCCAGACAAATATTCGTTTTGTTTTAAAGTGAAGTTTTCCTTTCATGAATGAAGTTATTTGTATTCTTTTAACACATCTTTTTTTTTTTAAAACACATTTGTTTAATAGACGTATGAGGCTGCTCCGACACACAAATGCAGGTGATATGAGCAACACAAAACAGAAAAGTGAACCAGAGAGGATTCTAGGTATGTGTTTTTTTCATGTTCATGTTTGTTCCTCACCTAGTTGCCCCTCTGATGCTGGGGGCCTGGGCAAATGCCTTCTCCATGCAACTCTCAAATCAGATTTAGTTTCTCTTTCTGTTGCTCTATTGGAAATATTATGAGTTATTAAATATGACTTTCCTATTGTTCTCACCTCCTGGTTCCATTAAGACATTACTGATTCAGATTGGGATTTTAGCTATGGTTAGACTGACTGGGGAGATCAAGGGTGTGGGTAAAGTAGTTTTATGCCCCAAACCTGGAAAATGCTCATTTCTTACAGCCCTGGACACACAAAATTGCACCCTTAGTGCCTAATAATACAGCACTTGCATTCAGGCCATTGCTGCACTCTGCACCACATTAAAACCTGGCATAAGCACTGTCCTTACCATTTGCCTATGTCTGGCTCTGTTGCACCTTGCGCATGCCAATGAATAATATGTGATTTAGGTGGTGGGACATGGGGCACTCATTTGCTACCCTCAGCCTGCCCTTCCGAATCTAGCAATGACAAATGCAGCCAACGCTGTATTCATGGTATAACAGCATTTTTTTTAGGGATGCACCGAATCCAGGATTCGGTTCGGGATTCGGCCTTTTTCAGCAGGATTTGTATATGCATATTAGTAGTGGGGAGGGAAATCGCGTGACTTTTTGTCACAAAAGAAGGAAGTAAAAATGTTTTCCCCTTCTCACCCCTAATTAGCATATGCAAATTAGGGTTTGGATTCGGTTCGGTATTCGGCCGAATCTTTCACAAAAGATTCGGGGGTTCAGCTGAATCCAAAATAGTGGATTCGGTGCATCCCTAGTTTTTTTGCTCTCTATTCTGAGAAAGCAACATCACCTTATTATATAGTGAATAATGTACCCTCTATTACAGGGATCGCCAACCTTTTGAACCTGTAAGCAACATCGGGAAGTTAAAGGAGTTGGGGAGCAACACTAGCATGAAAAATGTTCTTGGGGTGCCAAATAAGTGCTGTGATTGGCCATTTAGTAGCCCCTATGTGGATTGTCAACCTACATTGAGGATCTATTTGGCAGTGCACCTGGTTTTTATACAACCAAAACTTGCCTCCAAGTCTGGAATTCAAAAATAAGCACCTGCTTTGAGGCCACTGGGAGCAACATCCAAGGGGTTGGGGAGCAACATGTTACTCACCAGCTACTAGTTGGGGATCACTGCTCTATTATAATAAATTGTATTATAAAGGCTATAATAAGGAGTTATATGATCATAGCAGAAGGCCAAAGGCTTGAATGCTGTTATGTTATGAAACTCCAAGGCAACTTTTTTGAGTCCTGTAACAGTAATGACATCACAAAGCACTGATTATTTCTGATGACATCACCAAGCACCATTTATAAAGATATCATTTTCAGTAAACTCATGGCTCTTGAGTATTACAAAGTGATGCCCAGTTGCAACTGCTAAAATCAGGCATTCACAATTGCATCTTTTCAATTAGAAAATCATTCAGAAACTCACTCCTATTAAACAATAGTAGATGTGGCATAATAAAGTGGCACATCATTAACCCTATCACACTCACATCACAGTTTGCTCTTCCCCCATTGCCACATCGTTGCTCTTTCAGAGTCTGCAGAAAAAGACAAAACAAGTACAAAGTTTCAGTATCCAAACGCTGATTTGCAACATTAGTTTAGGTTCTGACCGTTTCTTTAATTGATTTTTAACAATGGAGTTCTGAAGCGGTCACATGTACAAGACCAGGTTCCATTGTTTTTAACCACCACAACAAAATAAAATTTACATAAATATTCCCTTCCCTTTTCCTTCTTACCAAGTGTTTGAACTCAGCAGACAGACTCCCATTATTTGATTCCTCCATGTTCATAACTTTGGTGCTTGTACCAAGGATATTGAACTTGCGAGAACTGAATAGTACAAAGAGACATAGTCAGACAGACTAGTAGTAGTTACTGTAGAATTAGATCAATTATGTGTTTTGTAATGAATTGACACCAACGTGTAGCCAACAGTAAATCTTGGTGTAAAGAGTGCTGCAAACTTATGAAGCATTTACAACACTTTTAATGCCAGAAATACTGCCTGAATTTGTCCCATTTGACTTCAAAGGGGTATATTTTCCCTTTCAAGGAGAAGGGGGGAAAAACCCATATTAAAAAAAAAAAACAACTGTTTCTCACCCTCTTAGCGCAGCACCTTCACCCGAATCCCTGCAAAGGAGAAAACAGCATTCATTATACAATGCTGGGAAATAGGAGAAATAAGACCATACATTTTCCAAGGTGCCCATGATAATGTTCTGCTCTACATACTGAAAATTGTGCAAAGAGAGGGACACTCAAAGGTGCGGAATTACAAAACTGCTTTTTTGGGTTGGACTTTTTGTTGCTATAGTCGCTGGGGGAAAAAAGCACAACTTTTCTAGGTTTTATTATGCGGCAAAACTACGACAATTCCAAATCCGAAAATACTCCATCTTAAACCTGTCAAAATCAACGGCAGATGTCACTTTTGCAACTGGAAGATTATTCTTTGATTCAAGGTTTTTGAGGTTCTCTGGTGTTTTTGATACTGCCTTCTGTGCCACAATACGACAAAGTTAATGAATTCACAACGTTTCTGTCACTTTTTCCCGTTCGTGTTTTTTTCAGCTCTGAACTTTTTATAAATGACTGACATTTATGGAAATTGGTTTATTTGTGGTTTCAAAAACCTCTAAAACCACTAAAATTTGACCTCTGATAAAAAGGCCTCCAGGACATGAATATTGGACTCCGCCACTAGTTTAGGCAGGACTCTGGATAAGTCTCTTACTAATCAGACAGGTATCTAATGACAACATGTTTCAATGGCCTGGCTTGTCATATTCCTATTAAGGTATGAAAAAAAGGGTTGGTTGTTATGGATATTTATTTCCCCTTGTGATCTCCACTAAAGAAAGTAATTCAAATCAACTTTATAACCAGAATATTTTACAAAGATTTAAAAGGTCACACCATAATATTTTTAGTGTATCTCTTCTGCAATAACATCCTTTATTCTACGTTAGTCAATTTTAGTTTTACTTTTGCCGTATCACTTTCTATAGCTCTCAAAGTGTCATGATCTTGAATCTTACATGAAATCTATTTCTAACCATCTAACAACCAACCTGAGTGATAGCAGCACTACAAGAAGCAAGAGGTCATTTGGAGTATGGCCAATATGTTAAATGCCTAAACTGAACCACTTAGATATGTCCACTCAATCCCAAAGGAGAAATGCTTAATATGTTGATATTCACTGTAATATTTTGCACAATTAAATCTGATCACAATCAAAGCAACATTCTACATTTCCCCAAACATGATTAAATAACAATCCCATTTAGGAACTGCTGCATGCCTAGTTCATTCATGTTAGCCAGAGTATGAATTATGGAAATTCTAATCTGGCAATGGCCAAAAAACGGATACACGTTAACATTGTGCCAAGATATGGATCAATCATCCAAAACTAGAAATCATACATAGGTAAAGATGAGATTTTATTTCTTCTAATTTGTCTAAGGAAGGAAAGCTATCTGTTCTGAAATCCAAAATGCAATTTCTGCATGCATCCTTCTCATCCATACCCAGCATGGTACATTCTGCTTAGTAAGCAGTGAATAATTCTTACTTGTCAATGCAAACTTTAATTTTCAGTTGGTAATTCAGCTCCGGGAACTTCACCAGCAGCCTGCAATTAAACACACACACACAGTAACTGTATTTACACTGATGCATTCACATGAAAACTGTTCAATACGGTTCAAAGGGAATCTAAAGGCAGATAAATGCTTTGCATGACACAGAGAAGCCTAATGCAAATGTAGCACTTGCTAAAGCATTATACATTTGGTCTATAAAGGTAGTGGCATCAATATGTTTAACACAGACTAGCCTTTTCCTTAGAAGCTGCAAAAAAGGGGAAAAACTGACTCCCCCACACAAGGTATTACAAGATGGAAACTTTAATATCCATTTTTTACAACAGTCAGAATTATTTAAAAGGCAAAGTCAGTAACACCCACATGTATGAGAAATATATGCACCATTAAGGCAATTTCTGAGAAGGATTTCTCCATGTCAAAGGCATTTTATAGGTAACAAACCTGACTTTGTTAGTAAACTGTACTCCTGTCTTGATAACGAGGGGTCGGTCAGGATGCATGGGCATACACGGCTGCCTCTCCACCACAAAGGCACTGTAGGGCATAGAAAAACCCGATTCATAAAATATTTTACAATAAAATACAGCTATTACAGTTGTTGGTACACAACAACACAAATGTCATCACAATATGAGCAAAGGTGAGCAGTAAGAATGGGCAGCTGTTCTCACCTTTTCATGAGATTTCGGAATAATTCCACAATTCTCTCCTCCAGCATGGGTCGGTGCTGAACAATGGGGTCCCCCTTATAGGAAACTTTCTGCTGTAGCTCCTCTAGTTTTCTGATCTGTTGCCGTGTCTGTAGCTGGGACTCAGCCAGGGAAGTTATCCTGCGCAACACAAGGAGTCCTGAAAATTCATTCTACATACACCGGCCTTGTGTACTTCTAACACAGTCTGCAGTTTATTTGCCTGTGTACGGGGCTAAAATGAAGGCCTTCCAGATCAATACTGGGAAATTATAATTATTTGACTTACGTTGACGCTGGCCTTTCTGTAACTCTGAGCCTTTTGTATAATGGTTTCCAGATAAGGGATTCCATACACGTTTTCAATTTATATATTTGTTTCTGTTTTCTGTGTGTGTCTTGAGAAAGTCTCCTAGTGGGACCTATATATGGTCATGGAACTCCTCAGTGGTTTATAATTTCTTTATATTTTACAATAGTTGGAACATTATTCACTATTGAACAACAGAAAGAACCAGCATTCCAATCTTGTTCCACTCTGTGCTTTATTTTATGTGTTGCATCTGAGGTTTCAGTCACTCTTGGGACCTTTAGGGATAAAGTGCACGTGACCTTATTGCAATGTATATATTCCCATTTTCCATTGAAATCAGAGCAAAAGTGACCAATCACATTTGTTATGCAATTAACCCATTACATTCATTATACAATTAGGTTTAAGAAATCTAAAGGTGAAGGCAAAGAGGGCAGCTTTTGTGCATGCAGGTTTACAACTCTCATTTACAGTTCCGCCTGTTTGCGGTTTAATATATATATATATATATATATATATATATATAATATAAACACAAAGACAAACATAGCTGGGCTTAGCCTAAGACCTAAATAGCTCACGAGCCTGTCAGTTGTTAATAAATGTGCTTACCAGTTTTCGAGACGATCAAGGCAAATATTTGGGGGTCCACCAATGCAGGCAATTTGCTGCCAACTCTTCCAGTCAGCAAGCTCCTCGTCTGTCAGATTTTTCTGCACATACTCCATGGCTGACAGGAGACTGGCGAGATCACTAATAATAGTCTTTGGGAAGAAGTAGAAAAGGAGCAAATAAATGTTTTTTTTCTCATTCAACAGGGGAGTAGGTTTCCATTCAGATGTCTGCAGAAACCAGGCACCCTTTTAAACCTCAAGTACAAAAAGAAAGAAAAACATTTGCTACAGTTGTTATCATGAATTTGCTTATATTGTCCACAGTCTGACCAAAATTATAAATGTTAAGGATAAAAAATAAATAATAAATTAAAGAAGGCCCTGTATTTGCCTGACCTAAATAAGAATAACATTCGTAAAACATGTTTATGTAACTTTACAATTATCTAAAACTCATTGTAATAATCAAACTATACCAGCTGGATCCAAAATATCTATTTTTGGAAATTCATGTCATCATTCAATTGCTTTGTCTTCTTCTAAGTCTCCTGACATGCTAGAAAGACAGTTTATATATCAATCCTACCAACTGCCATTGATTGCCAGAAAAGACTAGTAACCAGCAAAAACGTGCAAAAGTAACTCGTTTACACTTCAGCCCATCTTTCCACTCTGGCTTGTGCCATACCTTTATTTTCATATTCTTAAATCTTGATTAAGCAATAGCAATTTCTGCCCCATTTTATAATAGAAATTATTTTGCTTCATCTTCTCTCTCCATTCCCATTCAGTTGGCCATATTAGAATGTGTATAACTATATGAAGCACTGAACAGAACAAAGTAGTGTGACAAGCAAGATGATTATGCACAATATGGTTCTTTTTTTAGGGGACTACCATATACCAAAGAATCTCTTGTGTAAGCGATTTATTTGTGACATGGTCGATAGCAAAGATGTGTGTGGGTTTTGATACTTATTTAAACCTACATAGAATGTAAACCTTCCTTAAAGTCTTATGTTAAGTGAAGATCTTCTTAGGGTGGCCAAAGACACACAGATCCGATCGTACGAATCGAGGATTCGTACGATTTTCGGATCGTGTGTGGCGTGTGCCGGCATCTTTCGTCCGGCGGAGATCGGTCGATCGGTCAGGTTTGATTTTGACCCGACCAATCCCGCCGGAGCTCATGGCACATTGTAATCTGATTGTTCGGCCATACGGCCGAACAATCAGATTACCCCCGATATAGCCATGCCTGTTAATGGCATATCGGGGAAAGATCCGCTCGTTTGGCAACATCGCCAAACGAGCGGATCTTTGCATCTATGGCCACCTTTACTCCAATATTATGCACATATGAAGACTCAATGCTTTGGTTAAAAAGATCCAGTCGTGAGAAATGATACAATATTCAGTTATCAATGACATCTTACTCTTCTCGACTGATCCAATGCCGCCAGCATCTGCTCCAGCTGTTGCATCTTCTGCCTTGTGACCAACTGTTGGTTGCCATTCATCTCAGAAAGGTCTACAGTAGTGCAAAGCAATGACACATATAGTTTAGTAGCTTCTAATTATATATTGGTACTAGTCTTAGGGTCACCCAATCTCTGGTCTTGATGAATAGAACAATTACAGAACCCCTGGTTTTTCTCCAGTGGTCGTTTACTATAGATACATATTATCAATTTAACTCACCATTTTGGCTTTTCAAAGTTTTGTACTTGAAATCAAAGTCATCCTGAAGGTTCTCAACAAGTTTCATCTTCTGCTCAAGGTCCTGTATAGCAAATTGTTGCATTTTGTAGAAACAGTTAATCAAATTGGACAAATTAGGTGGATCTTAACAAGGGCCAAGAACAGAATCCACTTTGTACCTGAACCTTTTTGCGCACGTCCTGTAAATGTTGCTCCAACATCTGTTGCTTTTCAGTGACCACGGCTGCGGTGGGGTGTGATGCCGGCCCATCTTGCTGTATGGAAAGATTAAGGCTGATTAAATATCCCCATGCAATGTGATTGTAACTAATGGGATATGCCCATCACTGCCCAAAGAAATCGCAAACACAATCTTTTTCTAGCTGAAATCAGTGCTGTGGGCTCAGTAGCTGGTGGATAATATTGATTCCTGCCATACCACATGAAGGATGAAGGGCACATTGGTCTTTGTTCCATAACATGAAGCTATTATAATTCCTGACTGACTGATAAGTCTGATAAGTCTAATGATAGTGTTACCTGAAGCATCACACGTTAAGTACAGAATGGCCTCACCTGAGCCGCAGCCCTTTGGAGAAGTCGCCCTTCTTCCCACAGACACCTGGCCACAATACGACCAATTTCCATGGGTTTCTCCAAATATCGGCTCTGCAATAACAAGCACCAAGAGGTTCAAGTCAAATGATTGATAAAACAAAGTCTGACGATGAATATATTTTCTCTTTATTTTAATTAAATATGGCATCAAGGCATCATCTACACATATAAATGAATTTCTTTTCATGTAGCAATGATATTCAATTATATTATAGTAAAAATAAATGACCCACAAACATACTTGCTCTTTTGCTTAAAGAGACAAAGTCACATGGAAATTGTAGACTGGTTACGGCAAGAAATAAAGCTTCTCCCAAACATTCCAGCCGCAATCATTATCCATCTGTCTGTGATTACTAAGTTTCATATCATTTTGCACACATACACATAGCTAATGTCAACTTGAAGAATATTACAGATTTATCTAACTGGAAAGCAACCATAAAAAAACAAGGTGCAGCAATTTGTATGCATCGGGTAACTGGCAGCAGCTCAGAAGAGAGTGGAAAACGTTCAGCTGTACAGACACTTGGTTACCTGCAGGAACAGTTTAATCCGTCGCAGGTTGTGTTGATAAAGTACATTGGATTCCTGCAGAAATCGTCTGTATTGCTGCTCTATCTCCCCCAGGAGATTGTGAAACACCAACGTGGCATGAGACTCCTTACTGGCTGCAAATGCCCTAGAAACACATGAAACAATTAGGATATAGATTGTGCCAACTACTTCTATCCCACGTACAAGTTCAGCAAGTAAACTTCTATACAGTATATACCACTATAACAAAAATGATTGTGCAACAAATGAACAAAACCAATGTAAGGGCTCTGCGCAGCTTCATTTTGGCAACAGACAATGTGATCTCTGCTACGATGGTCTGTCTAGGAACCACAGAAACAAATAGGGCCCCCTAAGGGCCACATTAAATTGCTTGAGCAGTAATCATTTTGCAGCTTCACATTAGAGATATACAGAATACAAGGAAAGAAATAGACTCAAAGAGATACATATTAAATGCAGGGTTTAGAAGCTGTAGAGAAGTTTCCTGATTTGTGGGCAGTAAACCAAATGCTTAATATTGAACCCATTCATCCTGAAAGCACGGGTGCATGCACAACAGGCAATTAGAATGTGCCCGAATCAGGTCTTACACCCTCTGCTCCTTTGTTAACATTTGACATTGTGGCAGGAATCTCACCAGTCTTGGCTCTCAATCCACGGGGCAAGGAACTGGCGAAGCTCCATTGGAAAGCTGTCACTGTAGAGCTGGTGTAACTGCTCCAAGTATCTGGTGTCCAGCTGCTGCAATTGGTTCCACTGCGCCATCGTCTGCCCCCGATCACTGAATAAAACAAGGGCACAAGTTATTTCACAGAGAGGGGCACCCTTGCTTTAATCAAATCTTACACGCAGGTCTCACACAGCATATTACAGCAATACTATGATTACTAACAGACAAACCCAAATGCTGAATGTGTAAATTCTATCATACCTTACACCATTGCTTCCCAAACTGTAGGGCTGTGCCCCCCAAGGGTGCTCAGAGTATATTGCAGATAGATTTGGGGAGAATACCTAGTTTCTGTCGGCCGCCAAATTAAGGCCAAATATTCAATCCAATTGTAACTAAAATGATTGTGTACATAATGAGCACACACAAAAGCCTTTACAACACGTCAGTAACCTCGCTTCTGAGTGCTGATCCAAGACAGGGGAGACTTAGGTAATATCAATTTCGGCTTCTTTATTTAAGCACACATAGTCAAGATTGTGGGGTGCAAAAACGAACGCGTTTCGTGCCTACAACTCGGCACTTCCTCAGAGAGTTTTTGCAGCCCACTGCTGTAATCTTGACTATGTGTGCTTAAATAAAGAAGCCGAAATTGATATTACCTAAGTCTCCCCTGTCTTGGATCAGTGCTCAGAAGCGAGGTTACTGACGTGTTGTAGAAGCTGGTAAGGAAGATACCGGGATCTCGCGAGAGCAGCGACCACTGGGGCACAGACATAAGGTTGAGCTCCGCCATTCACAACGCTAATACTTTCTGCTACACACAAAAGCCTTCCCTGCTAAATGAATTCCATTTAATAACTGTAAGGGTCATTTTGACCCAGGGGAGCACAATTGCAACTGGGATCTGGATGAAACCTCTGCCAGAGAAATACTGTATCATTTATACCACATTCATTTGACAAAACATATATAGACAAATATATTCACAGACACTTGGTCCCTACTTAAAGGAGCATAAGACTCAGGGACACCGTATTTGCACCAATCTCTTCGTAAACTTATCCCATACCCAATCCTTACTCAAATTATTCTATATTATACTGAATGTTTTGGGATCCAGAAATCTGATACAAGACTGGATATTTGGTATCTGGCAAATGTACATTAAGGGAATGGATATATGTGATCTTGGAAGAAGACAGAATGGATATTGATTTCTCTGCCAAAGAGGATTAAATGTATTAGAAATCTGCATTTACATGCAAAGCTCCCATTATTAACTTCTCTCATTTCGTTCCTTGCAGGCTGCTCACTGCCAAATATTTCTTCAATTGTTTCCCAAGAACAGCAGCCGCTTCCAACACTGCATTTTTCAGGTGATATTCATATTCTTTTCCACTTGCTATAAACATGAATTTTACCCTAGGCTGGAACTAATTTGCAGAGAGTGGCCCTGTCTGATGTACGAAGCTTTACATAGGAGATCTCTGCTACAGCCTGGCTGGGAAATAGGGTGTGGGTCCCTGGGGCCCTTTGTATTCACAGAGTCTACAAGGGACGATAGGAGCAACCTGATACATTTTATAACAACTGAAGCAAAATCTTCCAAAAAAGCCCTATACATTAAATATGAATTCATATATTGAAAGACTTTGAAATGAATGGATACGCACCAGCCTATGGGAGGTTATTTCTGTGTGTTTTTGGCACAAGGAGAGAGCCGGTAGCTGTGGAATAATCCATGTGTCTATAAAGTCAGTAACAGGAATGGTGTGTATATATATATATATATTTGTGTATATAGGACACAGGAGGGAGAGTTCCTGGTACAACAACTCATTTCCAGTAAATGACAATAAGGAGGAGGAGGAGACTGACTGTAAAGCACAATGAAAACACTGGCCAACCCAAGTCACTTTTCTGCTCACGCTGACATTTATATATTATATATATATGATTTGTATAATAGCATCAGGCAGATCAGTGCAGAATGTGATATGTACAAATGCATGTCTAAGCAATAAAAGATTTCTATAACAGATATATATATATATATTAGTTGGCAGACAAGAAAGCAGTTACAGTACAAGTTCACAGCAACGGGTCCCCTTGTGATTTAGTCTGTTCAATAAGAACTCGGAGGAGCAATGTATTTGGATGGTGCCGGACTGTAGATAAAAAGAAATCCATGGAGACTCAATGGCAGCAGAGGTTCAATATCCATGAATAAAAATGTATGATATTTATATAATGGACAGCAATCCGGTGACATTTCTCTCTGGGAGTTGCCAGTTCTGTTTCTGCCCTGGAAAGCTCACACTCGTTTCCTGAAGGATTCAGCAGAAATTGCTCCATAGCATCTGTTACCCTTTCAGGGCAGAGACACATGGGCAGATTCGAGGAGATTAGTCGCCCAACAAAAATTCGCTTTGGGGCGACCGATCTCCCTGAACTGCCTTCCCATTGGCTAGAATGAAAATCACCGGCGGAGCGATTCGTTTTCCGAAGTTGCCTGAAGTTTCCTTGTGAGCGACGTTGGAAAACGTAGCCGGCGGGAAGCAGTTTGAGGAGATTAGTCGCCCGAAGAAGATTAGGTTTGTCGCCGGGCGACTAATCTCCCTGAATCTGTCCCTGTGTGATTTTGCTCTCAAGGGGCCACTTTTCAACATGAACTCAGTGAAATGGCTTCAACATTTGTCATTGGGAAATCTCTCATGAAACCACTTTGACTTTCTCATTTGCTGCCGCTGCTAATGATCAGGCCCCAGTGCATATAATGTCCCCCCTCTGTACAATGAGCTGCTCCTTAGCTCAAAGCCTAACGGAGGCTGCAAATGAGGCTTTGTTTATACAGAGCTCATGGGCTCCCTTACAGCAAAGGAGAGGGCGTTCAGTTAAACAAATAAGACAATTTTACATGATGAGAAACAAGCACATTTGGGGAGGGGGGGAAGGATTTTTTTTTTTTAATGAAACATTTTGAAAAGAAGTCATTATGTAAAGAATGTAATAAACACACACACAGAGCCAATGCCATTAGCAATGTGTCCCATAATAAAGGCAAGAGTGACTGGCTGTAGTTGGGACTTGTAGTTCATCAGACATTTGTTATGGAGCAGCAGTAACACACCCAATAGAAGTAGAAAAGGGGCTGTGCTAGTTAAGGCACTAAAACATAAGCGCAAAGCCGGAGCAGTCACATCATAATAATAAGAATAATATAAGAATAATGGCAGCGGCCAATCAGCGCCCTCGGCTCAGCGCATCTTGCCCTTACCTAAGGGGGGTGTTCAGCCGTTTCCCCCCACAGACAATTGGTTGAGCCGCGGGTTCCCCAGTGAGAGGCGCGAGTTGTTGTCAGTGCAGGTACAGCGGCCGCATCTCACTCACTAGCGCCACCTGTCTGCAACTACACAAACTTCACTCAAGCTACTGCGCACGCGCGCTCATACCGGAAGCACATCTCACTCACTAGCGCCACCTGTCTGCAACTACACAAACTTCACTCAAGCTACTGCGCACGCGCGCTCATACCGGAAGCACATCTCACTCACTAGCGCCACCTGTCTGCAACTACACAAACTTCACTCAAGCTACTGCGCACGCGCGCTCATACCGGAAGCACATCTCACTCACTAGCGCCACCTGTCTGCAACTACACAAATTACACTCAAGCCTTCATACCTCCCAACATTTTGGAAGTAAAAAGAGGGACAAAATTTTTTTTCCCGCACGTAGCGCAGCAATTTTTTGACCACACCCCTTTCTGTGGCCACACCCCCTAATTACCATGTTTGTTTTACAAAATTTGGCAGGTTATGAAAGTTTGAAAATATTTCTCCTTATCTAAACTGTGTTTTTGTGTCTCAAAATTGTTACAAAGTATCTTATTTGCACCTGTTAGCTGTTCTGGGCTCTCTGCTAAAAGCCAATTAAGTGAGAAACTTTGTTTCTTTTTCTGGCTGTTCAGTGCAGAGAAAAGAGGGACTTTCCAGTACAAAAGAGGGACTGCGGGTTGAGCTGTCAAAAGAGGGACTGTCCCTCGGAAAAAGGGACAGTTGGGAGGTATGCTCAAGTTACTGCGCACGCGTGCTCATACCGGTACAAGAACGAGCAGGAGGACATAGTGAGTGGAGGGAGAGGGAGGGCCAATGCAAATGTGACTATGACAGGGAGCGGGGAACCAAGCTCAAACTTCTAATGTCTCTTCCCGTATCTCTGTGCTGTCCTCCTCCATATTCTTCTATGGACCGCCCACACCAAAGCCCCGCCCCCCGTGTATGCTTCAACCATTTCACAGGAGGATGTCCTCTGGCCTACAAACCCCACCCCTTTGCCTCAAAGCCCCTCCCCATTCCCACAAGCCACTGCCTGAAGCTTTACAGTAGGATTCTATGTTCTACACTGGCCAATCCCAAGTATCTTTCATTATTACCCACCTTCTTCTCACTCAGCTTTCAATTGGGGACCCTAAATAGATCCACCAGACAGGGAGGAGTCAGAATCAGTTGGTCGAGTGACTGAAGGGGCAGATTTACTAAAGGACAAAGTGCAGCAACGTTTCGCCAGAAATCCCATCCACAGGGAAATCGGCGATTCACAAGAGGCGCAAATTCACTTGTGAGATGGTCTGTAGCATTCGTTCACTCTCTATCGCCAGGCGACTTTTCACTCTGTCCAATGGTCGTTACTCCGCCAATTCACTAAAGTGCGGATTTTACTCAACGTTACCTCTTTCACCACATTTCTGCCACCTCAGACCAGGGGAAGTGCTAAAATGAAGCAAAATCTTCCTCAATCTTCTGTCACAACAAAAAATGTAAAAATTCATTAAAAATAAACCGCTGGCAACTTTTCCTTTTTTTGAAGCGGGATTGGCTGCTAAAGTCCCAATTTAGACTTTTTTTTGGGGTAAGCGGTTTTCTCCAGACATTTCATAACATAGGGAACATTAATTTTACAATGGGCTCATGTGTAGGGCACTTTTGTTTCTTTTTTTTACTATTTAAGTGTTCATTACGTTAGGAACATCAGCACCACAACGGGATGACACAGAATGAAGCCCAGGAGCTCTGCCTTTTCCATATCTGACAGTTCTTCTGGGTCTTCTATAAATGTGCCCCTCAAATGTGCCCAAAACTTTTACACACATTGCCTGGAACTCAGTCAGTGTATTAAAAAAAACTCCCAGAGGTCCATGCAAATGTGTTGTAGGCCTTTATTTAGGAATTGATTGTAAGCAGTTTGCACAGGAGCACAGATTACTGATGTCCAACATGGCACATCTGCATACGTCGAAATCATAATACTGGTTCAACTGTTTTGTGGCCCCTGTTGGAACATTTCATGGAGCCAGATACGGTGAGAATTATTGGCAAAACCAGTGTTGGCCAAGAAAACCATTTAGACAACTGGATAGAGCGATATCTCCCAGTGCCAATTAGGCACCATCAGGATAAACGTTTTTTACAAACAGATTCCACTAAGAAAGGTACAAAGCTTGGAAACCATTGACGATAACCTGCTGTATAAGGGACTGTGTAAAGGGAATGCATAGTTCATTGGGAAAATACATTAACACACAGTTACTTTAAAATACTTACTTTGGGGTCAAGGAAACTCTTGTTATTGACCAACCCGGGGGGTCCTGAAGGAACCCCACCATTCTTCATCTATTATATTCCTGTCAAGAAAATTTGAATATTTGTCGTATCAAGCCAACAGGATGAGTTTGCTTTGAGCAGTCGGACGCCATTGTGCTCTGTTGGATGATAGTGCCACTCAGCACCGAGCACTAACACCCGTCTAAATCCTGACTTGCCTGAGAGAAAACATGGCTCAAACACTTATTTCTGTAAATCTGTAAAGTTTTATCAAGCACTAACCATCAGAACATTTACAAGAAGAATAGAAAGATTAAAAAATATCGACTTTACATGAAAATACAAAGTGCAAACTTCTTAAAAAAAAGCTGATTCTTTAAGGCTTGGAGGAAGTCTTTCTGTTGAAGGGATACGTGTGGTTTTGAGCTAAAAAAAAAAAAAAAGCAGTGACATTGCACAACAACAAACAGTAAGTTACCAGAAACAAAACTCATGGAAGAAACATTCCTCGGATCTTAGACCTTCCTGGACCTTCGCTGTGATATGTTGGCTTTGAATATGGACAAAAAAGGCATCACTTTGATAAAACTGCTTTATTGTAGTGTCTGTCCTGCTGATTAAGCAAGGTCTGTAATTGCCATTATTTCTCTAGTTTGTTAGTTCTGCCTTGGGATTGAGAAGCACTGCCCAGTGCCACTTGATACGTCTCCCATTCCTAATTCTAAGCTCTCATTCAGTTCACAGCAAGTATTTAGGAGTGCTCTACCCTCTTATATTCACCTGTGTAGGTCCAGGTGCTAGACCGGAAGACCTCTGCCTGCAAGCTGGGTCAACTTTTACATCCAATGGATAAAATCCAGTAGCACACTGGTAATGTTGCAAAAATCTTCAGTGATTTATTAGCCCATATACAAACACACAGAAGGGCAACGTTTCGGGCCCTACTGGACCCTTTATCAAGGCTTGATAAAGGGTCCAGTAGGGCCCAAAACGTTGCCCTTCTGTGTGTTCATTCAGTTCACAGTCACAGTAATATCAGTTTGAAGTGGAAACAGAAGAGTTGTCTTTGTTTCAAGCAGTGCAACATATACAGGGAACACATCAACAGGGCCATATGGCAATCTTTCCTGCAGCACCAAAAACCTTCAAAAAAAGCCTCCAAAACTGCTAAACAGGGACATCCAAATACTGAGCAACACAGACAGACAGTAGGGGGCAAAACAAGGGGTGATATAAGCAGTAAAATCAAGGCTGTCTGCTTACACTGCTAACTGTCACACTAACTAGTCCCAGCAGCCTCCGCTTAGTGAGCATTTCCTTCCCCGTAAAAGGCACCAAAAAGAAAGGACACTTTTTAAGAACAAAACCTAGCAGCCTTGCAGCAAAATGGAGGGGACACTCTCCAAACAGCTAATATGTTCCACAGCATTGTACTTATATTACACAAGAATACAGGCTGCACTGCTTTCTCTTCCCCGGCAAATAGAAATAAAGCAGAATTGAGAAACCAAATAAGCGTCAGCTCTGGGTCAAAAACTGTACAGCCTGTGGATAGCAGGGTAATGAAGGCACTATACATTGTTATATGTTATATACATTATTATTCTGATTTTAGCATTTTGAGAAATTGCAATGCAACCATTTGCCACAAATGTAACCTTGAAGTTCAAAAGCAGATCTAAAGAGATACATACAAAAGTTTGTCGAATGTAACAATAAAAATGTGTGAATTATTGCACTTTTAAGAAATGATAAATAGAGTAGAATGTTTATGTACAGAAATGTGTGTTGATAGAACAATCACATATAGGCCACTGCCTTTACTGACTTGCAGGTTTACTCCTCCATTCAGAAAAGCAGCGTTATACACATCTCGCATTTATTTCCCTTATTTATATTGTTTACTGTTTATATTTAGCTTATAGGGTTAGTGTCACCATTGCTTTTGTACAGCTTCATTCCAAAGAGACGGCATTTCTAATTTCTTTCATTTAAGGGCTTTTCTGCAGCACTTCTGTGGCTTCCTATGGAGGGGCAAGAGTTGAATCAAACAAATGTTTCAGCTACAATGTACATTTTTCCCCAAGAAATGGTGTTTAGCTTAAAATGCAAAGAAAATGTGCTTCCACCAGAGGCAATACTCATTCCCTTACCCAAATAAACCAGTAAATCAGCACATTTTGAGAGCTTCTACTGTGAATAATATAGAAAACCAAATATAGAGGTTGCAAAATGATCCATAGATCTCCCTTCTGTGCTATACACAGTGGTACAATGCATTACAGGTCCCAATAATGTGGCTGAGATAACAAACAAACGGATACAATGGTTGTCCATTAGCAGCAAGTCCAAGTGGAAGGTGCAAAAAGCAATATCACGCTGACCTAAGTTGGTAATGGCAAAAAATAGGAGAAATGAAGAGAAGAAGCAGGTCACATGGGAGAAGATGCACATTCAGATGTTAACTCCATATCAAACGTGAGGGTCTCTGTGGATCCAAAGAGGAAATGGTGTTAGCCAAAATAAAAGTTCAATATGTTAAACAATTGCTAAAAACAGCTGTTTACAAATAAACAATTCTTGATCATTATATCAAAGGTCGAAGTGAAAATTCAAATTAAAAAAATTTCAATTTCGAGCTAATATTTGTGTACTTCGACTAGGGAATAGTGCAAATTCGATTTGAATTTGATCAAAATTAATCATGTACTGTGTCTTTAAAATTCAACTTCAACCATTCGTCATCCGAAACCTGCCGAATTGCTGTTTTAGCCTATGGGGGACCTCCTAGAACCTATTTGGAGTCAATTGGTGGAAAATCAAAGGGTTTTTTTGGGAAAAACTTTGAATCGCACAATTCGAATGTGCTTTTACTTCGATTCGTACGATCGAAAACTGACCTATTCAATCGAAAAAACCTTCAATCTAATTTCGGTTGGTCTTTTTGAATTTGAAAGTTTTCCAAATTCGAAATTTGACCCTTGATAAATCTGCCCCTAAGTGTTCATAGTCTAAATATTCTCTATTATTTTACATGTATCCCCATAACTTGCACACGACCTGACGCCTGGCCTCCAGCGAAGCCTTCACTAGTATATTTCCTCTTGTTTGTACACAGTCAGCTACACTCCTTATCACATACTGTGCCACATAAAATCTTACCAAACTGGTTTCCAGCACTGGATTCTGCCCCTTCCCCTGGAAACTGCATCAGAGAATCTAAAGTCCGAGGAGACATTGGCAAATCTAATGTGCTACTACATGTTGTCCTGGTAAAGAAAACAGAAATAACATCAAATAAATGCATAATATTAGCAAAACATAGGCATGCAATGACCCATAGACCCAATAGCAGGGCAGGTAATATGAGACAATGCAGATCATTCAGCAGAAAGTAAGGACATAATCAAGTCCTTGAGGAAAGGCTAATGGAAGCCTGAAACGTTGCTGTATTTCTGTCCGCGTAAAGCCCTCTATTAAAGACTTTTTAAGAAAAAATTCCATTTGCCTGGTGCTGTCTAATTGAAAAGTGTTCCTGAAATTCAGCTGGAAGTGGTTGCCTGAGACGTGCACCACATTATATTCGGTTGGTCAGTGCTGACTTCTTATACTGTAGACCAAAGCTAAACAAACAAATGCACAAAGGCAGATTTCAGATGTTCTACACTTCGGATCCCATCTGCACCCACCGCATTTAAAGACTTTGTTTACGTCTGTTGGTCCAATGCCATGTTTCTTTGTAGGAACAAGTCAGTGGCAGCATTCTCTTTATAATTAGGAGCATTGAACTGATGACATATCCATAAAGATAGAGCGAAGACTATAATTAAGGGTGTGATGCAAATGTCCCTACCCATATTAAAGATAGCCCCTGTGTGTAATATGCCTGTACAACATGTGTAAATATTATGGAGCTCAGCACGCTCTACATGCCCTGTATGCAATGTACCACAAAGACATTTATCCACAGAGATATAAACGAATAAGTACTTACGGGGTAACACAGATAAACTTGGTCTTTAGATACGGAGCAGTGCCTAGGAATGTACAACATTGCACATGTATTATCAATGAATGATCTCATAAGATTTTCTCTAAACCCTACTTTTCAGAGTACACAGGTTGTCTAGCTGGAACCAAGTACATGGAATGAGCATCTCTAGAACAGTTTTACCCCAATCCCAGCATACAAGCATCATTTGCAGAGAAAAAGAATTTTAGAAATGCTCACCCTTCATTCCAAAGTGCCAGAATATATTTCTTCACAAGGTCAATGATATTGTCCAGCCAAACCCAGAAGGAAAACCCTTTGCCTGCCATGTTTTCCTGAAATACAATGGGCATGTTTTGCAATGATTATATTGAAAGGAAAAGATCCCGTGTGATTGGCATAAGGCCACTAACATTATTGGCTTTTGTTAAAACCGAACAGCATGGACAGCAATCAGCTTGATTATTTTTGGCTTTAGGAAATGGCCAATATCAACTGTAGGTTGGACACTGATGCAATGGGTTGCACAGGTTACTAAGAAATACAAACGTAAAAGGACTACTAGGGGAGAGGCTTCTATGACATTGTCAACATTAACCTATGATACGTCATTTTAAAACTGAATTTAGAAAAATTACTTTACAGAACTTGGCCCAGGTGATTTGGCATCCAGAATGGTTGACTCCTGGGCCTGTAAGAGAAAATAAGAGTATTGAGAAACACAAAGCAGCAGTAACAACATGGCTTCTTCTATTGTACTGGAAGTGTACAGAATACAGACCCAACAGTTTCTCTGCCAGTGTGGTTAGCTGCTCAATACTTAGGCCACGTTTTGTGGTGGAGGAGAACTGCCAGCTTAGCACCTCTGCCACCTGATCCCAAGTGCCAATGGGGGGCTTGGTAAAAAAGTTGACATTCTGAAAGAGAAAAGAAAAGAAATTTCAAAAAGGCAAAACAAAGTACATTGATGTTTATTATGAAAGAGGGGGTGGTTAGCTGCAGTTAGCAGGCATGGATGGTTACAGTCCTACCTTTGGGTTGTTGGTCAGCATGTTGTACCACAGGATAGAGGCCCAAGCATTGGGCATCTGACAGATGTTGGAAATCACCACAACAGGCAGGGAATGAGTCTGTGTTAAATGTAAACAATAGGATCAGTTGCTTGTTTAATGCACATTGACCTGGCCAATTTGATTTATAAACAATCAATCTCTCTCGTTCTTCAATATGAGCACGCAGGGCAGCCGTGCAGCGTATTCAGCCACTCATTGACTTATAAACCCTAACCCTAATAAAAATACGAAGTAATGAGTAATGGGGAACAGAAAAATGAACTGTTTCATTTCAATCATTTCAAGAATTAACTGATATTATTAGATGATAGTATTCCTTTATTTTTATACCTCCAGGTCTATCTTCAGCCCCTGATGATAAACTTCTGTCTCAAATGTGATTAGATGAAGTTCTTCTGTCACCATAAGGGAGGCCTGCAAAATAAAGTAAATCCATTTTTAATCACAATTTAGTAAATGAGTTAGAACATTCTGAAGTATAGTTTGTGTGTAGTCTAGTTTATGTGCTATACTAAATCAATATGTTTCATTCTAATAGAAAACCCCTTTTTAAATGAAGCTAAAGATTAAAATGTGTCCTTGGTTGTGGGGTTTAATGCCCTTTATGAAGAAGGAGGAATGAACATGCTGCACAGTTTACGGTACATATGCTTCAAGCTCTGCACCAAATCCGGCATTTAGTGTGTGGAAACTGAACCCTAACTGGTAAGTTTTGTTATTTAAACAATATATTGGGGTTGCTCATGCACAAATTAGGTTTTGCATTCTGCAATCTGATATGTATCCAACAATTGGTTTATTTTATTGAGCATTCGCCTATTACAGGTAATGAGCCTACAATGGGCCAGAGTGCAGGTAGTGGGTGGTGAATAAGAGGAATTACACTCATTGTATAGTTATAATCACTGCCATATGCAGAGGAGAAAGTCAGGTGAAATTCCATGAACAATGTGCAGAGAAGCAAAACTCCAGGGAAATGTGCAAGTGGTTATAGTGACTGGGATAAAGCTCCTGCTCTACATTATTACATTTACACACTCACATCACAGTTTGCTCTTCCCCCATTGCCACATCGCTGCTCCCTCAGAGTCTGCAGAGAAACAAGTAATCAGACTGATGGCAGGTTATAGTACAGTATTTTACATTCTGAACAATGAAATGCAGAAGAATCAGACCACATTCCATGAAATATTCCAGTTACTCTAGTGCAGAGTGCCGTGGTGGGGGACATAATGTAGCCCAGTTCTGTCCCAGTTCAGATGGATAAGCACCAGGCTCATTCCAGAACTTGGGAGCGCTGACAGTTTGTATAAAGGCAACAAGCAATGGTCATTGCACTCTGTTCCCACTGACTGGGCCGGGGTTCTGCTGTCTGCAAATTAAACCCGATGTCTTTTGCTTCCCTTCCCAGCGAGCAAACGTCTTCTTACCAAGTGTTTGAACTCAGCAGACAGGCTCCCATTATTTGATTCCTCCATGTTCATAACTTTGGTGCTTGTACCAAGGATATTGAACTTGCGGGAACTAGAAGGTAGAAAGAGGCAGTCAGACAGATGCACAGTCTTTCTTATTATTTCTTTATAGTCACAGCGGACATAATATGGGCAGAATATATTCCTCATTTTCTTTCTTAATGCAAACCGTTTTAGTTTTAGCATTTACTGTCTCTCCTCTTGATACCAGGTTGATTTGTATAAAGCCATACAATGAGCTCTGTATAAACAACCCCCCAGCGGCAGTTTTTAGGAACAGATCATTATAGAGAGGGCTTATCCGTGGACTGTTTATTTCACAGTGGAGGCAATACGCACACACACATATTTCTCCTTTACAGGCAATGCACAGCATATCATTCTTACAATTAAGCACATTTTTTAAGATTGCATCTAACATGGGCTGTCTGCGTGCTGATATTTTTCTTGTGACATCAATGTTTATCTAACATTGTATTTTTATTACAATAGGGCTCATTTGCCATTTACCACTGAGTATCATAAAGGGCAAGCAAAGAGCAATACACACACAAATGCCTCACCCTCTTAGTGCAGCTACATCACCGGAGTCCCTGAAAAACAGAAAATGCTATTCATTATCCATTGCTGTGAGCACGTGTAACTACTGCTGTATTTATTCTTAATGTTACTTCTAATATTTATGTCACTTTAGATAAATAGGTGCTTGCAACATTATTATACCTGGTTAACCACAATGTTATCACATTTCCTGTGATTTCCTTTCGCCCAAGGCAAAACATAGTACAGCATGTAACGATTTAGCATTGGAAATCCATTATCAGTGAACAATTCTTACTTATCAATGCAAACTTTGATTTTCAGTTGGTAATTGAGCTCTGGGAACTTCACCAGCAGCCTGAAATGAAACACACAGTGTCATGTAAATGAAGACCAATATTGCACTGCATAAAACAAGTTGTAAAAAGAAAGGCAGATAGAAATGTGTCTCAAAAGAGCAAACAGATTTTTTTATATTTAATTTTGAAATCTGACATGGGGCTAGACATTTTGTCAATTTCCCAGCTACCCCTGGTCATGTGACTTGTGCCTGCACTTCAGGAGAGAAATGCTTTCTGGCAGGCTGCTGTTTTTCCTTCTCAATGTAACTGAATGTGTCTCAGTGGGACATGGGTTTTTACTATTGAGTGTTGTTCTTAGATCTACCAGTCAGCTGTTATCTTGTGTTAGGGAGCTGTTATCTGGTTACCTTCCCATTGTTCTGTTGTTAGGCTGCTGGGGGGTGATATCAGTCCAACTTGCAGTACAGCAGTAAAGAGTGATTGAAGTTTATCAGAGCACAAGTCACATGACTTGGGGCAGCTGGGAAATTGACAATATGTCTAGCCCCATGTCAGACTTCAAAATGTAATATAAAAAAATGTGTTTGCTCTTTTGAGAAATGGATTTCAGTGCAGAATTCTGCTGGAGCAGCACTATTAACTGATTCATTTTGAAAAAAAAAATTTTCCCATGACAGTATCCCTTGAAGGCAAATATTGCAGGCGTTCTGGTGTCCCAGCATTTACCTTTTAGTGTGATAGCTCACAAGCCAATTCCATGCAGGCAATTATCACTCAAAAATGCAGCACAAACTTTTCTAAGAGCAGTAAACAATGGCAGAGACAGCAAATATTGGGCCAAAAAAGGGCACATTCAGGATATTTTATTTTCAGGGTGATTCCAACTCAACAGGTGGGTGACAAAATGGTTGGTATCATACTTCACTGCATGGGGATATGGATGGACCCAGTGGGGCAATTGCAGATCAAGTGAAACTGCAATAGTCTGAAAGTGTATGTGTTCAATAAATGGAAACAGATACCAGGCGCTTTGTCAATGAGCAATTTGAGCTCCGTGGGTGGGTGACACTAAATTGCCCTACAGATTGGCTTGAAAGGCAAATCCATAATTGTCCTCTCATAGGAAGCCTCACAGGAACCAAACGCTGCAGAACATTTCAAAGCAAAACACAAAACTGCCCAGCCCCATCCAGTACACCTCACACACAACATCCATAAGAAGGTTTGCAAAGCTGTTCCATATAAAACGAACCTAACTTTGGTAGTGAATTGTACTCCGGTCTTAATAACCAGTGGCCAGTCAGGATGCATGGGCATGCACGGCTGCCTCTCCACTACAAAGGCACTGTGGAAAAGACAAAAAAATTATACTAAGGAAAAATCAGTACACAAATCCAACATTAAATATTTAGGGCAACCATTAGCAACATGACATCTCTGACTGTGACTTTTGAAGCCTGCTGCTCTTACCTTTTCATGAGATTTCTAAATAATTCCACAATTCTCTCCTCCAGCATGGGTCGGTGTTGAACAATGGGGTCTCCCTTATAGGAAACTTTCTGCTGTAGCTCCTCTAGTTTTCTGATCTGTTGACGGATCTGCAGCTGGGACTCAGCCAGGGAAGTTATCCTGCGCAACAAACCATAACCTTATTATAATTACTGCTCAGCCTCCCTAAAGTGACCCGCATTGGCTGACATGGGCTAGCATATATATATATCTAAGCTTACTGTAAGATACATAAATAGATGTACACACACAGAGCCAGGTTTGTTCCAGCTCTAAGTCACAAGTAGTTAGTGATAGCTTTTTACCAGTTTTCAAGTCGATCAAGGCAAATATTTGGGGGTCCACCAATGCAGGCAATTTGCTGCCATCTCTTCCAGTCAGCAAGTTCTTCATCAGTCAGTGTCTTCTGCACATACTCCATGGCTGACAGGAGACTGGCCAGATCACTAATAATAGTCTTTGGGGGAGAAAAAGTGGAAATGGAAGCAAATAAATACATTTATATTGTTCACCAGAGACACATGCTTTTAATTTCATTTAGAATTGGGCAGATCAAGGCACCCATGAAAGTAAACACATAATGCTAACTATTCTAACAATAGAGTGCACAATGTGATATAAATATTAGGGAAAGAAATGGATAATTGACAGGAGAGCAACATCTCATATACTGAACAATAAGTCCCAACGCAAATTTGTGCAACTGCACTTGATCCGATTGGTTGCATAAAAAAATCACACTCCAGTGCTCACATCCAATGAGGATTTGGAGGAGGGCAATGGGCACTAGTTTTAGCATGAGCTGACTAACCCCTTGACTAACAATAATTCATATAATAAGTCAGATGACAGATAAAAGGTTCCTAAGTAGTGAATCTGACCCGCATTGCTTCGCCGATAGTTCACAAAACAACGTAAAATTTGCCTAATACAAATAGGCGGCAATTTTGATGTGCAACTATTTTTTTTCACCCATTGGAGTCTAAAAATTATGCCCATCACTATTCCTCACATAAGAAGCTCCTTTGAATATGTTATAACCTGTGCAGAACATATATTTGGCATGAATCTTCTTTAAAAGTTGATGCTACGAAAGGAAAGATAAAGACTTAACTAAAAAACTTAAGAAATTCTACAAGACAAGTTATCAATGACATCTTACTCTTCTCAACTGATCCAATGCCGCCAGCATCTGCTCCAGCTGTTGCATCTTCTGCCTTGTGACCAACTGTTGGTTGCCATTCATCTCAGAAAGGTCTACAGTAGTGCAAAGCAATGACACATATAGTTTAGTAGCTTCTAATTATATATTGGTACTAGTCTTAGGGTCACCCAATCTCTGGTCTTGATGAATAGAACAATTACAGAACCCCTGGTTTTTCTCCAGTGGTCGTTTACTATAGATATTATCAATTTAACTCACCACTTTGACTTTTTAAAGTTTTGTACTTGAAATCAAAGTCATCCTGAAGGTTCTCAACAAGTTTCATCTTCTGCTCAAGGTCCTGTATAGCAAATGGTTGCATTTTGTAGAAACAGTTAATCAAATTGGCCAAATAAGACAGAACTAAACAGAATCCACTTTGTACCTGAACCTTTTTGCGCACGTCCTGTAAATGTTGCTCCAACATCTGTTGCTTTTCAGTGACCACGGCTGCGGTGGGGTGTTCAGGTCGGCCCATCTTGCTGAATAACAAAAAAATGATTGTCAATGGGCACATTTGTTTGGGCAAACAATAATGCACAGGTAGCAGAGAAAATGAAAGATTGCCAGCAGTGACCCCAGATAATAAAAAAAAAATAAAATCAAGAAATCAAAAATGTAAATACTGTGAATACTTTTCTATTGTATCATCTGTCATCATTTAAATCATACTACATATTAAGTCAACTGAAAATGGAATCATACGGCTCTTACTACTTTAGCCAAGTTACAGAGTGCACCATTGACTGATTCCCCTCTCTCCATTCTTTATCTTTAAGTTGGCTACAGTAAAAAAGAAGCCCCTTTTCCCCATAACAAATGCACACACTAATACTTTATAAATATTGTGCATTTTTTCTTTAAGTGTTTTGGAATTTAAGAGGGCTGCTCTCAAGAAGATGCTCAAGGGCTGAGCATACACCAATCAACTTTGTGCAGCAAATAATGCTGAAAGGTTTGTGTGAGTGATGTCAGTTACTTTAAACATCACATATTAGAACAGTATCAACGTTTCAGGAGGGAAACCCTCCCTCCATCACCTGTGCGGCAGCAGCAGCCGTTTGGAGAAGTCGCCCTTCTTCCCACAGACACCTGGCCACAATCCGAGCAATCTCCATGGGTTTCTCCAAATATCGGCTCTGCAATAACAATGAACACGATTAAGGGCTTATCTGCTGTTAACCAGTAAACTCATTTATTTGCTGCTTTGTAGACTGACAATGTTTTACCCATTTTTTTTTTTTTGTTTTATGGGATTAGTGTAAATCTCCTATTTTAACAAATGCCAATGGGAAGGGAACGTTGGACATTTTGAGGCACATTCTAGAGGAAATCAACGTGGCCATTAAAACAAGCCGTGTGCCATTGGCCTTAAAGGGATACTGTCATGGGAAAAAAAAATTTTTTTCAAAATGAATCAGTTAATAGTGCTGCTCCAGCAGAATTCTGCACTGAAATCCATTTCTCAAAAGAGCAAACCGATTTTTTTATATTCAATTTTGAAATCTGACATAGGGCTAGACATATTGTAAGTTTCCCAGGTGCCCCCAGTCATGTGACTTGTGCTCTGATAAACTTCAATCACTCTTTACTGCTGTACTGCGAATTGGACTGATATTACCCCCCTCCAAACAAAAGAACAATGGGAAGGTAACCAGATAACAGCTCCCTAACACAAGATAACAGCTCCCTGGTAGATCTAAGAACAACACTCAATAGTAAAATCCAGGTCCCACTGAGACACATTCAGTTACATTGAGAAGGAAAAACAGCAGCCTGCCAGAAAGCATTTCTCTCCTAAAGTGCAGGCACAAGTCAAATGACCAGGGGCAGCTGGGAAATTGACAATATGTCTAGCCCTATGTCAGATTTCAAAATTGAATATAAAAAAATCGGTTTGCTCTTTTGAGAAATGGATTTCAGTGCAGAATTCTGCTAGAGCAGCACCATTAACTGATGTGTTTTGAAAAAAACATGTTTTCTGATGACAGGATCCCTTTAAGGTTTTAAAGGAACTTTCTAGTAGGAGTTCAATATACACGTTTCTGACAGTCACGCATTGTGCCAGAGGGACTTCAAGTCCCAGAATCCATTGCTTGACAATGGGAAAAGGTAAAGCTAAAAATAGCTGAAACATCATACTCCTCTATAAGAGCAATAGCTTGGCCATAAAACAAGACGCTAGTGTTTTGGAGAAAGGACAGTGACAGTGACTACATGAAAGTGACATTTTCCAAGAATAAAGTAAATCAATCCTACGCTAATAACAGTTACATTAGCAATACATGTAAAGGGAACAAAATTAAATTTAATGAACAAATTTTGTACAGTTAGAAGGATATAAACGTTTGACTTAAGTCACAATAGATTGGTTGGTTTGTATTAAGTGAACCGATGCAAATACAAAGACACAGCTGTGGTTACCTGCAAGAACTGTTTAATCCGTCGCAGGTTGTGTTGATAAAGTACATTGGATTCCTGCAGAAATCGTCTGTATTGCTGCTCTATCTCCCCCAGGAGATTGTGAAACACCAACGTGGCATGAGACTCCTTACTGGCCGCAAATGCCCTAGAAACACATGAAACAATTAGGATATAGATTGTGCCAACTACTTCTATCCTACACGCAAGCAACAACCACCATACGACACACACTATAAGAGATGGTAAAAACTCTTGATCAACTTAAAATAAAGCCAGTGGAATAGTCTCAGAAGAGCTCAGAATGGGTTGAGGTTGGCAAATGTGTAACTGACTCCAGAAATATCTGCTGCAATGTTTTATGTTGGAAACACTGAAAGACACACACACACATGACAAAGCTGCAAATACTTGTAACCACACATACATATGCAGCATACAAAGCAAACATGTATTTCTGACAGACCATACAAGGCACAGAGGTTTCCTGCCAACACTTACCAAAAACCTCTAAAAAAACAACTAATGAATAGAAAACTTTTGTCATGTTTGAAGCCAGGGATCCCCAACCTTTTTTTTTCCCCTGAGCCACGTTCAAGTGTAAAATAATGTTGGAGAGCAGCATAAGCCTGCAAAAAGTTCACGTGGCTTCCAAATAAGGGCTGTGATTGGGCATTGGTAGCTTCTATGTTGACTTGCAGGAGGCTCTGTTTGGCAATACACATGGTTTTTATGCAACTAAAGCAGAGATCCCCAACCAGTAGCTCATGAGTAACATGTTGCTCCCCAACCCCTTGGATGTTGCTCCCAGTGGCCTCAAAGCAGGAGCTTATTTTTGAATTCCAGGCTTGGAGGCAAGTTTTGGTTGTATAAAAACCAGGTGCACTGCCAAACAAAGCCTCATTGTAGGTTGACAATCCACATAGGGGCTACTAAATGGCCAATCACAGCCCTTATTTGGCACCCCAGGAACATTTTTCATGCTTGTGTTGCTCCCCAACTCCTTGTACTTCTGAATGTTGCTCACGGAATCAAAAGGTTGGGGATCCCTGAACTAAAGAATTGAAAAATAAGCCCCTGCTTGGAGGCCACTGAGAGCAACATCCAAGGGGTTAGAGAATAACATGTTGTGCTCACGAGCCACTGTTTGAGGATCACTGCTCTAAGCCATGAGATTGCTGTAGCCATTGCTATGGAGTGTTTTGCCATTTTGGATTTGCACAATGACTCTACTTGAAAAAGAAACGATGTGGCCATTGCAGAAACATTCCCAGAGTGTTAAATTGTGTGTTGTGGCAGGAATCTCACCAGTCTTGGCTCTCTATCCACGGGGCAAGGAACTGGCGAAGCTCCATTGGAAAGCTGTCACTGTAGAGCTGGTGTAACTGCTCCAAGTATCTGGTGTCCAGCTGCTGAAATTGGTTCCACTGCGCCATCGTCTGCCCCCAGATCACTGAATAAATTCAAAAGCAAATATAAAACATGTTAAATTGCTGTATTGACACATAGAGAAAGTACTTTTACTTACATGAACTCTTGTGCTAACAGCCAGGCCTTCCCCACAACATTGTCTCCATGAATAGCTGTTAGGAGGGCTCAGACTAGGAGGGCTCAGACTAGGTGGCCACAAATACAAAGGTGCAATTGAACAGCTTCAGACTTGGCATGCACTGGGGTTGCTGCCTCAGGGGCCCCCACACTCCCATCAGGGGTCCCTGCCACCTGCCTGCTCCCCCCATAAGCTCCTTACTGCTTGCTCCCTTCTGCACCTAGACTGATCGAGGAAGGGAGGGCAGTGGGGGGAGCAGTAGTACCTACAGGTAGCGAGTGGGTCTGAGCCCATTGGCTTTTTTCCCAGTTCCCCACCAGCCCAGTCCGACCCTGCAGTTGAACTCGTTTGTGATTTACTGGACCCCACTTAAAGGGCTTGTTCCAACACTTTTTTAGTCCAGTTGTTTTTAAATAGTTCCCCTGCACTGGTCCCTGCATGGCAATAGCCTAAAAGGTCATTTCTCCCCCTTCTTATGTGTTTGTGAAGCAGCTCTGGGAGGTGGGGGTCAGCGACCCTGTAACTGATCCATGAGTTGATCCATATGTTTGTCCCTACTGAGCAGAATCCCTGAGTGTCATTAAAGAATTGATACAATAGTTGCACTTTATTCCCCATAGATCCTACTGAGAAATGGAGCAACTAATGGATCAGCCAATTGGAACAGTAGGTTGCCATCTGGTCTGGCCAAACCTGCAATTGGACCTGGTAATGGTCAGTGGCTGAATCATTGCACCCCACAATTAAGGGACTGTTTATTTAGGTTGGAATGTTTTGAAAACGAAGACTAAATGGCAAGTTATAAAAATCCCCAAGATAAGGGCACAAAACCTATGCCACTTATTTATATGGCTTTCATTATGCTTTCTTGTGTGTATCAGGGTGTAAGTGAATAGATCTGTAAGGAGTATGACGTGGGAGCGACTGGGCTGAGACCCCTATCTGTGCCCCTTTTCTCTTGTCATGTGACAGTGGTTTTGGTGCAGGTCACATGCTCAGCTCACTGTTGTCAGACTCTCACACACAGAAATGTCACAGGAAAAAAAAACTGTTCCTTTGAAAAGTGTGTGGTTAATATTCACTTGTTTGGTACCTGCATATTCAGCTGGAACTTAAGTATTTCTACTGACAATCAGATCCGCTATTGGATCATGGGGCACAGGGACGGCTGATTTTTATTTTCAGTGAACCATCTATTAAAATGGCTTATTTTGGCAGCATAAGGCTTTATTTATTATTTGCTTTTGTAATTGTGTAATTGCCAGTGGGTATTTAAGTGTAGTGTAACCTGTGCATGTGTATAGCAGCGATGCCCATTGTCTAGCAATACATTATTTATATTATTTTATGTGAATGAGAAAAGCACAATGTTCATTACTGGCAGCTACAGAGGAGTAGGAAGCCACAGAGACACTATAAAAAAAGACACTTTATTATTCTCTTGCGTTTCTTTGGCCTTTATGGGATTCTAAAGCCAAAACATGTCAACTGATCCCTCTGAGCTCTTGTACAATTGCCATTAATCTCATTCAATGCTTTGTGCGGCAGTTTTAGCCTTTCAGCAGATCAGAGTGTCGCTGACCCCGACTGTCTGTGCAGTGTCCAGGCACTTCCTGTATTGACTTAACCCTAGACTTGCTGAGACAAAGCCTGCTATTGTCACCAGTGACAAACCAATCATTACATTTAGATCCCATTGGTATTTGTATTTTATCTCTATAAATGTTACAGGAGGTTATAGCCACGCTCAGTTGTTTCTACTAATATATTACAAGTAGCAGAGGGTAACCCTAACACCCCAGTGCTGCCGGGGCCTCTACTAACCACTGTGCCCCCACTGTGCCCCCACTGTGCAGTTAAACAAAGAATCCAATGAGGCAATAACAGAATTCATTATTTAGCCAAATCTGAGCCTTTTTCAGCAGAATCCAAGTGCCTAACTGAATCGAAACCTTAAAGTCACGTGACCACAGAAATTGGCGATTACAGAGGAAACATAGATGCAATGTGACCCAACCACATCTCCTCCAAGTCTGTTCATAAGCTTCTGCTACATTGTTTCAGGAGTCAGAAGTAGCAGTGCAGAGAATATAAAGAGAAAAAACAGACAGATATAATGTACCTATTACACTGTGCTCTGCTGCAGCCCTGTACAATCAGGCTTTGTCCCCTTCCCAACCCTTTAGTAACCTGTATATAACACTCAGCAGAGGCTTAATTAACCTGTATATAACACTCAGCAGACATTTAGCTAACCTGTATATAACAGCAGTTGAAATGAGTCTTAGAATATAACAGCCACATCATATTATAATTAAATAAACCCCTTTCATGTATCCAAATGGGCACAGTTTCTCTGCTAGTCAGACATAGATATGTATAGCAACTGATATTTGTATAGCAACTGATATTTGTATAGCAACCGATATATGTATAGCAACCGATATTTGTATAGCAACCGATATTTGCATAGCACCGATATTTGTATAGCAAGCGATATTTGTATAGCAGCCGATATATGTATAGCACCGATATATGTATAGCAACCAGTGTGGCAGCTCCCACAAAGAGACAGTCAGGCCTGTATGTGTGCGGGCGGCTGTGCTTTCCTGTGGGTTCTGTTTGTTATTATTGTGTCAGTAAAAGCCATGAGAGCGATGCAGTGGGGACAGACAGACAGACAGACTGTAACCCACATTATGCTGTCGTTTTGGGTAAATCTGTTAACTCTTGCTCTTCCGTTTACACAATGCTTTAACCCTATATAATTTCAGCCTCCTAGGATTCCCCTGCTTATCTGGGGCAATAAAATGTGGCCTTTCCCTGACCCGGGACTGACTCCTGAACTAACCCTTTCCTGTCTTTTTCACTGCCGGCAGATCCTAGAGCAGGCACTAATGAGTTAATGCTATGTGCTCTAGAAAGGGGGGGAGGGTGCACCCAGCCTAGAGCCCACCCAAACTAGAGCCCACCCAGACTGGAGCCCATCCAGACTAGAGCCCATCCAGACTAGAGCCCATCCAGACTAGAGCCCCTCCGGACTAGAGCCCCTCCGGACTAGAGCCCCTCCGGACTACAGCCCATCCAGACTAGAGCCCATCCAGACTAGAGCCCATTTAGACTAGAGCCCATTTAGACTAGAGCCCATTTAGATTAGAGCCCCTCCAGACTAGAACCCCTCCAGACTAGAGCCCATTTAGACTAGAGCCCATTTAGATTAGAGCCCCTCCAGACTAGAACCCCTCCAGACTAGAGCCCACCAAGACTAGAGCCCACCCAGACTAGCGCCCACCCAGACTAGAGCCCACCCAGACTGGAGCTCACCTGGACTATAGCCCACCCGGACTAGAGCTCACCCAGACTAGAGCTCACCCAGACTGGAGCCCACCCAGACTGGAGCCCACCCAGACTAGAGCCCATCCAGACTAGAGCCCATTTATACTAGAGCCCATCCAGACTGGAGCCCACCCAGACTAGAGCCCACCCAGACTAGAGCCCACCCAAACTAGAGCTCACCCAGACTGGAGCCCACCCAGACTAGAGCCCACCCAGACTAGAGCCCATCTAGACTGGAGCTCACCTGGACTAGAGCTCACCCAGACTGGAGCCCACCAGAGAGACATCCCAGTGCAACACTGCACAGGGTCAATAGCAATTGCAAAAGCAGATTGAAAGCACCGGCAGTTAATGGATTTGTATTGGAAAGTTGCTTAGAATGACATTTTCTTTCATGATGCAGAAGAATGTGGTATTTGGGTGGAGGAGCCTTTAACTAGAAAGAAAGCCAGTGACGTAGTGACTCCAGCTCAGGGCCAGACACAGAAGGGAAAGTGGCAGTTAGGGACAGACATATACACACATGTTACTGAAGGGCAGATCCCTCACTCCCAGGCGCACAGCTCACACTCACCTTTACACTCCCTCTGACGCAGCTGCTGCTGCTGCCGCCTACAATGGATTCAATAGGAGGAAGTTGTGATTTCACCAGCACCATGTGATCAAGTTACGGGCAGAGAGAATGACATCACATGGGGGCGTGTCTACCTCCTGCCTCACCCCCTTCACACCTCCTTGTGACAACTAAGGGGAATTAGGGAACCCCTAGAGCAGGGGGTCCCTGACATTTCTTTTACTCCTGAGCAACAGTCAGATGTAAAAAGAGTTGGGGAACAACACAAGTATGAAACAAGTTCCTGGTGGTGCCAAATAAGGGCTGTGATTGGCTATTGAGAGCCCCTATGTGGACTGGCAACCTACATTGAGACTCTGTTTGGCAGTACATCTGGTTTTTATACAACTAAAACTTGCCTCCAAGCCTGGAATTCAAAAATAATCTCCTGCTTTGAGGCCACTGGGAGCAACATCCAAGGGGTTGGGGAGCAACTTGTTACTCACGAGCTTCTGGTTGAGGATCACTGATATAGAGAGTTTTTCCCTCATTTATTGCCTATCTGACCATATCAATGTCTGACTGTCACTTCTATTTGTCACCCATGACTTTTGTACAGTTGTTGTCTGTCAATTAACATCGTCTGTTCTTTTTCTACTTATTTTAATCTCGTTAGACTGAAACGAATGAGCGTTGGTCGCACAAAGAAAGAAATCTGCACGTCTGTGGGCAAGAGAGAAACTCTAAGGGTCAGTGATATTGGGGAGAACAGGGTGCAAAGTGCAAAAAGCAGGTGCAATCCTCCATTTTTTGGTGCAGGTCTCTGTATTGTGTTTGGAGGGGGCAGGAAACTCATAGGCGGATCCCCTTCAGTCCCTAACTTGTACCTTATACTTAAGGGGGTTTATAGTGCAGTGAGTAGGGGGGCATGGCTACCTGTTGCTGCTGCTGCTGCACCCCTTTATTTATTGTTTATTAGCAATTCATTTCTGTGTGTGCGGCACAGGAATCAGTTCAGTCTGCAGCGTGCATCTAATGGCATTGCTGATTGCCCGTGTAGTATGGCTTCAATATGAGGCTGGTATTAAAGGGGTTAAGTGGTGACCCCAACACCAAGGGAACCCACAATATCCCTCTCTGAACGTCTCCATCAGGTTTAGAAAGGGACACATACATTTCTGTGTTCTATTAAATGCTGCCTCTCCTGTTAAGAAGAGTTAAGCTGTGTGAGTGTTGTAGTTGAACAGTAGAATGGGGACAGCAGTGCTTGTGGCTGAGACACTGGTGCAACTATAGCCTGTACCTCCCAAATTAAATGGTTTTCACTGGCCCAATTTTGGCAGCTCAGCCCCCTGTCCCGGATCCTTGTTGCTCTTTGATCCCCAAACGCACGGAACTAAACAGGAAAACCAGTAACACGGAATATCCTGAATATCCAATTCCTGCACTGACATACAATTGTAACTAAGAAGATCAGCAGGTCTCTTGGGGGAACAGCTTAAAGGGCAATGTCATCTTTATTAGCAAAACGCATAAAACAATGGCCTTAAGCCCCCCATAAATGTTCCGGGGGGTTGCTGTGTGCACCAGGTTACTCTGAATAATTTTTTGGGTGTGGGGGGAAACTGGTGCCTTGACGACCCTGTCCACTTCCCATTGAAGCCCCACCATTTTTTGTTTTTTTTTCGGGAGGATTGAGAGGCGTGTGTTAGGCACACTTTGGGCAGTAGATACAGCTACAGGAGACGCCATACTGGTACAGGTATGCAATCCGTTATCCAGAAAGCTCTGAATTACAGAAAAGCCATCTCCCATAGACTCCATTATAATCAAATAATCCACATTTTTAAAAATGGTCTCCTTTTTCTGTGTAATAATAAACCAGTAGTTTGTACTTGATCCCAACTAAGATATAATTAATCCTTATTGGAGGCAAAACCAGCCTATTGGCTTTATTTCATGTTTATATGATTTTATAGTAGAATAAGGTATGAAGACTCAAATAATGGAAAGATCTGTTATCCAGAAACCCCCAGGCCTGAGCATTCTGGATAACAGGTCCCATACCTATATCCGCATACCTATATGTCACCTGTATGTCACCTGTAAGCAAACATTTCTATTTTTATTTTTCTATCCACATGTAGGGGCTGCTGTACTCTCCCCAGTACATTTGGGATTATGGGTGTTCTGTGTTCAACCCAAAGAACAGATAGTAGGGACTGGGGTGCCCCTTCAACCCCAATACGTGGCAGGCCTAGGGTTTTAGGCCATTGTAAAAACTCTGAGCAACCTTAATGGGCACCTATGGGAAGAAAATAGTTTCTCTGGAGATTCCTCCCAGTGCAGGAGGCACGGTGCCAATTATGTGCATTTTTTGCTCCAAATAAATATTGTTTCCCCAAACCAGAGTGCAGGCTCTATTAGGCCACACCTCCAGTGGGGGAAACGGATTTCCTTGGATCGGGGGCATTTAAGAGCGACGTTCCTGTTGAAATGTACTTAATTTCTCACTGTACATGCGATTAGGAGATTAAGGGAATTTTCCCTGCCATAGAATATTCTGTTTTTAGTGATTCTTCCTTTAGTGATTTTTCCCCCCATAACTTGTAAGTGTAGTTGATGTATTTGTCCATGAGATGGTGCCAATCAGTCACATAGGTTTTCGGCCAAATGGAGAAAAATAAACGAGCCCTTAACCCTGTCAAAGGGAAATAGTCACTCCATAATGCAAGTAGGCAATTGCTAATATAAATAATCATAATGTGTCGACTGCTAGAGTTCATCTGTATGTCTGTCCCACAGATCCTTTATCTGCTGCCAGTTACAGACATTAGTGTTCCATTAGTGCTCCATAATGAGTGGAGGGTGCTCCTGTTTCTGCCTGAGGGAAACTTAAATGACCCCAATATTCTTTCTGACTCTTTATTAAGGTGTTTCTTGTCCTTCTACTACAAACATTTACTTGCACCGTGGTTGGGGGGTCTAGTAATTGCAAAAAAACATATTGATTCTGAAAGGACTTGTAGACCTTCCACTGAGTCATGTTAGCCCTAATATTAACAAAGGTTTGTGTAGGAATTGGGGCCCATCAGTGCCTCAAAGTGTCCCCTGAGCATGTGAGGAGGAACCTTCAGGTTGTGTCTCCTCCCTGAGAAAGAAAGAGTGGAAGGCCTAGGACAGCTCTGCTAGAAATGTCAACCCTCATTCAATTCTATTCACATGAATGGAAAGACAAAAGACGGAGAACCAGAATTAGAAGAACCCAGTAAATATCAAACCTGGGAAGAGGAATGGGGGAAAGAAGACCTGTTAGTACTTAAATCTGAAGGTTTTTGATCCCATTGTTATTATCTACTCTGCTATAAAGCCACACATTGAGCATTTAGCTAGATACGGGTGCCATCATATCTCATATATAGAGAATACATGTGAGTCGGGTTCTACAAACTGGACTTATGCAGAGAATGGACTGGAAATCTTTGCTTCAGTCCCTCATAGTGGTGTGTGGCAGATCCCTGATATGATTGAGTCTAGTTAATGAAGGGACCCCTGAGTACCATAAGAATACAAGCTGTACTTGGTTAGGGTGGAATTATAACAGATCCCATACCTGTATTATAATTCATATATATGTAATACACTTGACTTTTCCTTAACCAGAATGAAAAGACTTAAGAATAAGGGTTCATTAAATAACCATAATTGCTGTTATTTCCAAAATGATATGTTTATTTCTGCAAGCAAATCATGCAAAAGTGATGTACTCAAAACTGTCATAGTGTATTACACAACCATAAAGGACTGAGATTCTCCCCAGGAATTATTCTGGCAGTTGGCACCCGTGCTACTTGCTGGGCAGTGGGATCAGAAAGGACAATTTGCTTCTTATTGCTTATTGTTAAATCCATAATAATTACATGTTACATAAGAGCAATGGACATGACACAAGGCAGGGAGGTGGAATGGAAAGGGCTTGGTGTCTTCTCATCAATGGACCCAGTAGTGAAATCAGCAACATAGAAGCAACTTATAGGAGAGCACTCACAGTCCTACTTGCATATACAAAATAGGAACAGGCAGCTGCCCCAAATATAAATATTTATTGGGGTACATAGTTGTTTTGTTGTTCAGATCCAAATATCTATCAATAACAGGGTCAGAAATCTTCATAAAACCTCTGCTACTGCATTGCACATTGGTATACTTGGCCCAACTCTGGTTAAACAGAGTGGTTAAACTAGAATACTAATGTAGAAGGCAGCTAAAAACAATGATTGACATGAGGATGGAGCAAGTTAGTGGCATGGCATTATGCATGTGGTTATACATCTAGAAACACAAGGGCTGTTCTGTGCCACTGGCATTTTTATTGTTATCATGTTCAGCGCTTACAGGCAGTTTAAAGGAAGAAAACAAAGTCATTCAATGCCGCCGTATATCCGGGATATGGTTCTGTCCTTACATTCTCCTCTTCTGAGATGCCAAGACTGCACAAGACTGCACAATGGAACAGAAGGGGGGAGTCATTGTTCTTTTGTTGATGGTTTATCTAAAACTACTAACTAGCGATTACGTTGAAATATGTTTCTAATATCATAGCAATCATTTTGCATCCCCTTTACTCCAAATTCATACATAACAGTACAATCAGCCCACAATTTCATCCAAGAATCACTTAATTTCCCTTCAGAACCCTCACCCAGATGTTAATTCTTACAACAGTTTGGATCTCCTTGCTGTGTATGTTGGGCACTCAGCATATACACTTCCCAGGACAAAGACTAAATGATACTGTATTTAAATACCGAAAAGAATTATCTCATGTGTTTGCAATTAAAGAAAGAAGAGAGAGACAGAGCAAGGGTACTCGCACGTGTGACTCTCCTGCAACCTCTCTACTATAACCCCCAACATATTACTTTGGCCTCTGGTGAGATGAAGCTGGTAAACCATAGACTTAAGTTCCACTGACCTACATGACTATCACTTATTTCTGCGGTTCTAGTGGAAATTAGTTTGTAGAAATATGACCTCTTTCTTCTATATAACCCCACAGTGCAGAATATACCATAAACATTTCATAATATGATGAAGAACGTTGCACTGGAAACTGTACATCTATTGTCTGGATGAAGGAGATGACAGTTTTGCTTAGGAGACGGTTATCATACAGGCTTTAACACTTTTATTATGGAACATTTACATCCTTGCCTGGAAAGATGATTATCTGATATTTGTTTCTTTTAGGTCAACATATTGCTTTACTTTAAGCAAAATATACAGACACTCCCTCAAGACTTAATTGGAAGCATGGCCTATTGCTAACTCCCATATGTGTTTCTTTACATTGGGTATAGGCAATACGAGGCCATTGCTTACAGTGAGCAACCACTATGTGAAAGACGCCAACTCCATTCACAATTCTTCCTTGACCCATTTGAGTGGTGTCAACTCCATTTCAGCTACACTCCCTACAGCAACATACTTTAATATAGAACTTATAGAACATGCCACAACCTGCTGCAAATCATTCATCGTTCCATTCCCTAAATAACTGCACTCCTATCAAACCACCAGTCTTTGTTCTTCTCTTTATTATGAGTTTTTTGATGATGAGTAGGGTTATATATTTGACAGTGATGTACAAAACAGACAGGAAAAACTCAAAACAAACAGCCACAGAGTTGGGAGGAAGTAAGAGTTGGGCACAGCCCAAAGTTGCATTTATGGTGGGACTAACAGCCTTTCTATTGCCCCCACCCCACGGCTTTTATCAAGGCCTTGGTTTTGAGAAGCAGCAACTGACAGAGATAGGGGCCTCCATTCTCTATAGATAATAATACAAACTCTTCAAATTAATTGAGTAGGTTTTAACCCACCAAGCTCTAATGAAGCCTGTTATGGGGATATGGATGAAAAAGCATTGAGGCAAGTCATGTTATTGCTTAGGTAATAAAAAAGACCATCAATACTTCAAGACACTGCTTATCCCATCCTCACTGCTCATCCTTAAATATATGGGTATCGGTCACGGCTGTGGCTGTATTCTGAAAGCGGTAGCAAAGGCAGAAATGTCGGTCAACAGTGAGGTCCTGACTATTGCCTATGATTATGATACACAAATGTTATTTTACCAGTGTTACTCTGCTTGTCTCCTGTGTTGTTGTCTGTAGAGCAGAGACGGAACAAAGGAACAAAGAGAAAGTAGCTGCACAGTGGATATATGTGGAGGGATGTGACGGGACCATGTTAACCATGTAATGCTAGGGCGATGATTATATACATGGATTGGGGGGTTTATATATTTTTTTCTTTGTGTTTTAAGAGCTGCAAAAGTTAAGAGGAAAGATATGTGTGAATATGAAAAGAAAGTTGGTTTGCAAAGTGAAAAAAGGTTATTAACAGAGTTGTCCACGTGGAAGGAGGATGGTGACCACTTAGTCGCTGTCACTTCTTTCAGCCAGAACAGCATCAGGGTCCTCTGTGATTTGCAGCAGAGAGTGGGGATCAGGGCTCTCGCCTCTCAACAGCTCAGCTCCTTCCTCTTCTTCCTCTTCATCCTCCCCTCCAACCTCCACCATCTCCGTGGCTTGCACTTCAACCTCCCCTTCTCGGATCTTCTTCACATAGAAGGTGAAGGGGGGCACTTTGTAGACGGCAGTTTTAGAACGGGCATAAACAACATGGTCAGGTGTGAAGGACTTTTTTAATTTGTCCCTAGAGGTCTTCATCTTCTCCTTTCTTTCTGATGTCACAATCTTAGTTCCCAACTTGTTCATTCTCTTCTCAAGATTGTGTCTGGTCTTTTCCAGGTTTTGCCTGGTCTTTTCCAGGTTTTCTTTGGTCTTCACTTTGGTTTTTTCCATTTTCTCCTTGGTCTTCACTTTGGTTTTTTCCATTTTTTCTTTGGAGAAAACTTTCTTTATGTCATCTACACGCCGCATTCCACTTTTCTTGATGCGCTCAGCCCTTGACTCCTCAATGATCTCTTCTACTTCCACCTCCTCATCAGACGATAACTGGATTTTGTCCTCATCCTCCTCCTCTGCCTTGTTCTCATTTTGCTGACCTTCTTCAGCGACGTCTTGCTTTTCAGTGTCCTTTAGATTTTTGCTGATGCTGAGCTTGGAAGGCAATTTTACATCATCCTGGAGGGAGGAAAATGATAATTGTTAGACAACATATAAATACTTTACTTATATACATGTATAGCAATAACACCTCATTTCTTCTGAGCCACAGCTATGCATTTGTTATATTGGACCTAACGTTGGTCACACAAGCAAATGAGATGGCTGGTCAAGAGCTTTCAACCACATTAGCTGACCATTATTGCTCTGTGTATGGGAATTTCAGCTAACAATTCTGTACTGGTGTTATGTACCAAAACCGGTTGTTCCTCACTGACAATCTTTTAGATTAGTGGGAGCACAACCCACTTGCTTCCCAAAAATGTCATTATATACTCATAATTCAATCCAAATTCAAAGGAGAGAAGTTCCTATCATCAGTATCCAACAAGAGAAGGTCTGATCATGGGTTTCTATTAGAAGCAAGCCGGCTCTGAATGCTCCTCACTCACAACTCTGTTTATCCATCACTTTAAACTGAAGCCGGAGTTACCCAATTTATTGCTTTGCTCAGCTGGCAGCCAGAGGGATTTTTTTCCATCCACGCAGTATTTTCCATTTCTTACTCCTGTGCCAGAATTCTCTATAAACACAGAAACGTTTTGCTTTCTCCCACACCCAAATCAGGGAGCAATACACAGCTGAACTGGAGAGAGATATTCTGTTCAGCTCAGAACACACTTGTTGAGAGCTGACACTTGTTGAATACTAACTTTTAATTGCATTATTACAAACGTGAAACCTATACCCGGGTTCCATTGCTTCTAATGAAACAATGAGAGAACAAATGAGAAGAAAGATTCTGTAAATGGCCTGTAATTCCTTTTTTACTTGTTCATTTTATTTTCTCTTTAGATAGGTTGCAAAGGTAAGTATCTAGATAATAACCACCCAATCAGATGGCACAGACTTCGCAAAATGTGCTTACAATTTGTGCTTTAATAAGATCTCCACACTTCTTAATAAAGCACAAATTGTGAGCACATTTTGCGAAGTCAGTGGCATCTGATTGCCTGGTTATTATCAAGATGTATAAGGAGTTGAGGAGCAGCATAGTTCTCAGATAGAGCACCACAGAAGTATATCCACGGAATTTTGATTTGTATTCATGGAAAGGTAAGTATGCACGCCAAGTACCCCAAGGCAGAGCAATAAATATGCCTTAAAATGTCAGGAATTGTCTCTAGGGCCAACATCAGTAGGGATGTAGCGAACGTCGGAAAAAAAGTTCGCGAACATATTCGCGAACTTGCGCAAAAACGCGAGCGGTTCGCGAACGGTTCGCGAACCCCATAGACTTCAATGGGAAGGCGAACTTTAACATCTAAAAAAAAAATTTCTGGCCAGAAAAATGATTTTAAAGTTGTTTAAAGGGTGCAACGACCTGGACAGTGGCATGCCAGAGGGGGATCAAGGGCAAAATGTATCTGAAAAATCTGCCTGTGTGTGCTTGGAAGAGATAGTGTAGGGGGAGAGCTGTTAGTGATTTCAGGGACAGATGATAGTAAGTTTGCTGGCTAGTAATCTGCTTGATACTGCTCTGTATTGGAGGGACAGAAGTCTGCAGGGATTTGAGGGACATTTTAGCTTAGGTAGCTTTGCTGGCTAGTAATCTACTGTTCTCTTTAAACAACTGCCATACGTTGACCTTGTAGGCATTGTTTGCCCAGTTTTTTTGGACGCAGCCACTGAAGCACAGTTGCCAGAAAAAATATGCCATATAAATGCTGAAAATAGTCATTTTTCGCCATACGTTGACCTTGTAGACATTGTTTGCCCAGTTTTTTTGGTTGCAGCCACTGAAGCACAGTTGCCAGAAAAAATATGCCATATAAATGCTGAAAATAGTCATTTTTCGCCATACGTTGACCTTGTAGACATTGTTTGCCCAGTTTTTTTGGTTGCAGCCACTGAAGCACAGTTGCCAGAAAAAATATGCCATATAAATGCTGAAAATAGTCATTTTTTGCCATATACGTTGAGTCAACGTATGGCAAAAAATGACTATTTTCAGCATTTATATGACATATTTTTTCTGGCCTCTGTGCTTCAGTGGCTGCGGCCAAAAAAACTGGGCAAACAATGCCTACAAGGTCAACGTATACACTACTACAGCGGTGGATACGGATTACGTAAAATATATTATGGCTGCTTGAAAAAAGTCACTCCGGTGTTTTTTCTGGAGACGGTAATATTATGGATATTTAGACAGAATGTGAACAAGGTCACACAGCTAGATGGCGGGTTGAAGAAAACACTGTGCAAATAATGCCTACAAGGTCAACGTATACACTACTACAGCGGTGGATACGGATTACGTAAAATATATTATGGCTGCTTGAAAAAAGTCACTCCGGTGTTTTTTCTGGAGACGGTAATATTATGGATATTTAGACAGAATGTGAACAAGGTCACACAGCTAGATGGCGGGTTGAAGAAAACACTGTGCAAATAATGCCTACAAGGTCAACGTATACACTACTACAGCGGTGGATACGGATTACGTAAAATATATGAATGCTGCTTGAAAAAAGTCACTCCGGTGTTTTTTCTGGAGACGGTAATATTATGGATATTTAGACAGAATGTGAACAAGGTCACACAGCTAGATGGCGGGTTGAAGAAAACAGTGTGCAAATAATGCCTACAGGGCAAATAATGCCTAAAAGGTCAACTTATACACTACTACAGCGGTAGTAAAATAAAAAAAAGTAAAATAAAAAAAAATGAATATTAAAAAAAAAAAATTAAAGTTGGTGCTGCTGAACTACTAGGAGCAGCAGATTAGCACACCAGTCCCACTCCCCAACACTGCTAGACTAATAGCACTGGGCTCTTATAGTAGTAGTAGTAGTAGTAGTAAAACAACAAAAAAATAAATAAAAGCAGTCCTTACAAGGACTACTGTTATTGCAGCAGTCAGCAGATGAGATCAGAAGCAGGACAGCTGCCCACTGCAGCTACATACAGAGCACTGCAGTAGAAGGTAGATTACTAGCCAGCAAAGCTACCTAAGCTAAAATGTCCCTCAAACCCCTGCAGACTTCTGTCCCTCCAATAACAGAGCAGTATCAAAACGATTACTAGCCAGCAAACTTTCAACTGTCCCTGAAATCACTAACAGGCAGCAGCTCTCTCCCTACACTATCTCTTCAGCACACACAGGCAGAGTGAAAAAACGCTGCAGGGCTTCGGTTTTTATAGGGAAGGGGAGTGGTCCAGGGGAGAGCTTCCTGATTGGCTGCCATGTACCTGCTGGTCTGGGGTGAGAGGGCAAAAAAAAGCGCCAACAATGGCGAACCCAAAATGGCGAACGTCGCGCGACGTTCGCGAACTTCCGGCGAGCGCGAACACCCGATGTTCGCGCGAACAAGTTCGCCGGCGAACAGTTCGCGACATCTCTAAACATCAGAAATAATATTGACTGTGTCCTTAATCAGGGCCCAAGGTCAATAGTAGAGTAATAACCCAGGTAAAAAAAAAGGTTTGTCTAAATACCATAACACATCCAAAATTTGCCCCAAACCTAGTCCATTCCTAGAAAGTCTCCTCCTTTTTCAGGGCCCACTAAACTTGAATAATAAGAGGCCATTATACAGTATATCTATGGAAGCAGCTGTTGCCAAAAATGCCTTCTGTGTTTTGGGGTGCTATGTGCTCACATGTGACCAAACAAATCCCCCTGAAATTTCCATTAATTATAATGAGAAGTGATTTGAGATGATATACAGCAATGGGCTGGAGAAAAGTGCTTGGAATGTAGTTGAGCTACAGCTACAAGTGCAAAGATTGTGCATAACAAGCAGTGGCCTATTTGGTGATGACAGATTTTCAGGGCCAAGAGGGGACAATGAGCTTGTTCTGAGGCAGCTGCTTATATCCATCACATTGACACAGGGGCCCGACACAGGGGCCCAAAAGCAGCTAATAGCGTTGCTGGGGGCAAAAGGGAATGCAGAGGGCCACACAGAGTTATTGCATGGCTCTCAATGCACAACTTACCTACAAGAGTAAATGTACTCTACACATAGGGAGTAATGGCATTAATGACAGATACATTTACTAGTCAGCTGCTGGGAAACAAATAGGTGATTAGTGGCTGTGGGTTACTAGATGTGGCCAAACATAAGACTTTTTTTAGCCTTTGCTGAGGTTCGGCCGACCAGGTGTAAATATTTCTCTTTTTGGAACATATCATTTTGGGGGGTGGGTTACAGTTATTGGACAACAGAGTACCAGATAGATGATAGAAGAGGGTCATAAATGCAAGTGATGCCCAAGTATAATATGGGGTGCATGGGCCCCAGACTATCAGAAAGAGGAGATAACAGGATACAAGGGTAATGGAGTAGGGAATTCATATAATCCCAAGTAAACTGCAAGGCATGGTGGGAAATAAATGAGTGGGAGTCACAAATCAACCTCAATATCAGTTTTAAGTAATCAGCTCAAGGGTGTCTAAAACAACACAGAGCCTGGGCAAGGTCTGCAGACTTTTTAGGTTCAGGCCCCTTATTCTCCAGACCTTGATTGGCCTTTAGCTCATAACAAGTTCATATATACAGTACATGAAGAAGCTTGTTTGTAAGAGGATCTCTCCTGTGTTTACTGGGGTATCAAAAAGAGTAAATAAACTATCAGTTCCCACTCTCACCCTAAGTGGCCTTCAAGTGGGGCCACCAGACACCGCTGAGAGCCCACAGTTAAGGCAGCACTGCAATAGCAGCTCACTTTGTCATTTAACCACACCATTTGCAGTAAATGTGAATTATTATTATTATTATTACAGTTTTTCAAAATGCAATCCAGTAAATCCCTGGTGTACATACGTCAATAACACTGACTATAAACATGTCCCAATACATTAACATCATTATTATTAGAGAAACAATTTACCTCTAGTAAAGTGCTTTTTCCATACAAACACTTCCAAGTAGTTTGAGTGTTGCGAGGCAACAAAATATGACTAAATATATTCCTACACCATGCTAGTGGTTTCATGCGGGCTCTACATTGGATGTTTCCAGCACTAAGATCTCAGTGCAAGGAAAATGGGCCTTTGTCAAAGGTTAGAAGAAGTGATGCTGTTGCACAGTTAGTCCCATACAAGTCCCTATTAGGCACAGGTGTTGGGGGTATTTAAAAATTTTGAAAAGGTATGGACTTGTTCAGACCAACGGATGGTATTGTGATGCTCTCATCCATTGCTTTGTTTGATGGGAAATACAGGTTTGGCTGGGCAAAAGTGCTAGATCATTGACCCGACTGTACAAGTTGAAGTGCACATTTGGGGTTTTTATCCCACTAGAATGTTGGAACTGACCAAGACAAATTGTGGCAAATAACACACAAGGAACCAACACATGACTTCAGTAGAAGACAGTAATATATACAGCACACACACACACACAACGAGGTTCACCCTCCATACTGAGTAGAGGCCTGGGTGCTACTGAAACAAGTAGCTTGTAGAGTAAAGCATGGCACCCTCACATCTTCAAAATCAAACAGCAGTTGATTCAAGCGTTTATTTTCCCTTGATAAAGGTCACCAATTGGACCAAAATACTGGGATTTCTAGGATCTGAGTGTGTGTATATATATTAAATGGTTGCCAATTATGGATCAATTGTATTGGTGGGCAGCAATCCGTGGATAAAATGCCCAGCTCCTGATATTGTCATGTTCACCAGGTGACATTGGTGGAGCTACCAGGGGTGCAGGGAATTGCACCCAGGCCTGAACACCCTTGGGGCCCACTGGAGATGCAATGGTGCAGTCAGATAAGCTATAGGATACGTTTTGCATGGGTATATGAATGTCTAGAGAGGCCCTGGCATTTCAAGGTCAAACATCCAATAAATAGTGATTGTCCATGGTCTGGGTGAGTGTTCAGCAAAGAATGAATGACAGGACACAGTAAATGCTCAAATACAAATCCAGCTGATGTTTTGTCCAGTTATTGGTGCCCTGCCCAGCAACATCTAGAACATAGAATCTGTTTTTGCAATTAGGATCTAAAGGGAAAATGAGAGAACAATGGGGAGAACTGGGGAGGGTGTCGGCTGCTAAACAATGAGCCCAAATAGTTCTGGGAAAAACAAGGTTCCTACAGGTTGATTAGAAACGACTGAGCTCCACAACAGCACCGACATATTTCTCTGCTGAGGAGGAAAAGCTAAAGCCTCAGGGACCCATAGACATGGCTGAGATGTTACTTTAAAAATAACTGTTGTGTTTGCAGAAATGCCAGAAATAAGTTGATGTGCAACACTATTTACAGACGCCCCTGTCCCGGCTTCTCCCACATTAGTATCAGAGAAATAGCTGCAATTCATGTATCAATGGGACCAGTGGCTGGAGAGACTTTAGTCAGGCACAATAGGGTTACCTGTGCTGTTACCCATAGCAACTAGATCTGTGCATGGCCAAGTGTGGTGACCTCCCCAACCCAATGAGGTCACCTTGTGATGACTGATAGCAGTTGGATCACATCAACTGGACAATCTTCAACCCAATGGGGGTTTTAAACCTGTACGATAGACATCTGGACAATATTTGGCCAGATATCTACTAGATCGTCCATCTGATAGGGCCTACATGGGCAGATAGGCTGTCAACTTGGTCTGATGGGGCTAAATCAGCCCCTAAAATCTGCCCCTGTATGACTGGCTTTATAATAACCATGTAACAGTAACTGCTGCTGCTACTCTGGATAGATGCACATCAGCCTCAGGTTGTTTAATATGGATTCAATAAGGTTAGTCCATTAACATGAGAATGAAATGGTGGGATCCTGCAAAGTACAGAGTGACTTTATAGTAAAGCTCCTTATTTGTATACATTGATTTTACAGCAACTGGCACTTTAGGAATTGCGTCTTTCTCTCTTTATATGAGTATTGTCGTTGTATCACTGGTGTGTTACCACAATCAGCTCCAGCTCTGACTCCTGGAATTCTCTTCCTTCCACAGTAACCGTTGTCATAACACATTTCTACAACTGTAAACTGTCTCTCGTCACATCGCACACTCGCAACCTCAAGGGATTAGAGCGCTCTGTCTGGCTGCACTCTCATCTGAGGTTGGTAAGGGAGCATCTTCTGTGCGTTATTTTAAATAGACCAATGCTTGCTTCTACTTGTTCCAACTATATCCTGTGTATACATATCATGTACTGTATATATAGATCTCTTGTGTGTATATCTCTTGTGTATATATAACCTGTAGGTATTCACACTTTGCCCTGCTCTGTGACAATCAGGCCTGGCTCAGGGAGCCAAATATAAAATAAAAGTGCTCCATAGCAAATGCAATTACCTGGCAAGTCAGGAAGGTCCCTATTAAAGGGGTCCCCAACTAAAACAAACCCTCAGCTGCCCCAGGTGCACTCGATATCCAACATTAAGGCCTAGTCACCTCTACTTGTAAAGTCCTACTAAAGGGCACATAAATCATAATTCTACGTGTTTCTAGTCGCATCTCTTCATGGGTTTTTCACAGAATTTTCACAAAAATGGGCAAGAACGTTGTTCACACTCTTTCCACAGACGTGTGCCTTGCTTGTATTAAGCACCCAAATGTATATGAAGAAATAATGCAGAACAGACAAGTAAATATCCACAAGTCTGGATCTGCTGAAGAAACCTGATTTGTCATTGAGACTAAATGTTACGTCTTGGCAAATCAGCCCATAAATTCTCTTTATTTTATGTACAAATTTGCAGTTTGATATGTTGCGGCCCTGTCGTTCTCTGTAATATTGTATCTTATATTTCCCTTCTATTCTCAATCCTTTCTCAGCTTCAAAGGCCACACACATGCGTAACTCATAAATCCAAATATTTGACTGTTTGACTCTCGGAATGCTCCGTAATATGATAAGAGGGTGGCACTTATAACATTCCTAGTACGTAGATATATAATGGATGTGATACACATGATCTGCTGGATAGAACTACAAACTGCAACGTTGCTTCTGGATTGCAACTCCCAGCACTTCTGAGCAATCATACAATTCAATAACACACGCAGCTTGCATTTGAAACAATTCAGTGGAGAATCCGTGTGGATATTTGGCAGGTTAATGAGTGTCAGTGCAGATTTGGGTGGGTCCCTAGAGGTGCCCTAAGGACAGTGGTATGTTCAGCTCCCCGGGGGGCCCCTGTGTCAGTGAATGAAAGATGAACAGGCAGATTGTGGTTGTCTCTGGGAGAGCAGCAAATGGTCAGTTCCCGTAGGCTGGAGAAGCGATGGGATCTTGCGTGCCTGGGACATGAATCACAGAGCTAAATATGGATTGGAGCTCCTGCCAAGTGAACACCAATTTAGTGTCTGCTTACAGTCCCCAGTGTGGAGCAAAGGAGAGGACTTAACAGGGGCCCGCTCCCCTATATCCTCCTAGCACCCATTCTAATGCCCACCACAAAATCTCTCTCTTTATGTTTTTCTTATACAAAGGCCAATTGACTTAAAGGGGGGTTACTGGGTTCAGTAAAATCTTTTTAGCCCCCCCTTAACCTTTAGGAAAATTATTTTGTCCACATACTGAAAAAAAGTTTAGATTCCCTCTACATAAATGAGCACCCCCATCCCACCCTGCAACTTGCATGTTATTCAGATTCTGGGTGCAGTTAGGCCCTGGATGCTGGACGTTTTCCATGAATGAATTACAAAGGCAAATGCAGCATTTGTAAATGGCTCCTCTTTTATCTGTTGCTAAAAACAAAGCCCTAAATAACAAAGTATTTTTTTATTAAGTAATTAGGCAGAAAGCACAAAACTATCATACGTTCTAGAAATGGTGAAGAATTGACAACAAGTGGAAAACACTTAAAGGGCAGATCTAATAAAACAGTAAAAATGTTTCTCATTTGACTTGCAAATCAATATCCGGCATCTTGAGCAGAGTCCAACAAAGGGAAAGAGTGTCCCGTTGTGAAAACAGATATAAAATATTTCTTTTTTATGTTACTTGTCCTTTAGTTCCTAAGCAAGGTGTGATTGCCATAGGCTTGTGTAGCTCTGCTGCCAAGTAGTGTTTACTCCTCGGGGCATGAAATTCTTGTTCCTCCACACGGTACAAATGTCTGTCCAGTCAATAAACTTCACTCATTTATGCCATATGATACCCCTGCCCTTTTAATCTCCATGCAGGAAGTTATTCACTGGCTTGGCTTTTAGCTCTCAGCCCCGCCTGATTTGTGGAAAGGCCACCTAGGCCCAGGCCTAGGGGGGCAGGATTTTAGGGGGGCGGCATGTTGCCCAACTGTACCCACATTGGTTCAAAAACACTGGGGATGTGCTGGAGATACAATCATTTGATGATCCCCATTGATGATGAAAATTTGCACAAATAAAGGGGGGAGGGAACAGGGGTGACGAATGGCAGTGGGCCTAGGGGTGCCCACAATGTAAATCCAGGGCCCACACAATACAGCGGGGCCCCTGGAGAGTAACACATAGCAAGCAATCCGCTTATTCTGCACATTGCAAGTAGACTAATAAAATAATTTCATTTGTTGGGGCCCAGGAGTATAGAGAGAATAGGACCAGGGTAGGATTTATATAGTGGGCACCCCTAGACCCGCTGCCGTTCATCGGCCCTGTCCTCCCCCTCTTCAAGCAATTTTTCATCATCGGAACCTGAGCAATGGGGATTTGCACACGTGAAATTGAAATATCTATTGAATCTCCTGTGCATCTCCAGTGTTTCTGTACCAATGTGGATGTGGTTGGGCAGCATGCCTACCCCTAAAATCCTGCTGCCCTAGGTCCAGGCCTTGGTGGCCTTTCCACAAATCTGGGCCTCACTAGGACTACAGGGTCAGAGCAGTAGAGGTCACTTACTATACCATTATCCATTATCCATTACTTACCAATGACATATATTATACCTGTAACATTTGCTTTTTCACCATTTGGCCCTGGATGTCAGGTTCTGATAGGCCCTAGGTGGCTCAGTCCAATCCCGTCAGACAAACGAGGGCAGCATAAAGATTTAATTCGTTGACTCAAATATATAAATCAGTGTAATACAAATAAGTGAATCCGCTTCCAAAAGCAGTTACAAGTAGAATGTTATGTGTGAGCCGTGAGCAAGAGCAGCATTGTCTAAGATGGAAATGTATGCCAGGTATGTGCTTGACACCCATCTCTAACAAGGACCCCTTGTTTTCTGCACAAATGAAGCCTAAGGACTCTACCTTCTACTTGCTGCAATATAAACCCCTTTATTCAATTATCCACCATGTTTCCTGGGAGACTTGGGATTTCAGCTCTGTCTCACGTAAATTCTCTTCTATTGCAACCCTCAACTTCATCGTCAATTATAATAGAACAGACTTTTTATCTCTCCAACCTGATAACAATTGATTTCTATGAGGAGCAATCATCACACCCGCTGCTGAAACCCTATGGCTGGAAGAAGGTTGAAAGGAATTCAATTTTATTGTTATTGTCATTTTTGTATGACTTTTCATATTCTCGTTTCTTATTCAAACAACTGCTTGGTTGATATGGATCCCAGCAACCAAATGGGTGCAAATGGGATCTAACGAACAAAAAGCGAAATAATTAAAAAAACAAAAACCACCAATTGCAAATTATCTCAGAATATCACTGTGTACATCATACTAAAAGTTGATTCAAAGATAAACAGCCCCTTTAAGGGCCTAATACAAAGGCGAATAATCGGTCTGGAGGGACTAACTCCACAGCTTTTGACTAAAATCTCACCAACTGATTTCTGAGATTTGTAAAAAGCTGAATAATCACACAAATGCACTGCTGCGACTTTTCCCAGTTTTAGTTTGAAAAACAAAATTCTAAATATGAAGAAAATGACACTTGAGTCAATATCAATCAGAATATCCCGGTCAACAACTGACTGAGCTTTATTGCTCATGGTGGAGTCTCCAGTCCTCCGATTTTCAAGGGTATGGCCATTTCTGGGGTAAAAAGCCATGTGATCACAATATATTTGTGAAAGCATGGCACCCCAAACCTCTTTTTCTTTGGCAAGTGCAAAGTACTAAATTTGTGTACATTGGTGCCATTTGTTCCCATATGTGCTCCTGACAACTTGTGGCAGAACTAATGCTCCCACCCAGCCTGGTCTGATAACTGACACGGTAGTGCCACCATGACACAAGTGAACTGTGGAATAACTGGCAGTTTAGATATGCTGGCAGTTGCAGGTTTCACCAATAACCTTGCATGTGAATACTTCAGACATTGCATCCATCACAGCCTGCTCAATGGGCACTACTTTGTGTATTTACCTTGGAATTCTGTGAAGAAGACACTATATTATCGCTATAAAGCCTGGAGATTTCCATCAGAAGCCAGGCATCTATTGCGCAGGTTTACAGATTGTCTAAGGCCGAGGGCCGCCTGGTCTCATTAACGTGTTCCTCTCCTAATGGCCTGCATTGGCCTCTGTTATGATCCAATTATTGGCCCGTTGGATCCAAATGGATGAGCCCATAGGTGAGCATGTTGGACAAAGGTGTTGTGGGGTGAATGTCATGAGCAAAGCAAAGCAATAAAAATGTTTATTCTTAAATCAGACACACATTGTGGCCACAGTGTTCTCAATAGGAAAAGTATCACTTCCAGCAGGAAAGCAGCATTAGTGTGTCATTATTTGGGTACAATGGGGAAATAGCCCCATAGACTTATGACCATGCCTCTGACCCACCCAGCGACATCAATTATTCCTAAACATTGCCTAAAAAACAACCCAAATCCCCTCTGATCTCCCACAAGTTCACCCTGTCCCTTTGCAACCTGCAAATTGTCCTTTACAATTATTGGGGCCCCCTTTGCTGGCTGGTGACTGCCGCACTCTAGGGATCCCGTTGTATATTTGTACAGGGAAATATGGAGAGCTGGGCACCCGCAGTAGTAAAATGCTATTGTGCAGCAGCAGTTTGAATAACAGGAGGTAAATTGTTTCTACACAATATAATGTGTATAATGGCAGAATTGGAATTGCACTGGGCTGTGTTGTTCTTGGCATAATCTAATTACAAGCAAAACCAGTAATAACCCTGGTGATATATAAGGCCTCCCCTTTAACATGAGCAACTGTTAGTAGGTTACTAAGGAGCGTGGCCCCCAGAGACCCTCGTGACTGATCAGATCACAATGTACAAGGGGCAATGCCCGAAGCCTCAGTAAATCTACTCCCTGCCACACCCTGATATGGACCAGCAAAGAATAAAGTTTATTCTATATCATTCCTTCTCATTTACTGCACCAGCACAAACACATATATAGACTATAAGCCGCTAGTAAAGTTATAGGTATATTTGCAATCATCAACCTAGCAGATATACTGTATGTGATACTTTATTCTTATTATTATTTATAAAGCACCAACATATTGTAGTAAATTACACATCCATCAGGTTCAACCTCTTAAGCCAAAGCTGTACAGTCTACATTCAACATACAAACTACACTTCTATTTTACAAATAATAATAATGATCGCAGGCACCTTGCTTCATTCGTGATGGGAATGTGCATCTCCCGGGCTTTTCCCCTTATTTGTCCTGAAACGTTATTGATGGAGGAACAGAGCCAAGTGCTCGGATCATCTTCAGAGCAGTAATATATGGAAGGATGATATGAAACACGCATGCATTCTATTCCTCCGTATGTATACAAATAGATATACTAGCCAAAGAAATCCATGATATAACCAGAGACCCCTTCTCCCCACATATTATTTCCCCCGCTGTAGCACCATGGGCTTCCCACTGGGCCCCATCTCCAGTAGCCCCCCAATAGTTACTCCACTTGAAGTCCTGTCTCTGCAGCTAAAAACCAATGAAGCCCCTTTTACTTTGCTCTCATGTTCTGCTCCATAACAGAGAACAGTAGTAACTGTTCCTATGTGTGTAGTGCAGTGCAGTGGGATATACTGTAAGATAACTAACAAGTGTGCTATTCTTATGATAATGTTGAATGAGTTGCATCTCCTATATCCTATAGGGCCCCCTGAATTGACCAGCTGATAAATACTTGGCGTCCTTATGCCTCTTGCACTTTTCACTCCATTAAAAAGTGAGCCCTTTAGTCATTTTCTTCCAGTTATATATTTATATAACTGGCTCACTGCACCAATGAGAGTTGAGAAACTCCGGGCAACACACGGTGGGTTACCAGGGGCAGCAAAACGCAGCTCCTTGTAACTTTAAGAGCCGGATTTCCGGTTTTCAAAGGGGCCAGGATAGCCCATGTGTTTAACAAATGTATCTGTGGGTTTCTCCACCTAACCTTTTTCCAACAACTCCAGCTGTGAGTTGCTGACAGATTTCACCTCCTTTAATTGGCTGGTTCCAGTAAGTAAGAATGGTAGGCTGCGGAAGCACACTAATTCATTATTAATAGCTCAAACACTAGTAAAGAAAACATAAAATAAAATTGATGGCATCCACTGACAGTTCCCCATTGAGAAGGTCCTGCATTGAGTTTTTCCTTGGCTCTACCATGAAATCTCAAGTGATGAGTGCAAAACTAGCAGCACTCCCAGCATCCTGAGCATCAGCAGGTGCAACACAAGAACGTTCATTTGTAAAGATGTTTCAGCATAGGTCTTTCTGTAAAGAACAGCTCATATATCAACAAAGGGAAGGTGCCATTGCAAATATAATGTTTGGGTTAAATGGGAGATGTAGTTCGCCAGAGCCAGAGATCCAGCAGTTAAAGTTGAATGTAGTGTGTGTGCGTGGGAGTATGACACTCTGGTAAGATAAACCCAGAATGGCAAATATAATGTTAGGCATGTATCTAAGCTTAGCTGTCGGGAGATATCAACCAACACTTGCCAACAGCTGCAGTTCACAAAGAACAAATCATTCATAGTGTGGTCCTATTCTCATCAGAGAAATGTTTCATTGTGAAAATTAGTAACAAAAATGATATTGCAAATGACCGAGAGCTAGATTTGTAACTACAAATGTGTGCAGTTCAGTGAAGTGTCTCTAATGGGGAGACATAGATTTGAGCAGTCATGCAGAAGAGTTATAGGTGGGACAGGAGAAGAAGACCTACCTGTGCCACCACGCTAAGATCTTACCTGGTAAATCATAACTTTGAAGTTTCTGCGTCTTAGAAGCTCAGATTCGTTGGACTCCAACTTTTTGATTTGTGTTGCCTGTTTTTCCAGGTTCTGTCTCACCGTCTTCACATTGACGCTCACCTTCCTCACCTTCTCCAGCATCTTACTGGCTGTGTTGCTGGTGGTAGCGTGGGATTTGCTTAGCTTGGAAAGTTCCCCTTGGATGCTGCCAACCACATTTTCCATCTCCTGCTGTCTTTCTTCCAACTGGGTCTGAGTGAGCTGAATCTGGTCCACTGCACCTATAATCTTGTCAAGAAGGCTTAGCACCATTACCCCATTGATCTGGTCTGCCTTGATGGGTTCACTGGGTTCGTTGGGTTCATCTGTGGTCTCCTCCGGAGGAGTCTCCGGGGTGGTGGGTTGCTCGATAATCTGTAAGGTCGTGTCCGCCATGTTGCCAGACTTTTAGCAGGGCTTCTGCCTTGCTTCTATTCAAGTTGTAAATGGAGAAGGAAGATAAACAAGTGGCGAGGGATCCAGCAGACACTTTGATAATTCTAGTTACTGGGATCCTGGCCAGAAATAGTTGAGCATGGGATATGTGTGTGTGACAGAGAGGGAGAGACTCTGTGCAACAAACTTGTGCTCTGCATAACTGTACTAGATGGGCTGGACCTAAGGGAGGGGGGCACGAATATTCCCTGATCCCTGTCATTGGATAACTCCACCCTGGCTATATTGGAGAAGTTTGGAGCTAACTCCACCTCTCCCTCCTCTATGATTAAAATAGTTATAAGGGAGGTGACTTCTCCCCTTGCATGCAAGCACAGGCTGTGGAATGTACCAGCAGAGGGAGAGGGGAGAGGAGCCTAAAGCTCAGAAAGGGGATCCCGTTAACCCTAAAAAACAAAAGTAGCTGAGAAGTCCACAAGATTCATTGCACCTCCAAGGTTTAAACAGGACCACTGTATGTATTTGGCATAGTCACAGTTTTTATATCTGTCATGTTACAGACAATTGTATTATCTCTGTGCAAAGGAAACGGGAGCAAAGGTGGCCCAATGTTTTTGCCTTCATTTAGTGCAACGTTTTTCTTTTCTTTGACATCAACAGAGCAAGATGTTTGCAGAACTTTGCTCCACTTCTAGCCCCCCCCTCTCTATATATATATAAGTTTATTTTTGGCACCCTATTATGCCTTGTGGCACTGGCACACTGAGCGCTGCTTTTGCACCATGAATTGATGCCACATGTCACAAGTGAGGCTTATATGTAATTAAGATTCATTATGAGAAATTGTTTCCATATACAGTAAATAAAATGGGCAGAGAAGTATTTTACATGTACACTTATGTCTCTGTGCCCAAGTCACTGTGTGTGGGGAGAGCCTTGGCATCCCCATTGTTCCCTACATTGCGGGGGCAAAACAGTACATTCCAGCATTAAATCTACTCTCAAAACAAGTAGAATACTCTTATAAATGTCACGGCCATTTAGACATGAAATATTTTTATAGAACAGAGGCATGAGAACTCAGCCCTCCAACTCCCATCACTTCCCAACAGACAAAGGTTTGATGAGCTTGGACATACCTGTTAAAGAAAATATACAGATTTTAATTTCTTTTACTGTGCAAAGTGTAAAAACATTTATGCATGCTCCGTTTGTGCATGACATAAGGCCGTGTATGTGGCAGGTGGGTTGGCTTGGGGGAAAGATGGCTGGAAAGTTTGTCTCAGCAAATGGAAAAGTGCTTGGAAGCATAAACAGTCAGATGTTTCCCCTGTAGGAACACTCCCTGGGTTTGTCAGGGAATTCCATGCCGTTTGGCTTAGTCAGAGCCCACTCCCCCATGTAAAAGCAGGAAAGTTAGAGCTCAAAGAGGGGCCCGAGGAGTCACTGGCGGCTGGAAAAAGAGCTGTGGAAAGTATGTGATGATGATGAAGAGGAATTTCTTGTTACTGTTGGGCCCAAGCCTTTTGGGGAGGTAAAGACAAATGAGCAATTCTTTTGAGAGGTCAGGGCACCATTGTTTGAAGACTGTAAAATACACTCAATAACATTGGTGATTTTTTTTCTTGAAACTTGTAAAGTGCGGGCAATTGTCTCAGAGGGGCTCATGTGTCAGGGCCGAAGGCTCCGGATGGAGTTACGAACAAGGAAGAAGCAGTTGGCAACACACCCAGTTCGAGGTATCCAAAGGGTTAAGAGAGTAACAAGGTCAAGTCCAGGCAAAAGGGTCAGTTCAGGCAACAAGAGTTCAGTAGACGGTATAACAGGCAGAGGTCAGGATCAGAATCAGTACAATATCAAATATAACGCACCCAGGAACACACAAAGTAGAAGTTATTATCAGACAATGTCTGTAGGCCTCTGGCATCCTTTTAAGGCAGTTTCGCTCCAAAATGTGTGTGAGAACGTTACGTGCTGATGTTGCACATTGATGCTGCACTTTTTGACGCCACACCCAGTTTGACGCACCGGCGTCCGACATCCCACATGTTTCCCCTGGGCGCCGCCATTTTGCAGATGATGCAGACGCTGTAAAGAGCACCGGCGAGCGTTCCTTACATCATGATACTAAGGGCAATGATACACAGGGGGGTTGCAGCCCATGTTACATTACAGAAGACAAAGGCACAAACGCTCTGTCATTGCAGTTGAATTACTCTAAATGCACAAAAGGAACTTCTCCTGATATTTTTACAAATAAATGATATAAACGTGTCATTGCCCTATGGGTAAATAAGTATATTTACTGGAAAGCTCACAAGAGGGTTTCTTTAGGGAATTTGTGTTGGTGTTTAATACTTTCTTGCCCCTCTTGCTCCCTATTCCTACTATTCACCAGTCTGTCACAGTTATTCCCACTGTTCATTCTAAGGCAGGTGCCACATTCCTACAAATGTATCAAACAGATGCCCTGCTTGTGAGCACACACAACACACACACAAACACACAACACACACACAAACACACACATTCACACAGCGGTGCCAAATAAACACACACAATGCGCAATGGTATTGACAACTGTCTCCTCTTATTCCATTTCTTAGGCTCAGGGGTTTTATCTACAGGTGAATTGCAGGTTTTATGGGATAACTGGTCAATATAGAGACTTATAGAGCAAAACATTGGGTAGGAATGGCATGAAGCTGCTGGGTATAAATATATAGGACAGCTCATTCCCAATATGTCATCTGCATCTATAGAGCTGCTTGCTGGAGATGTGGTGCATGGGTGTGATGTGGCCTTACAGCAAAACATTCAGGGCACCAATATGCATCCACCATGCACCCTCTCCCCACTTCTTTGTTGCAAGCAAAATCAGGTGCATCTTTTAGTGCCTAAGGAATAGAGAAATGTCTCACTTGCTGGCACCACATGGAACTTCTGAAACTGCCATCTTCTCAGCCTTAGATCCTTCCAAACTGCCATTTGACTTGCTGGTGCTGACCAAGCCTGGCTGATAAAATTGCTTCTGTACCTGATTCTTCTGCACAGGCCCGGACTGGCAATCTGTGGGTTCTTGCAAATGCCAGAGGGGCTGCTGTATGGTTCCATAGAAAGTTTCCATATAGTGGGCTGGAAGGGGGCTGTTTGGGCTGGTAGGGGGCTGTTTGGGCCTATGTGGACTTGGAATGGCAGGGCCTATTTTGACTTCCAGTCCAGGCCTGCTTCTGCATCTTGGGCTGCACCCCTCCCTACTCATTAACTTTAGACATATTTGTCCATAAAATAGTAGTTAGAGGAGAGCACTCATAGAAGCAGATACTGCTAAAACATTTTATTATTGACTACAAATCACATGACATGTTTCGGGCATGGCCCTCTCTCAAGTGTAGACATATTTGCTTACTCTACACACCTGCCTAGTTATTGCTTTTGTTTACTAGGGCCACTAAAACGTACTTAGTTACTAAACGGTTTCCCTGACCTTGACTGACCACCCTACTCAAACCTATCCTTTTGGTTTCAGATGATGTTCAGGACTTACTGTGTGTGATTCTGCAATGGTTGGACTGCTGTGGGACACCCTTCTTCTTACTTTATCTGCTGCCACAAATGAAAAAGGCTGACAGTAAGAACAGAATGAATTCTACAGATATTTCCATGATAACTGATGTTGGCTGGAATGCTGGGAGAGAATGGAATTGCTGACAGCTCCTCCTCCATCCATGCAACACTCTTCAGGTACAATATTGTGAAGGTGCCAGTTCTGTGAGTGGTATAAAGGGTGAAGCTGAAGCATCAGACACATTCCAGGAATATCTGTGTGGCACACTCCTATATCACACTGCTAAAGTTCATCAGGGAGGGGTTCTGTGTAGCAATTTTGGAAATTATAAGAGCATTGAGAGAGAGAGAGAAGAGCTTGGCAAAGGAAAATGATTATATGTAGATCAGTCTGAAACATTAGGGTTAGGACAAAGCTCCCAATAAACATTTAGGCCTTCAACAAACACAGAGAAATATTTTGGTTTTATGATACCGCTTACAGTGCAGGGAAATAAATCAGGTCCCTGGAACCCAATATTCATTATATATAGTATAATACAGGGGGTATATATCCAGCAGTGCAACCGGCAGCTGAAGTTGTTGGCAAGAGCTTTCTATTGGAAACCGGCCATGGACCTTATGGGACTGGAATTTCAGAAATCTTGCCTCCCCTATTAAACCCCTGGGCCAATCCTATCGCTTAGTGACTGAAAGTTGAATATGATAGTTCTGGACTCTGAGGTGTAAAATCTTTTCAATGGTTTTCCGAACAAGAGGGAAACAGAAAGAAAGAAGAGGTACATCTAGTGCCCCCACCACCCCTGTGACTCAGACTCCTGCCTCTTCTGCCTACTCCTTGTTTCAGCCCTGAACAAAACATCACAAAGGTGTATGGTCCCTCACATACTATTAGTCCATCATTTAACCACCATTAACAAGGAAACACGTTGGATTCAGTGATTCTGCTTATTAAAAGCATATTTAGTGTTGGCTTCCTTGTCAGTGTTACCTGCCTTCCCTGGATATTTTTTCACAAAATCCCTACATTTCAGTGCTACATTTCTGGCTTATCAGCAATGAAGAAAAGAAGATTTGGGGTAATTCAGTAAGTGTTCTTTCACACTGAAAGAACAGAGTAAGTGGCAGAGCTGCACAAAACAAATTCCAGGTATATTTTAAGGCAGGGAAATGGGAAAATGCAAAAGGCAATGGAGTCTCTTAACGGGCCACATGTCATACAATTCATTCAATTGCTGCACAAATCCTGTGATTATATTGCTGTACGTAATGAAGTCCCCTACAGTTTATTGGTTCTGTAGGAAACTGTCTGATGGTCTGACATAAGCTGGCCATAGACACAAAGATCTGATCGTATAAATCTCCATTTTGTACGATTTTCCGTGTGTGGAGTGTTCCCCGACATTTTTCGTGCCATGGCGATCGGTCGTTCAGACAATCGGACAGGTTAGAAAATTTGTGTCGGCTACCGATAATATCTCTGCATGTATTGCCTATCATACGATTTCAGTGGGAGACCATCTTTTGTCGGATAGAACTTTTGTACGATTACTGTCAGGGGCAGAACATCAGCTGATCTGTTCTTTTACTACTTCATTTGATCTGACTGGTTAGTGGCAGGTCGGGTGATGGCACCGAACGATCGTTCATCCAATATCTAGGTAAATCTGCATGTCTATGGCCAGCTTTAAGATGCCTTAATAACCACTATACAGCCCTAACAAAATATTCTGGTGGGTCAAGGATTACATTTCCCTCAGTCATTCACTTCTTTGAGACTCATCATGAAAATATTCTTCTGAGCATAAATGATAAGAAGTTCAATTTGCGCATTACAGAGGCCACTCCTGGAATAGAAGATTAAAGCAAAGGCTGGGAGTGCTTCAAACAACAAGAACAGTCGTTATACACAGAGTTAAATCACCGGGAGAACATTCCCTTTTGGCTCCTGGCACAGGAACACCAGCTTTCCAATAACAACACAAGGAAAATGGAAAGGATGAAGTAATACATGTTTACTCCTAGATTCCACCTTAACAAGTGGAATCTCAGGGCTGACTTGTGTTTGCAGTGCGGGGAGATAAGGGTGACTTATGGGTTTCTAAGGAGATTCTTTCTGATGATCCTCCTGAACCAACTTCCATGAAGAACCACACGTTGGAATGTGGCTACAAGACGCGTGCTGACAGACGTATAAAGAAAAGTATTAGTATCACAATGGCTAAAGTTATATGGCTACAATGTGGCACATACTTTAAATGAACAAAGTTGTTGAGCTGAAAATAATAGACAAAATAATAGATCAAATTAGGAAATATTCCAATATCAAATACAAGAAATGAAACTCAAACAAACATAGTGGGGGGACGACTAGGAACGTAAACCCTTGATCTGCACCGAGAGAGAAAATCCATATGGTGAATTTGAGTAGTTGGCACAAAGTGGAGCTGAACATTTATTATATTACTATATCTGTGCATAAAAGTCTCAGCATATTAAGTGCCATGTTGGGCATGAGAGGCATAAGGATATACAAGTGACTCGGTAGGTTCTACTCTTAAAAGTACCAACTTTTTACCCTCTTCCCTGGTAAAGTGCCACCCGTTCTCGCCCTGCCTCGTGCAGAAGTCCCCTGATCTATTATATACCCTCACATGTCTCTGTCCTCCATGGAGCTTACAATCTACCACATTCACACAAGGACTCATTAGTCCAAAAACCCAGTCATAATTATGCAAATTTCCCTGGAATAGTTGCATAAATAATACCATTCTTAAAGGGCGCTCTTTGCACTTCAATATAGTTATATATATCGCTCTGTCCTTCCTGCCCCTGATCCAAATGGAGCACAGTCGCACCAACTCACACAGGGGAACCCGGGAGCTATTGGCACTTTCCAACCCAGCAGTAGCCCCAGGGACCCACAGCTCCTTGGGTCAATCAATGCAACTCAATCACTGCAACTCAATCAATGCAACTCAATCACTGCAAAATGGGGCATGCACAGGACCAAAATGCTGAAAATGACATCAAATATTCAGCACAATTCCCTCTGATTTATTAAGCAGTGCAGGTGGCAATAATGGAATAGTCTAAAAAAAAATGCTGCATTGTAGATAAAAACGTACTAAATGTGAGGGCGAATAGCAATTTTCATGCTGTGATGCAATAGGTGAATCAGCCAATGAGAGTGGTGCGTTGAATAAGGCGCTAATTACCCTGCCTGCATGTGTTTGGGGTGAGGGAAGAAAATTAATTATCCAGAGTAAAATAAATGATTGTGTATATTAGGGCAGAGACACAAATTCTGGGACATTTAGTCGCCCGGCAACAAATCTCTTCTTCGGGCGACGAATCTCCCCAAACTGCCTTCCCGCCGGCTGGAATCTAAATCGCCTGCGGGATGGCACTTGGACCTCTTCGTTTTCCGAAGTTGCCCAGAGTTGCCTCACGAGGAAACTTCGGGCAACTTTGGAAAACGAAGCACTCCGAGTGCCTTTCCGCCGGAGATTTTCATTCTATCCAGCGGAAGGAAATTAAAGTAAATAAGGAGGTTCCAGGGAGAGTTTTCGTTGAGATTTTGGAGGCACAGTAACACAGGGTTTCTTCTGATGGTTATTGCCCCAGGCTTATCATTAATTAGTGTGTTGCTCTTTTTATCTCAGCTCTGATTCATATACATTTTTCATTTACACACATTACCATAAAAGAAATAGTTTGGCAACAACGAAGCTTAATGATTCAACATTTCCACTTCCTGTACATTGTTTCTTTAAAGCTGGGAACTCCGCCATTCCTCTGATGAACATGATTCCCCATCAGGCTTAGAATAATAACCCCTAATATGTTTGCAAGCTGCCTTTTATCTTACAGGTCGTACATATCTGTAACCCTTTTGTGCCTGTTGTAAAGCAAGTGGCAATTAATATTCTATAATTACAACATTTATCAGCCATCCCTGCTTGTAAAAGCTTTTCCAGATATTGTTTCTAATCCGTCCCTGTGATGTTGGAGCACAGCTTTCATCATACTGTGAAGCTTAAGGCTGTGGAACACGGGGCGTATTTCAGCTGGCAGAGAAGCACCCAATCTCATTTCATTTCATGGAATCCTCCCGACGCTAGATTTTGTCCAGAACACAAACACACATTGCTGTTAAACTAAGTGAGAGGTTGAACCGGTACAATCTGGAGCTCTCCTGCCATTACATTATATGTTGGAATATGCGGAGTGTTTGGGTGGAGCAACACCGTTAGGAAAGGTAGTTAGACTGCACAATATACATTAGGGGTTATTTACAATCACAAGTGCAGGGAATAAAGTGCAATTCTGAGCACATTTGCCATTGTGTTCCCCATAATGCAACATTTCCCCCAGAATTCCAGCATTGTTGGCTCACCAGAGGGAGTGGATGTGTCTGATGCAATTGTGCTCACACTTCAGTGTAAATCGGTTGCAATCCTGCTGCAGGTTTTCCAAGTCCAGTTCAGTATGGGAGTGATTCATTTAGTTGCAGTGTAGGACACACAGAGATACCCATGGAAGGAGGCATTTGTAAGTAACTACCCAGGATTGGCACATGTAATGTGTTTTATGTACATTGTTTCCAGATAATGCCAAGGGGCAGGTATTGTCACAGCATGAAACCCTCTAGTTTGGCATTTCAACAGCTATTTGGTTTATCATAGCAACCAGGCAGTGGTTAGAATGATTAACTGGAAGATGAATCAGCAATGAACAGAAAAATATGTAATGAATAACAAATTACACCACTAAAGGATTCCATAACAATAAAATTACAGCCTCATAGGGTAACAGTTTTTTGGTTGCTGGGGTCAGCGACAGGGTCGGACTAGGGGGCCCAGTGCACTATGTTTTTGCTGTGACGGCCTGAAAAAAGGGAGGTCATGGCAGGAAGAAGCGTGCGGATCTGGGGGCCCCCCCCGGGCCGGCCAAGTCTGACCCTGGTCAGCGATTCCAATGTGAAAGCTTTTTTAGATGCCATTTACAGCCTCTGTGTACAGTCTAACAACCTAAACAGTAAATGATTCTAATATAACCCTAGGGTTGCTGTGCCCTTTGTACAGCCCCACACCCTCTGATCAGAACTACCAGCACGGGGCTAGGGGTGAAACTACAGCCCCCAATGGGACCTACGGACAGGACTCTGAGGATACTGAAACCCTCTGTAAACTGGTAAGGAGTATGGCACATGGTGCAGGGACTGGGATCAGTGCAAATTTCACTCCCTGTCTCTGATCCTCTATGTCTTCTTTGCTGCTCAGATCAGTGGCACGTTGATGGTGGACTGGCTGCTTGTTGGTCTATAGCCATTCCTTCATTAGAATCATCAGTGCATTATACACAAGGTAAGTATTCGAAAGCCTTTATTTGACCCTTAAATGCAGAATCCATGATCATGGTGATTGGTATTTGTCACAACCCTGTTTCCATTGTTTTGTCCACCCCCTGTATAATGTATCCGTTGCATCTCCCTGGTGTAGCAGATAGTTAATACTAATCACGTAAATAATGCTTGTTTTTCTCTTTATAACCAATTTGTGTGTGTCCTTTGGGGCTGAACTGATTTACACCATCATGCCATTGTGTTCATGTCAGAGGAACTGGAACCTGCAGAAAACAATTGGCAGAAGCTGTGACCTCCATCACAATTAGAATCCTCATATCCTGAAACATTAATGACTTCCCCAAAAGGGCCACTTCTTCTCAGTGTTTCTTATACAAAACCCCCCCCCCCCATTTATAACATTACAGGTTATATTTAGATTTTTTTATTTGATTTTTCTAATGATTTTGTTCAAGTGTAGCCTTTAACTATTGCAAATATAATTCAGATACTCAGAACCTCTTAAAACCCTGCCCATTAACTATATTTACACCAGTGCAGAATGTTTTAATTCCCTTCTGAGCAAACACAGGGCAGGCGGATAAATGAAGCAATTCTGCTCCTCCTGCTCTGGCTTCAAAGTCATAAAAGTCTCATCACATCTGCTCAGTGTTTATGGCTGAATAGGAAAAGGGACAAAGCAGAAGAGACATTCAGGAAAATGATGGGATTAAAGAAAAGCAGCAGACCTGCTAATAGAAACCAGTGCTGTTTTAGCACCGTGCACCAGAAGCAACGGAATCACAACAATTGCGCTGGGTGCAACAGCTTGCACTATTTTGACACATCAGGTGCAACTGCTGCACTTTTAGGGGAGGTCTGCATCAGGGTAAAAAAAAACACTGTGTCCAAAAATGACCCTTGTGACCAATTTAAAGGGCAATAATAGACTTTAAATCTGATGTTTTTTAAAGCTCCACAACCTGGGGACAAGCCGGCACAGAAGAACAATTTATAGAACTACAGAACAAACCCCTTGATTTGAAAGGGATACTGTCATGGGAAAAACATTTTTTTCAAAATGAATCAGTTAATAGTGCTGCTCCAGCAGAATTCTGCACTGAAATCCATTTCTCAAAAGAGCAAACTGATTTTTTTATATTCAATTTTGAAATCTGACATGGGGCGAGACATATTGTCAATTTCCCAGCTGCCCCAAGTCTCTGCTCTGATAAACTTCAATCACTCTTTACTGCTGTACTGCAAGTTGGACTGATATCACCCCCTCCCTTTTCCCTCCCAGCAGCCAAACAAAAGAACAATGGGAAGGTAACCAGATAACAGCTCCCTAACACAAGATAACAGCTGCCTGGTAGATCCAACGCTCAATAGTAAAATCCAGGTCCCACTGAGACACATTCAGTTACATTGAGTAGGAAAAACAGCAGCCTGCCAGAAAGCATTTCTCTCCTAAAGTGCAGGCACAAGTCACATGACCAGGGGCACCTGGGAAACTGACAATATGTCTAGCCTCATGTCAGATTTCAAAATTGTATATAAAAAAATCTGTTTGCTCTTTTGAAAAAAGGATTTCAGTGCAGAATTCTACTGGAGTAGCACTATTAGCACTATCATGTTTCCAATGACAGGATCCCTTTAAGTTTTCCCTCATCTTACACCGTTTTTTGCAGTCCCACCAATATATATATATAATGTATAATGCATGTCACACAATTTTTTCTGATCCCCTGGAAAATGTAAAATTGGGGTTCTACTGCTCTGCAAATAAAATACCGATGGTAGAGCGTGCAGCACCAACATGTGCAAAATACAGTAGTTTAACTGTTGTGCAGTTAGGTGTTAATGTGTGGTCAATATTTCTGTTTTTTTTCTGCAACCTGTTTCCTGCACACTGACTTGCTATACAGCGAGCAACACACTGACACTATATCTAGACTAAATGTAGACACTTTGAGCAATGAATAATCTGGTCTAGTAAAGAGCAAAAGGCAAAGGCAGTCATACAGGAACAGTGAGAATCTTGTCTCAGCAGACACTTTACCAGGGAATGTCATAAAGTCACCCTTGTAAGTTTAAGAGCAGAATATCCAGTTTTTTTATTGGATAATGGGCTCCTCTAGGGCAGAAGAGCAGATGTGCCGTCTCTACAATTCCACTACCCCTGAGTCAGGACTATGTTACACTGACACACTGCTCAGCACAATGACTTTATCCTTTCTATTACTTTATTAAAACACACCTCTCAAAAAATGATTTCGGCATCAAACGAGTTCAATGTGTATAACAAACAAAAGCGGTGAATCTGTTGTTGGTACATGGAATAGCCACGTTTTTGACAAGTAGATATAATAGTGGGTGAAATGTTTATATAGACTCAAGACGCGGCGGCATTAGAACAGTTCATTTGGATTTATTGACTTCTACAGAGAGTCCAGAGAAATAATTAGCACCTCAGACTGGGTACAGTTGAAAGCATTCTTTTGGAGAGATATGCATGAACTATTAACATGCAATGCCATTAATGCAGTATGTAGAGCGCTGCTGCCAAATGTTACACCACCTCTTGAAGCTCAAGCAAATGTCTTAAGATTACTTTGCACAACACACACATTTATTCATGGTTTCTAACAACCGTCTTTAAAGGAGAATCTTCTTTCTTATTCTTATTAAATTGTATCCCTTGTGATGTTCTGGTTATGAAGGGATACATAATAAAAATGACTATTCATATGTCCTCATCTGGGCAAAAAAAGCAGAGACTTATATGAAGTCAAATGTAAACCACAAGCAATAGTTCTGTTGAACAGCTCAGTTCAATATGAGGCTTATATAGTGAATAAAGTAGCCCCTCTTGTAAAATATAAGGATATTATAAGTTACCGAGGAGTTTTATGACCATATAAAACCACGAGGCCGAAGGCCGAGTGTTTTTATACAGGTCATGAAACTCCGAGATAACTTCTAATATCCTCATATTTTGCATCTGGGGGTACTTTATTTATTATAATACACAAGTTTCAGTGAGTCATGTGACAGAAATGACATCAGAACTCGCCGTTTATAACTGATGACATCAGAACTCACCGTTTATAAGGATATAATTTACAGGATATTCATGGCTTTTGTGTATTATAAATGAATAAACCTAATTAACCAAGGCCCCACTGAATGTGGCAGATTGTCTGGTTTGGGAAAAGCCTGAGGGAATGTCACTTGCAACTAAAGTGCTGACAAAGGCCTGGCAGGGCCAACAACCTGCTACAGACAATGATGTTCCATCTTGTGTTTCTTCAGCACAATATTAAGCAGAAGATTGGGCCAAACTCTACATCCAGTAAATATTAAGGGACTAAGAAGGGCCTGTGTTTCTTCCTGTGTTCAATGCATGAAAGATCCACAGCAGGAGATTAAATAGCAAATAGCAGCATTTAAACCAGTGATTATTCAGTCAGTGGTGTCGTTTACACGGCCGACTAACCTCACATCATGATGCAGTTGGTGAGAAAAGTGTTGCAGCTCTGCTAATGAACTGCTCCTTGCAGGCAGTTTAGCTGGTCAGTGTGGGAGAAGGAATAAGCAGAATCTCACGCTGGATCCCCAGGCTCCCAATCGTCTGGTCAGATCACTGTATGAGTGGGTGAGACTGTGAGTGTGCTGTGTGTACGTGTGCCCTAGTGTTATTAAAGTACATCAATGTGTGTGTGTATAAATGTGTAGCCAATAGGATGAGAGGGCCCTACTCAATGACTGTAAGCCTTGCTTGTGAGATTATTATAAGCCCCTGTTTGTTATTCATTGGCTAAAGACGGTTTTACATTCTTAGTGTAAATACGGGCGACATGAAGCCCTACTGAAAATAATGGAATACACACTATAGTAATTCCCACTGGGCGTTTGCGAGCAAACATCCGCCAGTATTTGCGTTTTTCAGCAGAAACACCAATACACCGAGGAAACACCTCATTATTGAACTCTATGGGATCCACAGGTTTGGAAATACACTTTGCTGAAATACGCCATGTATTTTCAATATGGCGGCCAAACTCTTGTGAGATGGAATGCACATATACGCGTTTGCTGCGTCGTCTGCAGGTGATGTAATTACGCTGTGTATTGACGTTCAGTCCGGCTACATTTTGCGCGTAAAATTGCTTTTCCTCTTGGCTTTTTTCACAAAAGTTTAATAAAACTCTTCTGAGCAGAACAATGTTGAGAAGGGCAGGTGCCGCTTAGTCTAACCAATAAATACAAAGTCTACTGGCGCTTGGAGGGTTCCATTTGAGGCCACTGATTTTTGGGGGGATTGACATGATTTCTGGGGGTGCGTGGGAAGAGAGGGGACGTGGAGCAAACACGGAGGCTCGTGGGCAGTTTGAGTGTGAGAAGTTCACATGGGTGTAAACATGGAGCTTAGTGGGAGCTGATGTTTTGGCCCAATGATACATCACGGTGGCATTTCTGTGACTGACAGACATAGGGTTGTTGCCACCATTTCTGTGAACAATCCCGGCTTTTCCACATATTTATTTGTTTTCCCTATTAATAACATTGGGATGATGTTTAGGGCCAGGCCAGTTAATTATTGGCAGTACAGGTAACCCTAGTGACAGGAGAGACCATATTGGGGTGAGTGTGGGGGTGTGGCTTTTGGCCTCCTCCGCCTCATATCACACTCACTGGCGCCTCATGGAGCATTTGTGCTGGTGATTTCTTCTCACACAATCTCATGACTATTCCACTGTCACTACTTGTACAAGTTAAACCCCATCAAAACCAGATCCTCCATGAAGCATCACGAGGTGACCCCTGCCCCCAGCAGTTAATGCGGCATTCCAAGCCCTATCCTCAGGGATAACACCTATCATGTGATTTGCTAAATGACACACGCGGGAGCCATTTTGAAGTTGGGCAAAGTATGATGCCTCATCTATGGGACTGCGAATGTGCCGTAAACAAAGATGGCGCCGAGGCGGCAGATGGGCGTCTGTCAGTGACGTCAGGGGGAGGCGTTCCAGGCTGGAGAGGTGGAAGCTGAAGGAGCTGATACTGAGGGAGGAGAGCGTTAAGGTAAGGCTGAAATTGGGCTCTAGGCTTCGGATAAACTCGGCTTTTGAATGTGGAGATGGCGTTTCCGTTGGGTTGTAATGGGGGCGCTCCTTGTTCCTGTCACAAAAGGATAAGGGGACGCGGCGGGGCAATGATATTCCCATATTATCCATTGAACATAATGATCAGCGTCACTTGTACCGGCCGCGAGTCTTTAGTTGCGCCTCTGGCGCTGTCACTTGAGCTAAAGGCGCACAATACAATGGCCGCCGCTCTACGTTCCATTGGAACCTTGGCCTGAACCACTGCGCTACAGCATGGGGGGGGATTATGAATGACACGGAGCGGTCTGTCACTGTGTGTCCTCACTCATACCCCCTCCATAGTCACATAGGTACAGCCGGGACAGTCACATGGGCAGCACCACTGGCTTGAGATGAGGAGGGGGACAGTGTTCCATTTATTTCTCACCTACTTCCCTTCACCCCTCTATGATGTGGGGATCCCTAAACCATGAGCCTCTAGTGTCTCTGTTTCATCCTCCCCAACATTATTCCTTTCATTGGAATTGATGGAACCGGAGAAGACTCAGTGCTGCCCAAAATTATCATTTGCTCATTTGCTCATCTCTATCTCTGCCAATCAAATGAGCCAACAACTGGCCACAAACTCCTCCCCCACCTTATGTCACATTCATTTCATTCCCAGAATTCACAAGCTCAGCTCCTAACCTGTCCTTTCTACCCTCTCCTTTTTGTAATGAACAAAGTGCTGCATTGCGCCTGCCAAAATGGACCTTGTCCCTTACACCTCCTTGTCCTACAGCAGCAGCAAACTCCCTCTTCCCACAAGCACCCCATTATTGTCTATTGGGAATATAACAAGCACCCCATTATTGTCTATTGGGAATATAACAAGCACCCCATTATTGTCTAATGGGAATATTACAAGCACCCCATTATTGTCTATTGGGAATATTACAAGCACCCCATTATTGTCTACTGGGAATATAACAAGCACCCCATTATTGTCTACTGGGAATATAACAAGCACCCCATTATTGTCTATTGGGAATATAACAAGCACCCCATTATTGTCTACTGGGAATATAACAAGCACCCCATTATTGTCTATTGGGAATATAACAAGCACCCCATTATTGTCTATTGGGAATATAACAAGCACCCCATTATTGTCTACTGGGAATATAACAAGCACCCCATTATTGTCTATTGGGAATATAACAAGCACCCCATTATTGTCTATTGGGAATATAACAAGCACCCCATTATTGTCTATTGGGAATATTACAAGCACCCCATTATTGTCTATTGGGAATATAACAAGCACCCCATTATTGTCTACTGGGAATATAACAAGCACCCCATTATTGTCTATTGGGAATATAACAAGCACCCCATTATTGTCTATTGGGAATATAACAAGCACCCCATTATTGTCTATTGGGAATATAACAAGCACCCCATTATTGTCTAATGGGAATATTACAAGCACCCCATTATTGTCTATTGGGAATATTACAAGCACCCCATTATTGTCTATTGGGAATATAACAAGCACCCCATTATTGTCTACTGGGAATATAACAAGCACCCCATTATTGTCTACTGGGAATATAACAAGCACCCCATTATTGTCTATTGGGAATATAACAAGCACCCCATTATTGTCTATTGGGAATATAACAAGCACCACATTATTGTCTATTGGGAATATAACAAGCACCCCATTATTGTCTATTGGGAATATAACAAGCACCTCATTATTGTCTATTGGGAATATTACAAGCACCCCATTATTGTCTACTGGGAATATTACAAGCACCCCATTATTGTCTATTGGGAGTATTACAAGCACCCCATTATTGTCTATTGGGAATATAACAAGCACCCCATTATTGTCTACTGGGAATATTACAAGCACCACATTATTGTCTATTGGGAGTATTACAAGCACCCCATTATTGTCTATTGGGAATATAACAAGCACCCCATTATTGTCTATTGGGAATATAACAAGCACCACATTATTGTCTATTGGGAGTATTACAAGCACCCCATTATTGTCTATTGGGAATATAACAAGCACCCCATTATTGTCTACTGGGAATATAACAAGCACCCCATTATTGTCTATTGGGAATATAACAAGCACCCCATTATTGTCTATTGGGAATATAACAAGCACCCCATTATTGTCTATTGGGAATATAACAAGCACCCCATTATTGTCTAATGGGAATATTACAAGCACCCCATTATTGTCTATTGGGAATATTACAAGCACCACATTATTGTCTATTGGGAGTATTACAAGCACCCCATTATTGTCTATTGGGAATATAACAAGCACCCCATTATTGTCTACTGGGAATATTACAAGCACCACATTATTGTCTATTGGGAGTATTACAAGCACCCTATTATTGTGTTGGGAATATTAGAAGCACCCTATTATGGCTGGTGTATTAGGAATATTACAAGCACCCCATTATTGTGTTGGAAACATTACAAGCACCCTATTATGGCTGGTGTATTAGGAATATTACAAGCACCCTATTATTGTGTTGGTAATATTAGAAGTACCCTATTATTGTGTTGGGATTAGTGTCCGCTCAGAAACATTTTTTCGTGGAGAAAAAGCCTCGAAACTACATCTTTCTGTTTTTTTATACTACCTTTAAAAATCTGTCACTCTCTCAAAATCTCACAATCTTTTCAGTTGATCGTTACTATTTGTCAGGTCAGCAGTTTGTAGCAGAACTTCCACAGAGGAAACTTCGAGTGACTTTGGAAAACGCAAAACTCCTAGTGCCATCCCTCCAGCGATTTAGATTCTAGCCAGTGGGAAGGCTTTTTTGGGAGATTAGTCACCCAAAAGAGGCGATTTGTCGCTGGGCGACTAAATCTCCCCGAATCACACTTAAGCTGGCCATAGACGCAAAGATCCGATTGTTTGAATCCTTGAAAGATCGGACTTCCCCATCTCCAGACTTGCCACTAACCATTCAGATCAAATGAAGTAGTAAAAGAACAGATGAGCCAATGTTCTGCCCCTGACGGCAATCATACGAAATTTATGAGCAACAAAAGCTGGTGACAGTCTCCCACTGATATCGTACGATCGGCAATACACACAGATAAATTATCGGCAGCCGACAGAAATCTTTTAACCTGTCCCATCGACCAAACGACAATCTCCGTGGGACGAAAAATGTCAGGTCTCTCCACACATGGTCTGAAAATCATATGAATCGAGGATTCGTACGATCGGATCTTTGCGTCTATGGCCAGCTTTACCCTAATAGCCATTGTTCCTAAGAAATGTACCAGTGAATCGTCTAAATAAACAGAAATGTTACAATTGGGACAATTATCCAAACAAGGGAAGCGTACAAATTATACATTGAATTTGGAGAGATAGTAAACGGGTCATGGCCTTTCAAGGGATTAAGGAGGGTTCCCAAGACTTCATGGGGGGGGGTTGCTAATTATGACATCACATGACTTTCCTTTGGTGACGAGGAAATTGCCCTTTAGGCTAAGGCCACACTAGGCGATAGCGCGGCGATTTGACTCGCGGCGACTTTTCGCCGCGACTTTTAAGCCGCAATCGCTGTGGAAACTTTTGCGCTGGCGTCTATGGGGAATCGCCAGCGTAAAAACACACGCGGCGATCTTTTTTCTATTGTCGCTCGAAATCGCCTCGCTAGGCGATTTCGAGCGACAATAGAAAAAAGATCGCCGCGTGTGTTTTTACGCTGGCGATTTTACGCGATTCCCCATAGACGCCAGCGCAAAAGTTTCCACAGCGATTGCGGCTTAAAAGTCGCGGCGAAAAGTCGCGGCGAGTCAAATCGCCGCGCTATCGCCTAGTGTGGCCTTAGCCTTAATTTCCCAATGTTCTCACCTTAGTTACTTCATTTTCTTTGTGTCTTTTCCAACTTGTTAAAAGAACAGTAACACCAAAAAATGAAATTGTTTTAAAGGAATTATACTGTACACTTGCCCTGTTTCCTTTCAGTATTGTTAGACTTAGAACATTCTTGTGTTTTGGTGAAACAAGGTCATGATGAAAACAATCCCAAACGCCAAGTGATGGTGTAAGAAGAACGAGTGGCTTATGGGCTGCCATTAATAATTTATACTTATAAAGCACATACAGTTGCACCCACTCAGGTTAGTGTATTACAAGGAGCTGTATGAGAAAACCTAAAAATGAGCCGGAATACACACTGTGTCCCCATTATCTTGTACTCCGTCTGTATTGCGGCTCATTTTTAGGTTTTGTCAGAGGCTGGCGCTTATTGAGTTGCTGAGTTATCACTTGCTGGAACTTTTATTTCCTTTCAGTTTAGTTTCCTATGATTATTCAGTAAAATCATATCCGCTTGTTGTTTTTATTAATATGCGCTTATCCAGCAAGAACCTGCGCAACTAATAAAAAGAAATCACTTCTTTACGTGTCAGTGAAGTTGGTTATCTCTCATGAGGTGGTGGCAGAATGCTTGCTTCTCGATATACATTCTTTATGTTTAGTAAATGTATTGTTTGCCAGAAGATGATGTCAGTGCTCTCTGTTGAGTTGCATAGGGTTATTGGAGGCAAATGAGGTAGATGAACTCTATCTTCACCCACTGATATCTTCAGCCTTTGATGGGCTAACAACTAAATCCATTGTGTTCTTTAGAGCTTATTTCTTATGTAATGTATATAAAGGCCCCCATACACGCGTGTGGGGCCATCCGACAGGCTTCCCCGATCGAGATCTGGCCGAAAGTCAAAAATCTCATTTGGTTGTGGTGGCATCTGCGCATTTATTTGATCCAACCTCCTGTACCGGATGCATTATGATCCAATCGTTGGGCCCTAGGGCCCATGATCTGATCAGCTGATATCGCCCACTTCAGTGTGGGAATATAGGGGAAAGATTGCCAAACAAGCGGATCTCTACGTCTATGGCCACCATTAGTCTGCATCATCTTGAATGACTGTGCCCCTATGGCTACACAGCAGCTTACTGGTATCAACTGGAGGGCTCGTTGTATTTAAATGGATACAAAACTCTTTTCATTTGTTTGGTGTTCCTGGTTCTTTCAAATGTTGGATGTTATGTTGCAGTGTTTCCTCTGCTTTGTTCAGCCATCTTTTATCTGCACCTAAAGCTGTCTCTTGTCTGAAGAAGTCTCTGCCCCCTTTATTGTGTACAGTGGCCAAACAATATTTTTATTGGCCCAGGATTCCTGAAGCCTTGTTGAAGTTGGCCACAAAATAAAGCGTAGTAGTTGGCCAAAGCCATCTGTACTGTACATGCACTCACCAAAGCATAAGGTAGGCCATATTTAGTCACACCTTTCTAATGACATGAAATAAGGTGAGAGCTGTTAGTAAAACAACAGAACACTCCCAGATAAACGAATCACATCATATATAGTTGCTGTTGAGCTGCTTTGTCTTTGTACTTTACAGAACAAACATTTTATCACAGTTTGTCACCATTTCTAGGGAAGATACTGGCTTTGCACACAGCATGTTGCACATGACTGTTAAGTGTGTTCCAATAAACACCATTTATTGTTAAGCTAAAGTAGAACCTGGCAAGACCACCCCTTATAGCCTTACAGTAGGTTGCCTTTTGTAGCAGCGCTTGTTGCTGTAGAAGAGCCACCAGTTGCAGATATGTGGTGCACCACAACAGCTATTAGCAAGAAAAGGCTATACAACACAAAGTAAAGAAGCTCCATTTGTAAAACCACAATCACAACACACCGTTTAAGGTCAGATAGACAAAGAAGTAGAATTTCTATGTCATTGAAGACAATGAAAGAACAGTAGGACAAGATGCTGGTCGGCCATTAGGATAGTTTAACCAACTGTATCACTTTTTTTCCATCCATTTGTTTGTCATGAAAATGAAAGCCTGGGCTAGATCTCGTATTTATTTAGTGAGTTGCACTTTTCCACTGATGTGTGTGTGTGTGTATATACACCTACCATCAACGTGTAGGATCCAGTTCTCCAGGTGGAAATGCTGTAAGGATACAGTTACCTCTGTTACAGGTAAAATAACAGCTGGGTTTCAGAGGGTATATATATATGAGAGTTTAAATATCCTTTCTGGTGATACGGAGACTAAATAGCAATTCTGACCTTAATGCCGACCATTTCATGTCTTCTTGGTTAAAGTTTGTTGACTTCATGGAATTGTTTGGACAGACCTACAGACCTAGCAGTGTTCTGTTAATATAAAATCCATATAAAATTCCTGCTCTTCCTCTGCAGTCAGTTACAAACATTCATTTACATGAACTAAACTAAAGGCCAGCAGTCTGCTTGCTGTTCTCTGCAACTTGCTCGTACGGCAGACATTGGCGTTGTTATGCGGGGGTCTCTGGGAAGTGTTTACAGGCAGGTCCCATGCGGATCAATGGGCGTTGGTGTAATCACCATCTTACTGGTTCTTGTTCAGATATTGACTGGTGGTAGATGTGGTCCATGGCCAATGTGACTGCCGTATATGATCAAGTTATTGACCAAACCCTTGCAGCTAATTGCCATGCCTTGCGAGCACTATTGAATGGACCTGCCTCTTAGGCTGCCAACTAACTGCCAACGGCCCTGAACAGCAGCTCGGATATAGTTGTTTTGGAATTGCAGTGATCATTGGGTTCATTCCAAAAGTTTCCCTTTCAATGTTTCTCTACTACATTTAAATCTGGTACGTGGCACCTCCTGAGGACATTTACCCTATCTATAGTATCTATACCCTACTAGCCATCAGCATTCCAATACAAAATTCATCATGTGTTTTCTTTGACAACTGAAGAATTTTCCAGAAGCTTTGCAGCTTGGTTATGTTCTTTCATAGGAGGTAGGTGCTTGTTTGCTAAGTGTTGACATTCTCTGCTGTATTGTGAAACAGTATTGTGTCCAGTCCCACTAGCAAGCTCACAGTGTGCCTCATATCTGCCATTACGTATATAAGGGGTAGGAGGAAAACAAAATTGGCATCTAAACAAAGAAAGTAAACCTGCCCATAAACACGTGGTTGGCAGTTAATTTGCTCATGCCCTTTGACAGCCAGCTCTTGGCACTTTAGGAAACCTTTGTTAACATGACACTGACACATTTTTATCTAGGTTTTTTCTTTCATTATAACCCCTTTACCCAACCCCAGTAGGTTGTGACATCCCAAGATGCTGTGTGTAAGTCCGGAAAGTGCTTCAAATTCCATTGCTGAAATGCTCATTTTTCTTTGTCCAATCCGTGTGTAATAATTAGGCTGAAAGAAGCTCATACCAAACCTCTTCCTCATTGATAACAAAGATGACTCTATCTTTGGGATTGTCTGCTGCTGATCATGGGACTTTTTGCAGGGGCTTCTAAAGGAGAAGTACAATCCTCTTAACCTCCTTCTTTTGTGTCTGAACTGGCTAATTACATACTCTGCAGTGCACAAACTTTTATTCCTGTTGAATCTATTTAAAGGCATACTGTGTCTCTTTAGTTCGTCATAGTGTGAGGGCTCTTTTATGAACATGTGCAAAGCAAAATTCTGACCTAACTTCCCATAATGCAATGCTTTCCCAGAATTCCAGGGTAATCGTGGGTACCAAAGTGAATACAAATTAACTTCTGTTAATACATTTGTGTTTGAATTGCGTCAATTGGTGTCAGTTCACTTGGTTTAGATCAGTTGTGGCTGTTGGTGCAACATTTAAGAGCCTAAAGGTGGCCATACATACAGAGATCCACTTAATGAGGTTGCCAAATGAGCATCTCTCTCCCCGATATGCCCACCGTAAGGTGGGCAATATGGTGCAGATCTGATAGTCCAACGATTGGATCACAACAAGCAGAATACTGGTGGTTGAAATGAGGAACCACATGAACAAACTGCTGCTGCCCAATGGACATCTGGATGACTTTTGGTCAGGTCTCAATTGGACAAGCCCGTCCAAGGGCCCCATACGCTGCCCAATAAGCTTCTTACTCTATCGGCAACTCATATCAGTCAGTGTATGGGGACCTTATCCCTAACCTGGTACATTTTCCAAAGGATAATGTACATCTACTAAGGCAATTTGGATATAAGATCCAAATTATGGAAACATCTGTTATCTTGAAAATGCTAAACTTGAGCACTTTGGATAACATAACTGTACAAATATTTAGGGAAGTCAGAGAAAATAGTAAGAGACTCTTTTGTCATATATAAATAGCATTGCATATTTTCATCTTGAATAAATAGCTGCTAGGAGAACAGGTTTCCAGATCACCGATCCCACACCCACGAATGGTTGTTCACATTACAACTCTGAATATGTAACTTTAGCTATACCCGGCCATTATGTTCCCATTCTGTGCTACATTTTCTACATTTATATTATTTATTTCTTTTGTTATTCTCTGAAGAAACCAAACGAGACAACCCTGTTATACGTGAGATGTGGCTCTAATCTGCTGTTTGGCTGTAAAATATTATTCTGGTGACCTGCATTGTTCTCTAATTTTCTGTTTGATCTTTTCTATCAGGTTTAACAGTAGCAAGACCTACAGGAATCATGGGGGAGCTCTTCAGAAGTGAGGAGATGACCTTGGCCCAGCTTTTTCTTCAGTCTGAAGCTGCGTATTGCTGTGTTAGTGAACTTGGAGAGCTGGGAAAAGTCCAGTTTCGAGATGTAAGTTCACCTGAGCCAATTATTTCTTGTTTTAATAGTATCTTTTTTGTGTACTGAAGAACAAATCTATAGGGCATACTTTGTGCTGGAACTTATGCTTGAAAATGTGCTCGCTCTTGAATCTGTACCCTTGTTTGTAGCCATCCCTCAATGCCTACCTTTAAAACTTCACAAGCCGCAAAAAACAAACTATGAAATAACATTGGTCTTTACAAAAGTCAAGCCTGCAGGTCTGTAATTGCCAGGCTGATCATATAAGCTGACATTTCAATTGTAGCCATTATCACATCAGCAAATACACATCTGTTTTGTTTCAAAACCTAGAGATTAATAGTCATAGTGACTGTGGCTTTTAATTGTCACTTGGGTGCAAGGAATCTGGGTATCTGGGCACCTGGGCGGCAGGAGTGCTGTAAATAAAAAAAACACATATTTTATATTTTTATAATATAATTGTTTAGAAAGGCTTATCCTTTCTGCTCTTTCAGGGCAGTAGGTGCTGTAAACCTACCCATGCCTGAGGGCACTAAACTACTTCATGGTGACGTATCAGATGACATACTTGTTTAATCTAGGCCTCACACTTATTTGCTTATTTGTTTTTAATTTCCAGTTAAACCCAGATGTCAATGTGTTCCAGAGAAAATTTGTCAATGAGGTCCGAAGATGCGAAGAAATGGACCGTAAACTGCGTATGTATTTCAGATACATTCCAGACGCACAATTCACTCATTTATTCACAGGATCCAATGCCATTCATGGCTTACTATTAGACCCTAGGCTTGACAAAGGGGCGTGACCCCGAAACGTTGCTCACTTCCGCATTAAACGTGCAAGGGGTTCCTTGCTTGCAGCAGCCTGTGTGCCGTGGATTTTTTCTTTATTTACTATTAGACCCTCTCATTTAGAATAGGACATTTGCTGGTGCTGCATATGCAAACTCTAAATGCTAATATTTTCTCTTCTGATATTACAGGCCAAATGGCTTATAATATTTCTGTTGTATGTGGAAAACTAATGCATGAATCTTCACAGGGTTTGTGGAGAAGGAGGTGAAGAAAGCAAATATTTCTATCCTTGACACTGGGGAGAACCCAGAAGTCCCCTTTCCTAGGGACATGATTGACCTTGAGGTAAGTCTTGAATACAGTATTAAAGTTAATATTAAAGTTTTTTGTTTAAAGGAACAGTAACACCAAAAAATGTAAGTGTTTTAAAGTAATGAAAATATCATGTAGTGTTGTCCTGCATTGGTAAATCTGATGTGTTTGCTTCAGAAACACTACTATAGTTCATATAAACAAGCTGCTGTGGAGCAATGGCGGAAATTGAAAAATGGCTATATGGCACAGGTTAACTAATGGATAACAGATAACATCATTAGACAGACAGAGCTTATCTGCTATCTGCTGTGTAACCTGAGCTTTTTCTCCTTTGAATGGCTGCCCCCATTGCTACACAGCAGCTTATTTATATAAACAATAGTAGTGTTACTTAAGCAAACACACCAGTTTTACCAGTGCAGGGCAACACTGCATTATATTTTCATTACTTTAAAAAACTTTTATTTTTTGACGTTACTGTTCCTTTAATATCCCCATGATCTCTGTTTCTTGACATCCTTGTAAGGATTGCAGCTTCGTGTTTATCCAATCTGTCCTGGGAAGTGGAAGATGTATAATCTTGTTGGAGCTGCAGATAGACTGATTACTGACACAAGTTCTTTGTGACATTACATTTACACTTTGCCAATGCACAACCTCATACGGCGATATTTCTAAACAAAGTTTTTAACCTACAGTAACATTTTTTAAATATTTCTCTGCTTGTTGAGCTGCGCGACGAATAACTTGTGATCTAGAGAATATTAAATAGAGTACTTTGTGCTACCAGCCAGGGGAAATGATTGGCCATATTTTTATCCTTGTCTCCTCTGCACTTCTTAGAATTCCCAGCTAAGGGGGGCTGGAACTTGATTAGATATCAGATCTAAGTCATGTCTGTGGACACAACTCCCCAGTAGATCAAATACTTTTAAGTCCAGTTACTAAACTAAATGTCCATTTCAACGCTTAAGGGTTAGTCCACACGAGGAGCTTCAGGGAGATTTGTCGCCTGGCGACTAATCACCTCGTCTTTTGATCGACAATCGTTCGGGGAGATAGTCACTCAGAAGACGAGGTGATTAGTCGCCAGGTGACAAAATCTCCCCGAATCTCCTCGTTTGGCCTTACCCTAAAACAGTATAAACTGTGTAGAAAAATGGGCTAAAAGTGTAATTTTATGAGCAAATAAATAACAAGACACCCTTATGTTCTATATATTGTCAGACCTACTCAACAGCTTATCTGCCCCTGCATATGCGGCCACCTACAGGCCTGCCCAGCTCATAAACCCAAATGATGTCTGTCTTCCTGCATGATTTTCATTTTCTTCATTTGTTCCAAACAGGCAAATTTTGAAAAGATTGAGATTGAGCTGAAAGAAATAAACACAAACCAAGAGGCCTTGAAGAGGAACTTCCTTGAACTGACAGAGTTAAAATTCATTCTGCGCAAAACCCAGCAATTTTTTGATGAGGTCAGCGTTTCCACACCTCTCCGTTAGAGAACTTTGGGGCAGGTTTTAACCCCTGGTCTGGTGGGCTTACACAATGTGGGGCTGCCAGTAACTGCTTGCAAATGTCATCAATTAAATGCCACACTGGTTGAAATAATGTTTATTTATGTAGCCCCAGTAAGTAGCACAGTGCTTTAATTTAATTTATTAACACAGTTAACCTTCTTTGGGGACATATTTATTTTTTCCCCTGCGGAAACTGAAAGTGAGTCCCTAAACTTGCTTGCCTTTTCTGCAACTGATTGCTGTGACTTGGTGCTGGATGGATGGTTAGATTTAAAATAATCTAGCCTTTCTTTCCCCTCCACAAGCAATTTTTTGACAAAAATGTCACCTAAAAGCTGGTGACATTTTTATTTTTGGCAAAAATGAACTTTGATTTCTACGTGCAGTTAAGAAGCAAGCCAAAGCAATCATTGCAGAAACCACAGTAAAGGAACTCCCTTGCTTTTTCTTCCTGAACCCTAACAGGCTGAGATTCATACAGTTGCCCCCTTAGTGTTACTCTGTTAGATATATATATATTATAATTATATATATTCTTCTCTGTCAAACCGTTCACCCCTTTTTCTTGCCATTGTTCCCATTTTACATTTTCCTTCTGTGCCTCTAGATTTAGTCTAGGGGTAAGTCAACCTCCTTTCTCATTGGGATACTGCCAACTACCTTTTATAAGGGACATACAAATGTGTGTCTACCTGCTCTGAAAGTCTATGCAAGTTCAGTTCATATTTCATATATTCCCCATATTAAGGGTGGTTGTTGGAATCCCTGTTTCACATTTTCTGTATGCCCATGTTTCATCGCCACCCTCTGTTTACAAGACTGTTTTCTTGTCCTTGGCCTGTTTTTCTCCATGATTTTCTTTAATGTGTTTTTCTGTGCCAGTTCTGTTCTTTGCTTATCTTTTAGCTACTTACTCCTACTCTTTCTCCCATAACCAAATAGTTTCCTTGGAGGCAAACATTTTAAAGGGCCAATAACAGCATCTGATCTGTTATCATATTTAATATTGTCATCTATACACTGAAGCCATTCCTCCTATTTTTGAACTGCAACTCGTGTGCTTTGGCATGGCAGAGCCCAAGCAATGAGCAGCCAGTTAAATGTAGAACTGTGGTAGAGGTACATTTAAACATGATTAGGTGCAGCACTCCGTAAGTGTTAAGGTAAGTGAAGAATAAACACTTCTGTTCTCACTTTCCTCTCTGCCTCTGAGAACCCTAAATGCAGACTATTTAGGTCAATACCTTTTTAGTGGTAAATTATATGGTTTTGTGAAAAACAATGCTATGTATTTGTTGCAGCAAGCAGGTTTCTTTCTATTCTGAATGGCAAATATACCAGTATTAAAGGGGCCAATCAGAATAGGTTTCCTTGCTTGCAGAATAAAGGGTTAATGGCATGCAGGTGGCTTATCCCTTCAAAACCCCATCTCTCACCCTCTACTTCTCTCCTATAATTGGTGTTCAAACATTTTCCCATAAAGATGGTTGCATTCTTTGAAAGTCATTCCCGTTTACCGCTTCTATGAACTATTGGTTTGTAGAATTCGTTTCAAAGGGCTCTTCATATTAAAAGTTTCTGTCTAAAAGTGTCAAATCATAATTACATGTATGGGATCCATTATTCATGCTGCGAGGGACCTAAGCTTTTCCAGATAAAGGGATTTTTAGAGCACCACATCTCAAGACTGCTAAAAACATGAACCCACTAGGATTACTTTGCCTTTAACACGGATTTATGTTGACTTGGTTACCATCATGAAAAGTATTGTTTTATTACAGAAATAATGCAAGCTAATCAAAATAAGATTCGTTTAGGAAAAAGCATTTGGATCTTTCTTGATAACAGGTTTCTGAATAGTAGATCCCATACCTGTACTAAATTACTACTGTAAAAATAATATACACCTGTCCATTATATGCTGGTGTGATACAAATTCTTTGTAATAAGGGTTTGATTGTGAGATGCCCATACACTGCTTTATCTTTCATATGAGGCAAAAAAAGGAATGTTTTGTTAAAGATAAGCTGGTGTTTCTATTGTTATACTTTGTAAGGCTGCAACTTTCTTTATTAAGTTTTTTTTTTTTTTTGCTCTGATTTTTGTTTAAAGTGGAAGTACACCTTTTATGTAGCATTTCTGATTTAAAAGTTTGTATAAATGGACCCACAACTTAAAAGGGATTCTAAATCTGTCTATTTGGCTTGCTGGGTGACATGAGAGGCCATTATCAGCTAATGGCCAGTGCAGTTCCTTCTGATTGGATATTGTTTGTTATGACCCTATACACGGCCTGTAGTTTTGCTTACAATAACCGCTCATGTCATCTCCAATTGGGATTCTTTTTATACTACTATCTACGCAACACAAGGTGAACTGCCCATTTTAACTTCCCATTATAATTATGCTTTTTTTTGTGACACCTTCTCTGCAAACCTAGAATAAACCTGAAGGATTAAATTAAAAGCAATTTGTCCCCACTGGGATAAACAGAATAATGGTCAGTCGTTCCTTTTGGTTTGAGAGAGAATGTGTGGTAGATCTCTTGCATATTTCAGCCATGGTGCCAATGAAATCTGCTCTGTTTCCATAGATGTCCTGCGCTTTATTTTCTGCTGAGCTTAGACCTTTGTCTCTGTGTTGTCAGACATTTAATATTAAGGTTTTCAGAGCACATTAGTCTCATGCAGGCCTATTGGAACTGCACAGCTATTAACTGATAGAAGGTGACATATTGTCTGCCATATTGAGCTAGTGGGGGCAGTGATATTCTTTTGTATTGCTCGCTTCCTAAACCAAGTCCCCATAGGCGCAAAGATCTTTCGTTGGTGAACGATCGATTTCAATGCAATCCAACCAACCCATCAAATTATCGTGAGGTTAGTGGGAATCAAACGATCGTGCATCTTACGGTTTTTCGTCCGACATCTGCCAGTTAAAAAATTTTCATCTGTCCCAGTGCAATCTATGTATGTTTGCAGGGCCAAGCTATCCTCAGTTTTCCTGGTAATATCGCTTGAAATGGTCTTATTAGTTGATGGAAAAATCGTACATTTAAACGATCGTTTTGAGATAACCGCGGTCTCACGATAGTGAAAAGATCTTATAAAAATCTATGGGCAGCTTAATGCAGTATTCACCTGTGGCACAGGGGTGGGCTCCATTCATTGGGGAAACCCTATAGCACCTTTTTTTTTTTCCTCCTTTCACAAAGTCACCCCGTGAATGTGTCATGCACCTGCTTAATTCTGAGGAGCGAGAGCCTTGCACATGTGACAATTACATGTAGTTCAGATGTATCACATGATCATAACCATTGCCATCTCATAATTGTCACAATATTCTGGACTCCTTAATTTTAATCCCGATCTGCTCATTTTGTCACTACTTCAGTACTAGATGGTGTTTCTGTCTCCTGTGAGTTTCCTCTCTTGATCTGTCTGTCTATTCCCTTGCACATGGAAATCTCTTTTTTAGCAGCTTTGTCTAATAATGAGATCTGACTCTCCTATAAATATATATATGTATATGTGTATATATATATATATATATATATATATATATATATATATATATATATATATATATATATATATATATATATAGATAGATATAGGTCTGTGTGCAAGTCATTTCCACTGTGTCGTGTGTTAAAAACATCCATTTAATGTGTGCCTTTTCCTAAAAATGGATGTTTGCTAGGACAAAGCAAAGTTACTGTAAAATGGATGTGAGAGTTTGCAGCCTTGGAAGATGCTCAGCACATTTTAAGACTGTAGCCGCAACCCTTTGCTTTTTTGTCCTATGCCATTCTGCAGCTCAGCCGCTTACTGTATAGAAAGTGCATTCCCTGTCACTCTGTGTATTAATGCAAGTGGCCAATCAAATGCTCACACTGGAGGCAACATTTACCAACACTGGGCAGATTTGCTCCTTGACTGTAACTTCATGCAACCAATCAGTGATCAGCTTTGCTCAGGCAGCTGCTGGTAGAGCAATGAAAGCAGGAATCTAATTGGTTGCCTTGAGTTACTGCTCAGGATCATGTGTGTAGAGCAATCAAAGCCGGAATCCAATTGGTTCCCTTGAGTTACTGCTCAGAATCATGTGTGTAGAGCAATCAAAGCAGGAATCTAATTGGTTGCCTTGAGTTACTGCTCAGGATCATGTGTGTAGAGCAATCAAAGCAGGAATCTAATTGGTTGCCTTGAGTTACTGCTCAGGATCATGTGTGTAGAGCAATCAAAGCAGGAATCTAATTGGTTGCCTTGAGTTACTGCTGAGGATCATGTGTGTAGAGCAATCAAAGCAGGAATCTAAATGGTTGCCTTGAGTTACTGCTCAGGATCATGTGTGTAGAGCAATCAAAGCAGGAATCTAATTGGTTGCCTTGAGTTACTGCTCAGGATCATGTGTGTAGAGCAATCAAAGCAGGAATCTAATTGGTTGCCTTGAGTTACTGCTCAGGATCATGTGTGTAGAACAATCAAAGCAGGAATCCAATTGGTTGCCTTGAGTTACTGCTCATGATCATGTGTGTAGAGCAATCAAAGCAGGAATCTAATTGGTTGCCATGGGTTATTGCCCAGGTTCAGATGTGTCCAGTATTGGTAAATGGGCCCAATGTTTTTTGGAACTATCATCAGTAAAGGGAAAATGTTCAGTATTCTATACATTGTCCTTGGATAATGAAATGGAGCAATAGGTCTAGTTGTACATCATACAGTTGAATGTTTGCAGCATGCAGTACTGGCCATGTAAACTGAATTTGCAGTGCAGCTAAAAGCAGCTTTATACAGAGGTACATATGGATCTGTAGCCAAACATTTCTCTCTCCAAAAATGTCATAGAGAGCTCAGCTCTGTGTTTATAGATTAGTGTTGGATGCTGTCGTGTGGTTGGGGAATAACACAAGCTTTGCCCATGTCTATGACATTTTTAGTGTTCCCTCTCTCTGCTGATAGATTTGCAGCCAAATGTATAGATTGCTTGCTTTAATACACAGACCCCTGCTGATCCCTCGCCTGCCCCACGTGGCCCCTGCATGCCACTAACTGCCTTGATTAGTTATTAATTGGTTTGTGAATCCAGGCTCAATTGCATCATCATCAGCAGATGGCGGATCCGGATCTTTTGGAAGAATCCTCTTCATTGCTGGAGCCCAGTGAGATGGGAAGAGGAGCCCCATTAAGACTTGGGTAAATCAACTCCCTCCTAATACAAATCTGCTGGGCGTTCTGCTCACTTGTAGTGTAATAATAATGTATATGCACACACATAATCATATTTACTGTATATAGTACCCTTACATTCTGCAGTTTGTAATGGTTTTGGGTGTATTTTTAGCTTTGTGGCTGGAGTGATTAATCGTGAGAGGATCCCAACCTTCGAGAGGATGCTGTGGCGTGTTTGTCGTGGAAATGTTTTCTTGCGTCAGGCAGAGATTGAAAACCCATTGGAGGATCCAGTCACGGTAAAGTCCATTTATTTTGTCTCCAGAAATATCCTCTAAATAGGAAAGTAAAGTCTAAGGCAAGTGATCCCCAAGTAGTGACTCGTCAGTAACAAGTTGCTCCCCAACCCCTTGGATGTTGTTCCCAGTGGCCTCAAAGCTGGTGCTTGTTTTTCAATTCCAGGCTTGGAGGCAAGTTTTGCTTTAATAAAAACCAGATGTACTGCCAAACAGAGTCTCCTTTAGGTGGTCAGTCCACATAGGGGCTACCAAATAGCCAATAACAGCCCTTATTTGGCACCCCCCATGGACTTGTTTCATGATTGTGTTGCTCCCCAACTCTTTCTTACATTTGAATGTGGCTCACGGGTAAGTGTAAGTAAAGGTTGGGGACCCCTGGCCTAAGGCCACGGCCACACGGGGGTGATTCTCGGATAAACACAAGATCAGCCCCTGTGCTCACATCTCATGTGTCTGTTCATAGAGTGGATTTTGACACTCAAATGTGTACCCCATGTGCCCACACACATTAGAAGACTGGTCTGAAAGGATGGGCTGATTCATTTAGAATGGGCCCCATGTAGCATTAACCTACACGTTTTATAGAGCTGTTAGCTCCTTATGTGCAGCAGTTCTAGGGGTCCCCTTTCCCTTCTGCACTTGGATCCAGGAGCTATAGGCAGGGCCAGGCAGAGTAGCAGAACAATTCACATGATCCCTTTCCTATTTGCACCATAGGATTATATGACATTATCACATTTAACACTGTGTACATGTAACTATTGTGTGAGAGGTCCCTCATTGTCAGGTCCCAGGAAGGCCTTAGTAGTACAACACTGACACTGGATTCTTTCCAGGGTTATATCCAGCCGTATATACTTATTTTTATAACTCATTTTAACCCACACTCATTGCAGCCTGGCACGGTAGGGAATCCCACAACCTGACTACCCATAAACTAATGTGTGTACTGTGTGTGTGCTTATTTCAATGTACTGTACATGTACAAGATGGTGGATTTACAGACCATTGTTGTGTCTCATACATGAGTCATTTGTATGGAAAGAGGTGAGAAAGGTATTGTCTGTGTGTTAGAGTTTTGTACATTAAGGATATAGATCCCCTTCCCCATTGTGCAGCCAAGGAAGTGCCTGTAGAGTGCGATTAGTCCCAGCAGATTTCCAACTTCCTCACACACATCACAATATCCATTAAACAAACGCAGGAAATCTCTGGATATCAATGCATCGTTCTCTCCATTAATTAGGCCCCATTTTTCCTTTTTCTCCCCTAACCGGCTCTCTCTCCTTTCCAATGTCACGTATTGAAGTTAAGCAGCTTTTTACTTATACACCTTTGCCTCTCTTTTCCTTTTTTCCCACTGATTTAAAGGGACAGTGCGCCTTTGCAAAACGTATAATATCCCAAATAATTATTACGTTGCCATTTTTTTATCCGATTAAAATGTTTTCTGGAGGTTTTTGTAGCAACTGCAGTTCAGCTCAGTGTATATTTTTTGTAGACATGTTGGCAGAATTGTGTGCCCTTTCTGCTGTTTGATGCCTCCCCCCAACACTACGCAAGAGAAATTTGCCTGAAAAGATCCAAATGTGGCAGAGCAAAACAAATGTTCTGTGCATGAGTCATTGTTATTGGGCTGCTTATCTACAGGGAACATTTAGTGGGCAGTGCCCGTGGCCAGTGTTACATCAAAGCTGTAGTGGAACTCAACCAAACAGCCGGGCTCACAAGATAAGCCTTTATTATGGCACTCTCCCAAAGTACATTGTGTCTATTAACTCCCCCCATATTCACAGCTTTGCACTTTCTCTTCAGAACTTTATATAAGGCTAATGTATTGACTCACGTGGGGGGGAGTATAAGTTTAGGGTAGCCCCCCTGGTATACCCAGAGAAGAAACTTTCTGGATCTGGAATATTCCCTTAAATTTAACTGTTAAAGGGGTTATTCACCTTCGAACATTTTTTCCAGTTTAGTTGTTTTCAGATAGATCACCAGAAATAACGACTTTTTCCAATTGCTTTCTAGTTTCTATGTGTCACCGATTTTGTAATATTGAAGTGTAAAGTTTCACCTTCTAAAGCAGCTCTGGGAGGGGGGTCGCCGACCCTGTAAACTGATCTAAATTGATACATTTCAGAATCTCTGGGTTTCATTACAGGCAGCTGTTAGACTTGATACAATAGTTCCTAATACGCAAGTGAAATGTATCAACTAAATGTTGTAAAATTGTAACACTTTGGAATCTGCACCTGAATTACTGAGCTGTCAGACTCAAACACCAGAGACACCAACATTCAACTTTACACTTTGGAAAAACAGTAAAAAATAAATAATGGAAGGTAATTGAAAAAAGTCGGGGGAACAATCTCAAAAGAACTGAATTAAAAAAAGTGTTTGGAAGGTGAAGAACCCCTTTAAAGGAGAACTAAACCCTAAAAATGTCCTATTTTGTATAGTGAACTTATTGCACGAGGCTAAAGTTTGAGCTTGTCAATAGCAGCAATGATCCAGGACTTCAAACTTGTCACAGGGGGTCACCATCTTGGAAAGTGTCTGTGACACTCACATGCTCAGTGGGCTCTGATTGGCTGTTGAGAAGCTAAGCTTAGGGCTCGTCACTAAAAGAAAACACAATTCTAAACAATTTTCCTATATACGTTCATTACAAATTTTCTATGGTATCCAAGTTATTTGTACATGTATTTCTATTGAAAGCAGTGTTTGTCCCTTTCTTTTCTCTGCCCTGGTGCCTCAGACTATTACAATACAATGTAAGACAAGGCAGCTGGTTACCTGTCTATGCTGCTGGGGAACTCCGACTGTTGCAACATTTTATCAACAGTCGGAGCCAGCAGTGCAGAGATTAGGCAGGGACAGACAAACCCTGCTTTCAATAGCAATACCTATACAAAGAACTCAGAAACCATAGAAAATTTGTAATAAATATATATGGGAAAGTTGCTTAGAATTGTGTTTTCTTTTATTAGGCAAAAAAAGTTATTTTTGGGGTTGACTTATCCTTTATCCTTATCCAAACTTCAATTTGGGGGGGGGGAATAATAATTAACAGTCCCATTAATGGGAAAATAACCAGGGCTCAGTCCTGCAGACCAATTTGGGTTGCCACTCGGCAAACTCTTGGGGGAGGCTGGGCCGTAACACTGCTAGGGCGGGGCCATGATGTGGTGGGGTGTGGCTGTGCCATTGGGGGCAGGGCTATGACAATTGGCCGATCGCCTTGTCAATCTCAGGAAATCCTGCCTGGTTTTCCTATTTTGGAAAACCAGGCAGCCAGTTTTGACCCGAGCAGCCCTTCAAAAAAGCCGGGTGAAAAGCAGACAGATGGCAACCCTGAGCCCAATGCAGTCCAATCAACTGCGCCTGTGTTTGCTGGATGTGCCTGCAACTTAATGCATTGCATTGGCAGTGTTTTTGCATCAAAACCCAGCACGTGTGCCTGCTCTGGGCCAATGCAATGTATCCAAGTTCAGGCACATTGAGAAGCGTACGAGGGAATTCTCTGCCTGTATTTGTCACAGGCAAGATCTGTAACATTAACCTGATGCAATGATAAGATTGTGTTCCACAGCACAAGACTGACTAAAGGCCATTGATCAGGTACGGCTCTAATTAATCATGCACTTAAAGAAAAACCTAAAAAGGTTATTGTCTCACCAGTGATACTTGGGCCTGGGTGCTCACGTCCCAGATCTACAGCTCGAGGTGCAGGTGTCCAACCAAAGGAGAAATCAGCAGGCGCTCACAGATCCTACAAACAGGCTTGCCAAAGAATCGAGAACTTTATTTAGGCCACAAAGTCGATTTATTACATAGCCGTGCTTGTTTTGTGCCAGTAGGCACTTAATCATAGAGTATACAAGGGTCCACGCCCAACATGATAGCCTTTTTTATGGAATGGAACAGCAGCAAGGGCAGATTTGCTCTGAGGTTCATCATCTTCACATCTGCCAATGCCCCATATACTGACCAACCTGGTGTATCAGACCTGCAGTCCCTGAACATCCACAGTACATAGATATCACTTGGGATCATCCCTCTTCTTATGACTCTATATGTTGGGTTGTTATTAATATGCTACTGGCACATACCTGGTTATAAAGAAATGATCCACTACTAACAGTATGTATGAAGTGCAACACTACTTGATAACATCTTTAGCTTTACCTTTTTGTTGGGAAGGATATTAAGAGAAGTGGTATTTGCCTGTCCTGCCACCGCAGGGAGAGAATTGCACAACTTTCTCATTCCATATTGTTCTATTATTACTTTGCACTTAATCCTACAACTTAAATATACTTGTGTCTTTCAGGGTGACAGTGTTCACAAGTCTGTTTTCATCATATTCTTCCAAGGAGACCAGCTGAAGAACAGGGTAAAGAAGATCTGCGAGGGGTAAGAATAGTTTTAATACAGTAATACTAGGTGCTGACCTATTTCACAGCACAGATATGATCCCTCATTCATATCACTCTCTGCCTCAGAGGAGCTTACAATCTAATGCCCCTATCACATTAAGTTGGATGGAAATGATCCCTGGTCTAATAATTATAGTTTTTTTATAGAACTGATAAGTCTTAAACTGCTCGGTTGCTTTATAATAGCAGTATTGGCACCTGTTGATTATTTGCTCTTTTCATAAACTTTCTCACTTGTGTGACTCTTGTTATATTCTTCAACAGGTTCCGTGCATCACTATATCCCTGTCCAGAGACTCCCCAGGAGCGTAAGGAAATGGCAACTGGAGTTAACACAAGGATTGAAGATCTGCAGATGGTAACATTTACTTCTGACCTTGATCACTTGGATGTTATTCGCTGGCTGCCAAGAAACATTTTGTTAATACCCACTTATACCTATTTTTTCACCTTGCAACTAAACAAAAATACCGTCTGGTTGTTAAGGGGTTACCAAGAAACATCTTGAATGTGAGGCTTTAGTTTCATCACTATTTATAAGTTTTTTCTTTTTAATTAGGCTGTCTGCTATGCCACTGTAAGTGATAGACATCTAATCAGTTGCTAGAGTAATCATGCCTTAGCAACTAGCCTAGAAATTCCAGGCTTGAAAACTCTGTCTACACTATAAGAGATGTACATGTAAATGTAAATTACTCCTTTAAAACTTTCCTATATAGTGGAAATAATCGGATTTATTCCATCTGGTTGGTATTGTAACTACTCATTGTCTGCTTCACGTGCAGGTTGCATAGAATAGTTGTTTGTTGCTATTATTTATTTGCCTCTTCATGTAGCGAAGGCTTTTTAATCTCCATGTGAGTTAATTGTGCATGTTCTGATTGAATTCTTTTGCATTGTTAACTCAAAGGGACACCGTCATCAAAATGTATAGACCAATGTATTTTATCTTCATGATTTTCTTCTTAGGTGCTCAATCAAACAGAAGATCATCGTCAGCGTGTCCTGCAGGCTGCCGCCAAGTCGCTCCGTGTGTGGTTTATCAAAGTGAGGAAGATGAAGGCAATCTACCATACGCTGAACCTCTGTAATATTGATGTGACCCAGAAGTGTCTTATTGCTGAAGTCTGGTGTCCTGTGGGTGACTTGGATTCCATTCAGTTTGCTCTCAGAAGGGGAACGGTGTGTAATGTATATACGATTCTAATCATATCAGATACAGTAATCCTATTTTGTGCTGCTGCATAGGATGGCATTACTAATTTATGCCAAGTACTTTTTGTATAGATTTTATTACTGTTATGACATCTAAGCTGTAGATTTACATCTCTTTCAGGAACACAGTGGCTCCACTGTCCCCTCCATCTTAAACAGAATGCAGACCAATCAGACTCCCCCAACATACAACAAGACCAACAAATTCACATACGGCTTCCAAAACCTTGTGGATGCCTATGGCATTGGCAGCTATCGGGAAATAAACCCAGGTACATAACAAATTCATCCAGTACACCCATAATTGTACTATAAGATCAAGGCCCTTGGTAGGAATGAGCATGTTTATATTGCTACGGTTTTAGGAGTTAGAGATGCCAATATTTGCTAGTGACAAACACATTACCTTTTGTTAGAGGCAAGAACTTCATTTTCGCTGTATATTGCAGAGTAATGGTTATCAAATGCTTTGTGTGCCATGGCCCTAGATTAGCTATATTTAAGCTGCCTGTACACACTTGAGATCTGCTAATTTAGTGAGGTCTCCAAACAAGTGTATCTCTGTCCAAACTCACTACCCATGTGCTAGACCAAATCAGGCTGATCCAGTTGTTGACCAGATCATCCAGTGGGTACTAGACCAGCAGTAAAATGTTTATAGCAGACCTGGCCCAATAGATATCTGGCTGACTATCTGCAGGTCCCCCCAAGGGTTCCATACACAGCCCTATAAGCTTTTATACACCCTTGTATGGCTTCCTTTACTTGTGTAATGCACGCTCATACTTGTTAATCACCCATTCATACTTGTTAAAACTATTGAGACCTAACAAGACTTTTATATCTCTGTTTTTTTTTTTTTTTTAAAGATACATGCATTTATGTAGACAATATTAACTAGGGATATAATGTATATTATATTAATAATATATGTATGCTTATGGTTTCAACTTTTTCTTTAGTTGGTTTAGTATGTTTAAAATGATATATAGGGGAGCTTAGTGGGTAGCACTGCTATGCCTTGCAGCAATGGGATCCCGAGTTTGATTCCAGCCAAGAAGTTGGTCTGCCCTCCCTGTGCTTGCATGGGTTTACTCCGGCACTCCAAAAACATTCAGGCAGTTTCATTGGCTTCTGAAGATCTGACCATAGTGAATGTGATAGAGACCTCAGATTGTAAGCTCAGTGGGGTAGAGACTGATGGGAATGTGATAAGATTTTAATAAATACATTTATAACGCTATAACTTTCTGTCTTTTAAGCTCCATATACCATCATCACATTCCCATTTCTCTTCGCGGTGATGTTTGGTGACTTTGGTCATGGGATTCTAATGACTCTATTTGCTGTTTGGTTGGTTGTAAGAGAGAGCCGAATTCTGTCCCAAAAGATTGATAATGAGGTATGGTGCTTACTTCTTCTATTACTTTCTCCTAACCGCGAGATTACACTAGAATTATGTGCACGTGCCAAGCAGCATTATATTTGCTGCATATTTATTGCAAACACAGTCGTTCTCCCACACTTATACAGAGGCTGATTGGGTCTCCATTAGTTGCTTGTTCTCAATGTATATTGCATGTTATACTGCTCCCTAGGTGGTTTATTTAGACCATGTGTTTTAAGGGCTTCTGGGATGTTTTGTTTCCAGGGCATTTGTCTTGTATAGGGATTCAGAGTTAAAGCTAATTTGCTCAATCCTTTCCATTCACAGCTCTTCAACATGATGTTCAGTGGAAGATACATAATTCTTCTTATGGGCATCTTTTCAACATACACTGGCCTCATCTACAACGATTGCTTCTCCAAAGCCCTCAATATGTTTGGCTCCTCATGGAGTGTCAGGCCCATGTTCACAGACACTTGGTCGTGAGTATTAATACATCTCTGATAGTAAAAAGGTGGATTTCTCCTATTTGGCAAGCCTATTCCAGAAGGAGCAAACTGGGAATTTTGCCTTGGTTTTATTTGCAGAGGCAAGCTTCTTATTTATGCATATATTTTTGTCTCCTACACCTTTAAGGCTGATGGGACAAGTACACCTGTTATTGTTAAAGGGATACTGTCATGGGAAAAACATTTTTTTTCAAAATGAATCGGTTAATAGTGCTGCTCCAGCAGAATTCTGCACTGAAATCCATTTCTCAAAAGAGCAAACAGATTTTTTATATTCAATTTTGAAATCTGACATGGGGCTAGACATATTGTCTATTTCCCAGCTGCCCCAAGTCATGTGACTTGTGCTCTGATAAACTTCAATCACTCTTTACTGCTGTACTGCAAGTTGGAGTGATATCACCCCCTCCCTTTTCCCCTCCCCCCAGTAGCCAAACAAAAGAACAATGGGAAGGTAACCAGATAACAGCTCCCTAACACAAGATAACAGCTGCCTGGTAGAGCACTTAACAGCACTTAATAGTAAAAACCCATGTCCCACTGAGACACATTCAGTTACATTGAGAAGGAAAAACAGCAGCCTGCCAGAAAGCATTTCTCTCATAAAGTGCAGGCACAAGTCACATGACCAGGGGCAGCTGGGAAATTGACAATATGTCTAGCCCCATGTCAGATTTCAAAATGGAATATAAAACAATCTGTTTGCTCTTTTGAGAAATGGATTCAGTGCAGAATTCTGCTGGAGCAGCGCTATTAACTGATTCATTTTGAAAACAAAAATTTTCCCATGACAGTATCCCTTTAAGTAAGAAATCTGGAATATTTGTGCTTTTATTAAAAAGACTCACTTGAAATGATTTGTGTCCATCTATAGAGAAGATCTTCTTAAGCATACCTCTGTCCTACAACTGAATCCAAATGTCACTGGAGTATTTAATGGACCGTACCCATTTGGTATTGATCCGGTAAGTGTAAAAGCAGTTTAGAGATGTTACTTTGAGTTTGGGTTATATATTAAAAACTGTCCATATGTGGCACTGAATGAAGAGAAGATACTGTTAGATTAGCAATTAGCCAAAATAAAAACATCAAATTCAAACTTTTTTGTGCTAGAGAAAAATGAGCATCAGTTTGGGAATACAAACACAACATACATAACCCACACACACCAGAACAGCTCTATAGCCAGTATTGCAATTTCTGAGTATTAAGAAGGAAAAAGGGTGAGGGTGCTTTACACAAGAACTTACAATTCTAAAGGAAAGGGTATGAGACGTATGGTGACTTCAATATTCCCTCTTGTTTCTGCATTACAGATTTGGAGCTTAGCGACCAACAAGCTGACATTTTTGAATTCCTTTAAAATGAAAATGTCTGTGATCCTTGGAATCATTCATATGACTTTTGGCGTTGCTCTCAGCCTCCTGAACCACATGTGAGTATTAAGTGTTAATATACAATACAATGTTATACTAATTGGATGAAAATGAGGGGTCAAAATGTTACTAGACATAGTAATGGTACGCAGTTTCTAACGCTGAGCAATTCTGCCCCAGAGCAGTAACTGTTGGCTGTCAATCAGAAAGTTGCTTTAGGATTTCTCTTGCACAAATTCTTGATTGATTTCTATAGGTCTCTGCACTGGAACAAAATTGTCCAGTGTTTGCAAATCAGCTCCACTGGGAATCGGGGGTAATAATGCAACCAGAATATAAAGCAGCTATTTTCAGCGTATTAAGGCAATTACAGTGGTAAATATGCAATTCAGTATTTTTTGTTTGGTTGATTTTTTGTAGAAGACTAACTCTTGCCTCTATTTTCCTATTACAGTTACTTCAAGAAGCCTCTGAACATCTACCTGAGTTTTATACCAGAGATGATATTTATGACCGCTCTGTTTGGTTATCTGGTCGTACTTATAATCTACAAGTGGTGTGCATATGATGTATCAACCTCCATGGTTGCTCCGAGTCTCCTTATTCACTTCATCAACATGTTCCTCTTCAGCTACCAAGACACCAGCCTGCCTATGTTGTACAAGGGTCAGGTAGGGGCAGCATCCACTCAAGCATTGATCGTCCCTTTTAAATTTGCCTCTGTTCATACAGTAGGTGATGAATAATGACGGTATAACATAGGTTTGGTCTCTCTAAATGAAAACTTTACAGGCACATATCAGTAAACTGTTATAGGTTCTACCATGAAAAGAAATGGTTGTTAGTTGATATAACAAAAATTGCTGTATACAGAGTTTTAACAGGAATTCAATGAATGTAAGATTATATACAGCTATGGGGTTGAAACATAGAAATGTTGCTTTATTAAGGACTCTTAGCAAAAGAGCTTATGTGGGTTTTAGGGATATATATGGATTACAAAAGCGTTGGTTTGTTGTTGAATCTGAAACTGGAGCTCCCCAAATTCAAGGGACAATAATCCTAACCTGTTATGTTTTGTTTGACCCACAGATGGGGTTGCAGTGCTTCCTGGTTGTATGTGCAATTATTTGCGTACCCTGGATGCTTGTGCTTAAACCCCTTATTTTACGCCGCCAGTACTTGAGGAGAAAACATTTGGTGAGTAAGTTCCTTGTGTGCTTGTATGTAAGCACAGATATGCAGCCCTATATTAAATATTATATTGTTCTGACCATGGGCTAGAAGGGATTCCAAAAGCTAGAAGGGCCATTAATTCTGATTAATTGCCATTTATTTTTATCATTTTCAGAACACTGGCCCTTCTCAGAATAAAAGGAGTTTAAACTGATAATGTGTATTACAGCAGACATGTTTATCATTCCCTATGGCTTAAGAACATTTCTTCACTAGTCTCTAGCGCTCGGTGGATGTAGGCCTGCCCTCATGCCCATCACCGGGTTTGAACAAATTACCAGTGCCCGTATGGCATGTCACTTTTCAAAAGCAGTTTATTTTTGATGAAGATCTCTCAAATTCAGCTTTGCAGACTTTCCCATCCGCTTTGCTGATTTGGAAAAAGGAGAAAAAAATCACCATTTGCAAATAAATATATGTGCTGCTGTGCCCATTGATTGCAGGTTTATAGTTGAGGGGCTGCATTTGTGCTATATATTTACAGTATAGATTTTTTTGTCTATAGTTTTATGCATCATGTTACTCTCATTTGTGTTTTGAATAAGGGTTAAAACAGCTTTAGTAGAAGAGAAGGCAATGTCCCTTTAATTGCTTTCCCCGTAGAGACTAATGGGTTAAGCAAAAAAAAGTGCAACGTTTGCTACAGGTCTAATCACTTCTAGAAACATTTGCTGGTCACCTGCACCTTAGCGATTGCTGTGGGTTATAGCGTTGTCCCTTATGTTCCATATGAGAGAAGGAAGGATTGCTGATAAACTACATATTAGTTTAGTCCAATAGTGATTTCCAATGTTTGGAGCGGCAAAAAGCATTCTGGTTTACATAATTAAAATACTTACTCTCTGAGCATCAACCAATTACCCACAAACTGTCAAGCAACTTGCAGAGCAATATGGTTATGCCGGGGGATCGCACATTAACTAGGCTATTAATATATATTTCTAAATTGCAGTAAAGGGGTGTATACATCAAGTTACATACAAATACTTAGGGGCCCCTGTTTATGCCATATTTAACTCTAGCGTGTGCACTGTGGGCTTTAAGTATCTTCCAAAGTGAAGGGGTGACCCCTGGTTCCCTCCACCACTTCCCTAACCTATTAATTGCAATTGTGGATCATTTATATTTATTTCCTGGGGAGCTCCTTTACCCATGCTGTGCAGGGTAAAATAAAAAATGGGGCATGCAGCTTCAACAGCTTAGAAAAAGCAGACATTACAATATTAGTTTGGCTAAGTTAAGAGTGTAATGCAGCAATATTGCCATCATCAATGATCCTACAGAGTAAGCTGTTTTAACTTCTTCAGGTTCAATCTGCATCAGAAATATGTATTAATCCTTGTCACTCCACATTCCAGCATGTTCTCCCCAAGAGGGTGGGTGGAGGGGTCCTCCTGCTTGTATTTTATAAGTTAATAAGGTTAACGCCGCCATCTTCTTTTGGGATAAGAGTATAGAACACCCTCCTATGGGAAGTATGGACGGCTTCATACTCTCTTATCACTTAAGTGGTAGGTGATGTTAATGCTATTAAATTATAAATCAGGGTACCGCATACAAATTGTTAATGTATATAAATATATTTGGTTAAGTGGGGGTTTTAATTGATTTTCCATGGGAGGGTGATGGGAGTATTTAATCAGCATTTTAAAATTGTGCCTTATATCTGTAACATAGACTAATAGAATTGTAGTTGTGTGATTAAGCCTAGGTTGACTCTAATTGGCCGAGGGACCTAACCCTGATTTATAAACCCCCCCTCCCCCACCCACTTACCCAGGGTACGCATAACTTCGGAGGCATCCGCGTTGGTAATGGACCCACAGAGGAAGATGCCGAAATTATCCAGCATGACCAGCTTTCCATGCACTCGGAAGAAGGAGAAGAGGTAATAATCATTCATGTTATCCTGTGGCCCTTTACTGCCAGAGGGGCTTACACTCCATTGCTCTGCACATTCAATTGCTCTGCACATGTGTAGGCCCCTCAGGCAGTTATAGGGTTAAGTAAGTTTTAAAATTCCCTGGGATCCCCAATATTGCATCATGCCAACATAACTTTAAAATGTCAGTCCCTTATAGCATGCGGTTTGCTCCTTGTGTTGTTACCTATAAGCACAACCTCTCTCATCAACACTTGGCAAAGGAACTGTAAATTAGCCTTTGTATGATGTAAAAAGTGATCTCTTCATCTCTTCATCCTTTATTGTTTGTACATGTTCAGCATTTATCTGGTTGCTAGGGTCCAAGTTATCCTGGCAACTAGCCACTGGAAGATGAATAGGAGAGGGGCTAATAGAAGGATAAATAATGAAAAGTAACCATGAGATTGTAGACTTACAAAGCAATTGCTTTTTGGCTGCTGTGACCAGTATCAGTGACCCCCTTATAAAAGCAGGAAGAGGTCAAAAGACTTGTTGAAATGTTTCCAAGGAAAGGACATTCTAAAAGGCAATTTGAATTACCAATCAGAAAAGGGGTTCAAGCTTAAACTGTTACTATACACTCATTTCCTTACTCTGATTAAATCTCCAGGTCAAATATTTCATCTTTCACGTGAGCAGATCTTTTCCTTAATCTCTTCCCCACAACTTTCTATCTAAAGCCTCTGGATTTTGATGAACTGCAACTCCCATTGCTGCTTCCTTCTAGTTTAGCAGCAGCGTGAAATTCTGCCGATTGAGCAACCATTGAGCTGGAGGACAATTTCTTTCAATATCATTCCAAGCTAAAGAAATGTTAAAGTCCTATTTAAAAGCCAGTGATTATTTATATGAGAAGTACTTGAATAGCAGCTGTAATGCCTTTATAAGGTGCTCCAAGAGGGACTGAACGTTTAAAGTGGATGTACATATTTACTGTGTGTAAGTGTTGTGTGTTGCTAACATTGACTTTAACATGACTTTGTGTTATTACAAGCCTGCCATGGAAGAAGTGGTAAGACTCACTAGTCCTAGTGCATGTAATGTCATCATACTGACTCACAAACTGCCATATAATCTCTTTATTTTGCCCATTACAGGCTGGTGCTTTGTGTATTTTGTGCCGTCCACTTGATTTGCTTTGCCGGGGACAACAGATGTTCATTCGCTTTCACCACGCTGCTCATCATTTGCTTTATTTGCAGGGACTCATTTAAAAGTGCAGTTTGTCCCCACACACACACATTGTGATTTGGACACGGTCAAAGCCACCCATGCTCGGAACCTGGGGTTTTCCAGATAAAGGATCATTCCGTAATTTATATCTTCATACTTTAAGTCTACTATAAAATCATATAAACATTAAATAAACCCAACAGGCTGGTTTTGCCTCCAATAAGTATTAATTATATCTTAGTTGGGATCAAGTACAAGCGACTGTTTTATTATTACACAGAAAAAGGAAATCTGTTTTGTAAACATTTGGATTATTTGATTATAATGGAGTCTATGGGAAGCAGCCTTTCTGTGATTCGGAGCTTTCTTGAAAATGGGTTTCCTGTATCCCATACCTATTTACATTTCTAAAACTGCACCTTTAAAGTTGTACTGTATAAATATACTCATATAGCTATGTATACACATCTTGATGTGGTTATATTTATGTGTATATTTACTGTGCTGTGTGTATGTAAGTATATATTGTGTTTGTGTATTTGTGTGTGTGTGTGTGTGTGTCTGTGTGTGTATGTCTAAACGATTGCAGAATAATGGCCATTCCACTGTTATTTTATGCTCCCGTGTTGATGTGAAAAGTGTCTCATGTGAATGGGCATTGATGTGACCTAGTCTTTCTTTTCTTTATATTTAAAACTAACAATATATACACATACACACCTAGGGGCTTTGCTGTCAGGAGCTGACTCTCCTGCACTTTCAATGTTTTTGCCGGTGATGCAGCATTAAAAATAGAGTATTATTATTATTGTAATATATAAGGAATATTATATAAGTCACCAGTAACTTCCAGGGCCATCTACAGCTCTTACAACTCCAAGGTTATGTGAAATATTCTCATATTTTACTACGGGGTGTTCATTGCTTTTTATAAAATGAGTTCTTTGGAACATGGGCAAGTGAGACACATCTGACAAGGCACAGAAACTGACACTTATAGAAGAGGGAACAGAATGGCAGGGGTACAGGCAGAGAATTTGGGCAATCTGGGGGGGTCAGATGCAAAAAAAAAAAAAAAAAAAAATCGTCTTTGGGGCAGATTGGAAGAGCCTTTTCCTGCTCAAGCTTCCAGGATGATTTAGATTCACATAATATTAGGGTCCAGAAGGTGGCGCCCATGAGCTCAGCTGCGCTTACTCTGCACCAATATGTGAGCAAACCCTTAGGGGCAATTTCAGGGGTAACTAACTATGAGGGGGGGGACTAGCTAGGCGCGGGGCTTTTCTTATTAGGAGGTTTAGTTTTCCTTTAAAACAGCACATAGAACACTTACATAAACGTTGTGTTCTTCTGAACACTTTTACCTACATTTTTATTTTTAGGGTCATTCCCCTCCTTCACAGCACTCACGTTTAGAAGTTTCTTGTGGGCCTGGGTGCGTGTAACCAGTGTTGTATGCACTCTTCCAAAGCAGAGACCGCACTCTCAGGACTTACGAACATATAAAGAATTTATTACAAAACACTAACGTTTTCGGCTGTGACCCAGCCCTTGTCAAAGTTAGGGGATATTTTTTTCTGAGATATTCTTTGTTTTCGTCTGTTGAGAGGAGCAAGTGTCCCCAAACTATTGAGATATTGGTGGAAGAAACCATAATCTGCTTTAAAGGTGAACTAAGCCGTGTGCTCTTTGGCATGTGATCTGAAGCAGAGTAAGAATGTCAGTGCAAACTAGTGAGAGTGTCTGTTCCTTCCACACAATACTACTAATACACAATGTTATTCACTAGACGTGTGTCAAGAATGAATGGTGAAAACATTGTGCTGCAAGTACACCTGTTGCTTAGGATTATTAGGGGTTCTGTCATATTTCAATTTGATCCAGTTTTTGCCATTTTGTAGATGAATAATAGAATTCAGATGTCTTACAAGCTGCTGGTGGCCGTTTCCCTTGTAATATGGGCCAGTCCAACCATTTGCATTTTCTTCCTGGATACTTTATTTTATATGGTAACACTATGGAAACCCAAACCACATAGTTGCAATTAGCAAGAACCCCTTTAAGAGGTACAACACAAAAGGCTCTTGTTGGAAAATATCACTTTATTTGCAGATGATTCTTTCCCTTGTTCCCTGTATGGAGTTGTGTCAGTTGCCAATTAGCAATGATTTGCTGTGGATCATTTCTGCTTGAAGCCCAGCCTCTATTTACTACTTTGCCAGTGACTTCTGAATGACTCTTGCCCTAGTGACTGAGGAATCGGTGTATTAGTGGCAACTATAGTTCTACTCAGAGTAATGGCTTGGCTGTGGCCAGTGGAAAGGTATAACGGTAATGTCCGACACGGAGAGGTTCTGTTCTGGTTTTTACAGGCTCCTGACCCACCAGTGCACCAGCCTTTCATCCTGAGCCTTGAGTATAATTCATAACAATCTCCACTCATTCCTGCTTATATCTCCTCGTAACCTTCTCATTCATTTTGCTTCTCTACAGTTTGATTTCGGAGACACAGTGGTCCATCAGGCCATACACACCATTGAATACTGTCTAGGTTGTATTTCTAACACCGCTTCTTATCTCCGGCTTTGGGCCTTGAGTTTGGCACACGCACGTGAGTACAACTTTCCCTTGTTACCATTATAATCCTGCATAGAAACAACCAATGTGACCGTAATTAGTGGAAATATACATTCATTTGTTGGAAACCCAATAATATGGCCTCAAATATGACAGTCCTCTGTTTCAGATGAATGGAGAAAGGAGAGAGTGCCATGTCTTTAAAGGAAAGGCTAATCTTTATCAGAAAGGTCTATATAAATACACGATTAAAGCCTCAAAGTAATGCTGCTCTGAGTCCTCTGTCAAACAGCACATTTCTTTCCTTCTATTGTGTACTCATGGGCTTCTGTATCAGACTAACTGTTTTCAGCTTAAACCTCCAGGGCTAGGGCTTGAGCATGCTCAGTTTGCTCCTCTCCCACTGAGCCCAGAGCTATGAGTGAGCAGGGAGAGGCTCAGGCAGGAAGTGATGTCACACCCAGCTAATATGGCAGCTGCTATACTAAACAAACAGAGAGCATCTACAGCTGGTATGGTAAAGCATTCTGCAGAATAAATATAGTGTTATAGCTTGCACTATTGTGGCTAATCTATTGGCAATAAACTGCTTTGGTAGCTTTGCTTCTCCTTTAATGTATGACAGCTGCATTGACTATGGAAAGCAAGGCGGGTTATTTAAAGAGGCTGTGAGCATTTTTTTACACTTACAATTGTGCTGCTCGCTTTTATTTTATTACTTTATGATTTTGCTCATGAGTAACATGGAGAGTTTTGCCTGTGGGGCATGTTGAAGTGCAAGGAGCTTCAATAGACACATTTGTTAGATGATCACGTTCCATACAAGTGATAAACATCTCTACTCACATAGAGACTAAAGCTGCCTGTATATCACAAGATCATATCATTAACCAATATGCCTGCCTTGAGGTGGGAAATATTGGGCTGATCATGTGACCTGTGGCTCAATGAATAATTGCTGGTGGTTGGATTGATGACTGTATCAGTGTACGGATGTGCAACTCAATCTGAATGGACAATTTACAGGCAGATAATGGTCAGGTGGGCTTGTCCGCAGCTTAAATCTGCCCCTGTATAACAATCACATAAACGGCAGTATAAGAATTAACATCATATTCATTTGTTAGGTGCAATATATATAATACAGCCCATTGTAGCGAGTATAGAGAAAGCAAAATCTGAATTTGCAAGTAATGAGAAGTGTGTGGGTTTTGTAGAATTGTCGGAGGTGTTATGGACTATGGTGATGCACGTTGGCCTGAATATCCGCAGTCTGGGTGGAGGCATCGCCCTTGTCTTCGTCTTTTCTGCGTTTTCCACCCTGACTGTCGCTATCCTTCTAATCATGGAGGGGCTGTCGGCTTTTCTCCATGCTCTTCGATTGCACTGGTAAGTTTTACATTTGCTTCTTTTCTGCCCCTTAAGTACTATATATACTGTTACTATTTAATGATGGATTACGCTTATTGTGATAAAAAACAATTCTATTGTGTGTGTGTGTATATATATATATCTCTATATATCAGTATATGTGTATGACTGCGCCTCAGCTACTCTCCTGCTCAGCTCCCCTTTAACCAGTGCCTGAATCAATGTGTAGGGGTATTTGTTTGGCAGCTGTAATAAATCCCCCCAAACACTGCCCGCCCCCCACGCCTTCCTCCTCTTGTAGTGTTAAATACTGTACACATTCCACATGGCACTGGCACATGCTAATAATAATACTAATAATGCCTCACTGTGTCCTCTGTCTGACAGACATAAAAACCAAATTAAGTAATTTCATCCAATTTTATCAATGTCTCCATAATAATAATAATAACAATATTAAAGGGTAAAAGCCTTTTGTGCATCAGTAGTGTCGTACATGCGGCTATTGCTCATTCATTGTTACAGCATATTGTGGGCAGTAACCCATGGCAACCAGTCACTTGAGATTCCGTTTAGCCTGAAGCTGGCTAAATAAAACCAATCACTGATTGGTTACTATGAGTTACTGCCCAGTGTTTAGTAATGACTAAAATGACTAATATATTGGGATCATGTAAGATGTACCCTATAATGTACTGTATAATGTATAAGGAAGCAGTTGAATAAAGAGAGAAGTAAAGGAATTTAAAACCCACACAACCATACCAACCTATCTATACACTCGCATATGACAGTTGCCCCCCGTATTCTTACTTTAGACAAAAGCCTGACAGATTAGCCTAGAAATGATTATAGGAGGGCCCAGTGGGGAACTGACTAAAAGCAAGTTTCAGGGTACAGTATGTCCTTACAAAAATATTCTTAAAGTTTAGGAGGAGCCCTGAAATGATTTCTCCTCCATAACTTCTAGTTATGCCCCTGACACCAAGTTTTTTAGTGTTGTTGAGCCGTAACTCCCAGTCTTTTCGTGTTGTTGAGCTGTAACTGCCAGCATGCGCTAAAGAAATGGATCCAGAGCATGAGCAGAGACAGAGAGCAGCACAGAACTTTAGGTGGAAAGACAATAGTAATAATTACATATAAATGGATTCTGAACTTGTTACTCTCTCTCTACAGGGTTGAATTTCAGAACAAGTTTTACATGGGCACGGGATTCAAATTTCTGCCGTTTTCATTTGAGACAATCCGGGAAGGGAAATTTGACGAGTGAAGTTCTCCTGGACCCCCCCCCCTGCATCTATGTGATCTCATGTGAAGTTGTTCTTGTTGTTGTTGTGGTGCCAGTGAAACTGCCTCTTCCCGACCCCCCACGTTAGGGTATTGATGTTGTGAAGCCTCTCGTTGGTCCCGGCTACAATAGACCTGATGCATTTGCACGAAAAGGCGGCTTTTGGCTCTTACACCCTATTAACTCTGCCTAAACCTACTGGGATTCCCTGGGGTCTGTGTTTCTCTGCTGCTGAGACAAAGCAACACAAGGGCCAAAGCAGGTTGTCTGGGGGGAAATGGCAGAGTTTTACTAAATAATGGCACAAGCAAAACCCCAACATTAGTACATTAGTAACGTGAAGCTTCATAATAATTGTGCGAGAACGAGCCGCGGCCTTTCTTCCCATATTGATTCTTCCCATAGTGATGCCAGAGCCCATATATATATCATCATATATCATATACAAACTGTAAATATATTTAATAAGAAAGCTATGTTTTAAAGATTTAATGTGAGATTCCTGTTTAAGCTGCTGTAGTTTGGGGGGGGTGGGAATATCCATTTTATCATACGCAGTACGAGACGCCAATTATTCACATTCCCAGTAATGAAGGAAAGTCTCTACCTCTGTAAGTGGAATCCCGTGTGTTTACACTAGTGATGCTAAATTATCATTCCTCTGATCATTCTGTGACATTTTCAATGTGCAAATAAACTGTTTAATTTATGACCTCCGCCAATGTGCTCGCTTTTATTTCTATAGGAATACGGAGATTTACATTCACACTCCATTGCAGTCCCCATACAATTGCAAATCATTTCAATCCCAAAACTACACTTACCCAATAGAAAGCACCAAACTGTCAGGCACCACTTTTCCCTGTAATGCCAGTGCCTGTGTTCAGCCAATAGGCAGGTGAGCCCAGTTTTACTAAACACAAAGGTGGGACATTGCCCCCAGGCATGATGTTAAGGGGTTGTTCACCTTTAAATTAACTGTCCGTGTGATGTAGAGAGGGATATTCTGAGACAATTTGCAATTGGTTTTCATTTTTTATTATTTGTAGGTTTTGCATTATTCAGCTTTTTATTCAGCAGCTCTCCAGTTTGCAATGTCGGCAATCTGGTCGTTAGGGTCCAAATTCCCCTAGCAACCATGCACTGATTTGAATAAGAGACAGGAATATGAATAGGAGAGGCCTGAATAGAAAGACGAGTAACAATAACAAGAAATGTGTAGACTTACAGAGCATTTGTTTTTATATGGGGTCAGTGACCCCCATTTGAAAGCTGGAAAGAGTCAGAAGAAGAAGGCAAATAATTCAAAAACGAAACAAATAAATAACGAAGACCAATTGAAAGGTTGCTTAGAATTGGCTATTCTATAACATACTAAAAGTTGACTTGAAGGTGAACCACCCCTTTAACTTCCGCACAAGTTTTAGCACTACACACCCTGAATGATGTTTATACAAAGTAAATGTTTTTCTGCTGTGATGGAAGACTGACCTCTAGTGGTGACATTTATGTAGAGATGTAACTGTCAGCAGGGCTGCCCAACTGCCACGCTCACAGGCCTTAAAAGAGAAAAGGAAGCAAACATTTGGCACCCACACACAGGGGTCATTTATCAACATTGGGCAAATTTGCCCATGGCACTTACCTTTAGGAACCAATCAATTATTAGCTTTAACAATCAATGCAGCAATTTGATTGGTTGCCATGACCCCCACAGTGATTATTATCACTTCATACCCTGGGACGGTGCTCCAATTAGCAGAAAACCTCACTGGCCTGGGCTATGTCAGAGTGAAGACCACACAGCAATCCTCTCTCTGCTTCTTCTTGGTGGATGCTCGTTGCCAAGGGAGCTAACACTCGCTCCATGGTGCTCACCAGGTCAGTGTAGATTTCTACTAACAGTAGCACCAGTGTGGGGTATCGGCTAAGTGATTACAATCACTGGGTAAAACCCCCCACGTGATTTCACTTTTCAGCTTCTATAACATGTGAACCTCATTTTGTGCTTGAAAACAATCCCTAGGCTTCGTTTCTCAATAGCTGCCAAGAGTTCACTGAGCATGTGCAGTGCCACTGACTCCCCACAACTGAATCATTACTGTGATACAGACAGTTTAGTCTATAAAATGTTATATTTAGCCTTACTGGGTTGTTTTTTTTTTATAGAGTTTAATTCTCCATTAAATTGGGAAATAGGAAGGGGGTTCAATGCAAGTTAGGGGTCAAACCTTGTTCCTTGTGGTTACATGTTGAACAGAGAAGGAGGATCCCGTTTCCAGGTGAGAGGTTCCAGTCCGGTACATTTCTGTCTATGCCAGGATAATAAAAGTACCAGTTAGACACATTACTCGCCTCTCTGACTCCCCATAATATTGGGCTGAAGAGCTGATTATTGAGGAAAATAAAGGGATTTCTAGCTCACTGGTAAATGTAAATACTTACTTGCTCCTTCAATCTAATGGGTGATGGTGGGGCAGGTGAATGGTTTGCTAATTCTACCTCTCTGGCTGAATGTATTTGTGTGAAATAGTTTATAAGTGACAAATTAAAGTCTCTGATTTTTGAACTTTTGTCTTTTATCTCTTCATGAGGCCCAAGATGTTGAGCAAGACTCAAGGAAAGGAGAAGAAAAACAGATGCCAGAGAGCAGAGGGCGGCACAGAAGGACAAGAGGTGGGAACCATATGAATTCTTTGCTTTGTTATAGGATTGTGGGCCAGTGATACTTGACATTCTGTTGGTGTTACAATCCTGTTGGGGGTTACAATCTGAGGCCCCGCTACATCACTGCTTCAGTTACATTGAGACCAAATGCCAGTGGCGTAACTACTCGCTGGCAGGCCCTTGTACAGGTTGGGCACCTGGGCCCCCCTGTTGGACCCTCCTCCCTATGAATCTTGCACCAGAATGCTGCTGGCGTGTGCACTGTAAAAGTCATTGCGGCTCCATGGGCCCCCGACAGGGTGTGGGCCCGGGTGCAATTGCACCCTGTGCACCCCTGGTAGTTACACCACTGTCAAATGCAGGTTCAGATGAACAGAATGGAGTTTGTGATACACGGTCCATAGCCAGACGGGGCCCTAAGAAAATTCAGGACAGATTATTGGCCCATTGACAATGCTTGGCTGGAAAGAAAGAAAAAACCCACTATATCTATATACGTAGGCATGTATCTTTATTTATAACATTTTATCCATATAAAGAAAGAAAAAAAACACTATTTCTATATACGTAGGCATGTATCTTTATTTCCAAAATTGTATCCATATTAAGAAGGCAACAACTGCACAAAAGTCACATACCTGTAACAACAAATCGATATAAATGTCTTATCAGATGTGCAAAATAACAGTAAATGGGTTTGGCTTTGGGAATACTAACAATCGACAGTATTTGTCCCTTTTCTTCATTTTCCTTCTACTTTTTATGTGTTTTTCTTTTCCACACAGATATCACACAAGCCTAATGATTCCTAAACACAGGGAGATCACTGTTTTACCTCTGTCCTGCCATTATTAGTCAAGAATAAAGAGCAGAAGCAAAAGATAGAAGTAGAAGTAGCAGTGGGCCTGATCTGCACCTTGTACAATCCTGGGTTTGTGCACACGTCTGGCCCAGTACCATAGACTGTGGGTTTGTGCCTCCGGGGCAGATCATACTGACAGGCAAGGGGGTATATACAGGGGAGGCAGGATTCTCATTGGAGGATTCCATGGGCCAATGGGAGCATTGAAATTGTATAATGCACAGAGACCATCCGTGAACTGAACTTCACTCCCCCAGACTCTGTCCTACTCTGTGTTGTGTTATTGAGACTGGAGAACCCTGTGGCTACGGTCACCTTAAAGCCTCAAAGAAACCCTGTTCAGTGCTGATAAAATTCAAACAAGGATCCCCCAATTATAAGACTTCTCTGTGTACAGCAGTTCCCTGTTGTTTGTGAATAGAGACGTCTAATGTAAAGAGTGGGGGTCAGTGTCTAAGGGCCCCCCACCCCAGTTGTGAGTTTCAATTCCTTTAAACACCAAAACCCACTGCAGCAAATACAGACAATTGTTTGAAGGTATCCAGATAAAGTTGTTTTGATGCAAGCAGACGCAGGTGATGGATTGTCTATAAAACTGCATATTCTCATCATCCTTTATTTATATAGTGGCACCATGTTAACATTCACATCAAAAGTCCACGTTCTAGTGGAGAAGCTGCTTCCCACATATGTACAATTAACATCAATAGTTCAAGTGCAATAATAATTATAATCCCTTTTTAAAATTCAGTGCACACATGAAGTATGCGTGAGAGCAAGCCTGTATGTCCAGCTTTGCTATTGGCTTTGGCGCTAACCTCTGTATCAGCCATGCAGCTGGTCAGAAGACTGGAGCAAAAGAAAGCAGACATACACCCACCCGTAAATTGCTGAGCTCTTTCTATTTTACAGTATGTGCCTATATATACTCCAATATGAACAAGGTGAAGCTATGAGCACATTTCATAAACATCCAACAATAAAAGTCATCTCTGCATAGTCCTAATCTGCAACCACGTGCTCCACAGGCATGAAGGTGCAGCCTTGAGAGATGTTTGAAAGTCCAAGTTGCCGCCTAAATTCTTCACAATTATGAGGCCAAAGTAACAGGTCAGGTCGGCATTGAGTGAAATCTGCCAGTTAGGCCAAATATTAACAGAGCTTTCCAAGAAGTGCAGCAGCTTGTTGCATGACTACAATGCTCAACAGGTCCAAACCACTGCTTCTCTACTCATTCCTCATGAAGGTCTCACTCCAAACTTGTCTCTTTCCAGTGACAACTCTTCAGTTTAAGCACATGAAACAGACTTGTTAACAGACAACCTCAGACTGGATCTCCTGAAGTGCATTAAACGGATTTCTTACTGTCTTGAGTTCAGCCTCTATGGAGTCCCTGCTCTCCAACTGCCGGCAAGGGCAATGCACAGTATAAGAAGCCAAGAGAACTAGTTCTTCAGTAACCTCAGGTGCCTCCACTTCTGATTCCTTCTTTTCAATGGTTGCCTCTTCTAATGGTTCAGACTCAATGGGCGAAGAGAGCCAAGGGTGCTTCAGGCATTGATCTGCTCGAATTCTCTTCCTACAGAAAAGAATCATTGTTCATTAGCAAAGTGTTAAACTCTGATTTTGTACCTGTTCCTATCAGTTCCTTACCTGGGATTCTTGATTAACAGGGACTTGATGAAGTCTATGGCCAGATCTGAGATTCCTTCGAAATCTTCCTGCCCATACTGAATATTGACCTGGGAAATGTTTAGGAAAGTTTCTTGTTTGGTGTCTCCCTGGAATGGTGATACCCCTGTTAGCATGACGTAGGCCAGCACCCCAACACTCCTGCAAATACAACATGAAGATGTCAGCTCCTATCATTTGTATTGAGGAGACTAATGGGTACAAACAATCTATTGTTACAATTCATTTAGGTTAGTTCCTATAATATCATGCAGTTTTGGCAAAACAAACTTACCACATATCAGTCGCGGTGCTTATTGGCTCATAGTTCAGGACTTCAGGAGCTGCAATAAATAAAACACAGTTTAAACGTTTACACAGAATTGTTTCTTTATAAAACACAAACATAACATAAAGGGGGGGGGGTATAATCGGAATCAGAATGGGGGAGAGTGTAAGTGATTCTATAGACAAGTTATTGAGAAAAGCACCAGCGTTTGGGTGATATAGATATATATATATATATATATATATATATATATATATATATATATATATATATATATCCGAATTAACGTTGTCCTTCAAAGTGAAATTATTCAAAAACCAATGATCTTAAAAGGATGAGTGAAAAACCAGAGGCCCTTCAAAGCAGCACAAGACATTCTACATTCTGTAAGTAATCATCACTCAATCCAATTACTCAACTTGCTATGTCTATGTGTTTGGTCCTTGCGAGGTAATTTGATTGGCAGCATACAACCCACCTGCCTTCACCCTTTGCTGTGACTGTTTTGTTAGCAGAAATCCTTTAGGAACTGAAACTGGATTATTTGAGCACAGGGGACACTACGCCACTGCTAACTGTAACGCATTTATTTGTTTTTGCTCAGAATGTTGGCAAGATGTGAACTATTAAAGTCAAGCAAGCACTGATATACCCCTGTGTGCCTGTGTCTTTAATGATAAAGTGCGGTTGTTTCTTTAAGAAAGTGATGGTTTGTAACCCTAGGCTTATACTTACCAACATACTCTGGGGTTCCCAGAATCTCTCTGACCTCCTTTATGGTGTCCACCTGTCTGGATAGGCCAAAGTCCACAATACGAATGTCCCCGAGGGGATTGCTACTAGTCAGCAGGATATTCTGTGGCTGAAAGAAACAGAACTTTATGTTAATATGTCAAATTCAGAAAATGAATGAGGTCCTATGAGATCCTGGCGAAGTCATTTTGGAGCTCAAGGCGATAGAACTAGTGGGTCAGGCACCCCCTCTGCTGCTCGCTGACGGAATTGCAAGACACATGCCTTGAGTATTATATTCAGCAAAAAAGCGATTCCACCCTTTCTTAACTGTATGTAGTGTATGTGCCAGTGCTGACGCTCCCGAGGGAGAGGACAAGCTTGCCCTGGTAACCCTCCTCCTCCTCCTCACACAATAGCCAAATGAATGTACCTTTAAGTCCAGATGAACAACATGGCACGTGTGTAGGTGCAGCACCCCCTGCAGAATCTGGCGGATCAGTCGGACGACATCTTTCTCGGTGAAAGCCTCGTCGTGGTCGGCCACACACTGCTCAAAGATTTCACCCCCAGCCGCACTGGCAACAGAACACATGAAGAACATTTATTACGGCTGATGTCCAACACAATACAATAATCCTGTGTCATGGATTTATCAGCCAACACATTTCCAACATCAGTAGTTTCACATGTTTGCATGGAAAGTGCCATCACCATCAGTGCCATCACCATAGTCGGCATTGCAGAAAGTGGCACCTCCTAATCTGCTTTGTTCTCATGGATGTCCTCAGACTGGGCACTGCGGAACCTTCCAGAAGGGATTATTTTTTTGACATGAATGTGCTGAAAAGTTAGGGGAACCCTGCAGCTCAATGTGACACCCCAATAATCACCCAGCCAAGTGCACAGTTATGGATCAACAAGGGGCTGCCACAAAACCTGTCCTTTTGAAGCTCCAAACAACGACTTTGTCTCCAGCGTGGGTCATGGGCTCCTCAAACACAACCAGGGACAATATTCTCACATGTTTACACGTTATTAATGGTGAGGTTCGCCTTTAAGTTAACTTTTAGTATGTTATAGAATGGCTCATTCTAAGCAAGTTTTCCGTCGGCTGTTATATATATATATATATATATATATATATATATAACAGCTTTCAAATGGGGGTCACTGACCCCATCTAAAAACAAATGCTCTGTAAGGCTACAGGTTTATCGTTAGTGTTACTTTTTATGACTCATTGTAAATGTTCTATATAATCTCTGCAGCATATTATGGCGGCGCTGTATGAATAATACTAGTAGAATGGTGCCGGTGCTCTGTAGGCTTATGCGGTTTATTAGTTTGTAATGTCAACCCAGTAGGAAAATGTCATTTCTGTGGCACATGATATTCCTGAGCGTGCACGTTCTATTCTGTGCTGAATCTGATTGCTAAGCCGATATTCCTGAGCGTGCACGTTCTAGTCTGTGCTGAATTTGATTGCTAAACCGATATTCCTGAGCGTGCACGTTCTATTCTGTGCTGAATCTGATTGCTAAACCGATATTCCCGAGCGTGCACGTTCTATTCTGTGCTGAATCTGATTGCTAAGCCGATATTCCTGAGCGTGCACGTTCTATTCTGTGCTGAATCTGATTGCTAAGCCGATATTCCTGAGCGTGCACGTTCTATTCTGTGCTGAATCTGATTGCTAGGCCGATATTCCTGAGCGTGCACGTTCTATTCTGTGCTGAATCTGATTGCTAAGTCGATATTCCTGAGCGTGCACGTTCTATTCTGTGCTGAATCTGATTGCTAAGCCGATATTCCTGAGCGTGCACGTTCTATTCTGTGCTGAATCTGATTGCTAAGCCGATATTCCTGAGCGTGCACGTTCTATTCTGTGCTGAATTTGATTGCTAAGCCGATATTCCTGAGCGTGCACGTTCTATTCTGTGCTGAATCTGATTGCTAAGCCGATATTCCTGAGCGTGCACGTTCTATTCTGTGCTGAATCTGATTGCTAAGCCGATATTCCTGAGTGTGCACGTTCTATTCTGTGCTGAATCTGATTGCTAAGCCGATATTCCTGAGCGTGCATGTTCTAGTCTGTGCTGAATTTGATTGCTAAGCCGATATTCCTGAGCGTGCACGTTCTATTCTGTGCTGAATCTGATTGCTAAACCGATATTCCTGAGCGTGCACGTTCTATTCTGTGCTGAATCTGATTGCTAGGCCGATATTCCTGAGCGTGCACGTTCTATTCTGTGCTGAATCTGATTGCTAAACCGATATTCCTGAGCGTGCACGTTCTATTCTGTGCTGAATCTGATTGCTAAGTCGATATTCCTGAGTGTGCACGTTCTATTCTGTGCTGAATCTGATTGCTAAACCGATATTCCTGAGCGTGCACGTTCTATTCTGTGCTGAATTTGATTGCTAAGCCGATATTCCTGAGCGTGCACGTTCTATTCTGTGCTGAATCTGATTGCTAAACCGATATTCCTGAGCGTGCACGTTCTATTCTGTGCTGAATCTGATTGCTAACCGATATTCCTGAGCGTGCACGTTCTATTCTGTGCTGAATCTGATTGCTAAACCGATATTCCTGAGCGTGCACGTTCTATTCTGTGCTGAATTTGATTGCTAAACCGATATTCCTGAGCGTGCACGTTCTATTCTGTGCTGAATCTGATTGCTAAGCCGATATTCCTGAGTGTGCACGTTCTATTCTGTGCTGAATTTGATTGCTAATTCGATATTCCTGAGCGTGCACGTTTTATTCTGTGCTGAATCTGATTGCTAAACCGATATTCCTGAGCGTGCACGTTCTATTCTGTGCTGAATCTGATTGCTAAGCCGATATTCCTGAGCGTGCACGTTCTATTCTGTGCTGAATCTGATTGCTAAGCCGATATTCCTGAGCGTGCACGTTCTATTCTGTGCTGAATCTGATTGCTAAGCCGATATTCCTGAGCGTGCACGTTCTATTCTGTGCTGAATCTGATTGCTAAACCGATATTCCTGAGCGTGCACGTTCTATTCTGTGCTGAATCTGATTGCTAACCGATATTCCTGAGCGTGCACGTTCTATTCTGTGCTGAATCTGATTGCTAAGCCGATATTCCTGAGTGTGCACGTTCTATTCTGTGCTGAATTTGATTGCTAAGTCGATATTCCTGAGCGTGCACGTTTTATTCTGTGCTGAATCTGATTGCTAAACCGATATTCCTGAGCGTGCACGTTCTATTCTGTGCTGAATCTGATTGCTAAGCCGATATTCCTGAGCGTGCACGTTCTATTCTGTGCTGAATCTGATTGCTAAGCCGATATTCCTGAGCGTGCACGTTCTATTCTGTGCTGAATCTGATTGCTAAGCCGATATTCCTGAGCGTGCACGTTCTATTCTGTGCTGAATCTGATTGCTAAACCGATATTCCTGAGCGTGCACGTTCTATTCTGTGCTGAATCTGATTGCTAACCGATATTCCTGAGCGTGCACGTTCCATTCTGTGCTGAATCTGATTGCTAAACCGATATTCCTGAGCGTGCACGTTCTATTCTGTGCTGAATCTGATTGCTAAATCGATATTCCTGAGCGTGCACGTTATATTCTGTGCTGAATCTGATTGCTAAACCAATATTCCTGAGCGTGCACGTTCTATTCTGTGCTGAATCTGATTGCTAAACCGATATTCCTGAGTGTGCACGTTCTATTCTGTGCTGAATTTGATTGCTAAACCGATATTCCTGAGCGTGCACGTTCTATTCTGTGCTGAATCTGATTGCTAAACCGATATTCCTGAGTGTGCACGTTCTATTCTGTGCTGAATCTGATTGCTAAGCCGATATTCCTGAGTGTGCACGTTCTATTCTGTGCTGAATCTGATTGCTAAACCGATATTCCTGAGCGTGCACGTTCTATTCTGTGCTGAATTTGATTGCTAAGCCGATATTCCTGAGCGTGCACGTTCTATTCTGTGCTGAATTTGATTGCTAAGCCGATATTCCTGAGCGTGCACGTTTTATTCTGTGCTGAATCTGATTGCTAAACCGATATTCCTGAGTGTGCACGTTCTATTCTGTGCTGAATTTGATTGCTAAGCCGATATTCCTGAGCGTGCACGTTTTATTCTGTGCTGAATCTGATTGCTAAACCGATATTCCTGAGCGTGCACGTTTTATTCTGTGCTGAATCTGATTGCTAAACCGATATTCCTGAGTGTGCACGTTCTATTCTGTGCTGAATTTGATTGCTAAGCCGATATTCCTGAGCGTGCACGTTTTATTCTGTGCTGAATCTGATTGCTAAGACGATATTCCTGAGCGTGCACGTTCTATTCTGTGCTGAATCTGATTGCTAAGCCGATATTCCTGAGCGTGCACGTTCTATTCTGTGCTGAATCTGATTGCTAAGCCGATATTCCTGAGCGTGCACGTTCTATTCTGTGCTGAATCTGATTGCTAAGACGATATTCCTGAGCGTGCACGTTCTATTCTGTGCTGAATCTGATTGCTAAGCCGATATTCCTGAGCGTGCACGTTTTATTCTGTGCTGAATCTGATTGCTAAACCGATATTCCTGAGTGTGCACGTTCTATTCTGTGCTGAATTTGATTGCTAAACCGATATTCCTGAGCGTGCACGTTTTATTCTGTGCTGAATCTGATTGCTAAACCGATATTCCTGAGCGTGCACGTTCTATTCTGTGCTGAATCTGATTGCTAAGCCGATATTCCTGAGCGTGCACGTTTTATTCTGTGCTGAATCTGATTGCTAAACCGATATTCCTGAGCGTGCACGTTCTATTCTGTGCTGAATCTGATTGCTAAACCGATATTCCTGAGTGTGCACGTTCTATTCTGTGCTGAATTTGATTGCTAAGCCGATATTCCTGAGCGTGCACGTTTTATTCTGTGCTGAATCTGATTGCTAAACCGATATTCCTGAGTGTGCACGTTCTATTCTGTGCTGAATTTGATTGCTAAGCCGATATTCCTGAGCGTGCACGTTTTATTCTGTGCTGAATCTGATTGCTAAACCGATATTCCTGAGCGTGCACGTTCTATTCTGTGCTGAATCTGATTGCTAAGCCGATATTCCTGAGCGTGCACGTTTTATTCTGTGCTGAATCTGATTGCTAAACCGATATTCCTGAGCGTGCACGTTCTATTCTGTGCTGAATCTGATTGCTAAGCCGATATTCCTGAGCGTGCACGTTTTATTCTGTGCTGAATCTGATTGCTAAACCGATATTCCTGAGTGTGCACGTTCTATTCTGTGCTGAATTTGATTGCTAAGCCGATATTCCTGAGCGTGCACGTTTTATTCTGTGCTGAATCTGATTGCTAAGCCCCACTGACAGGGAGATGATTAAACACATACAATTTCCTGTAGTCACTTCCATCTGTGCTCCCAGCTGCTCTCTCAATATCACCTTCAAATCAAATCAGAAATAAGCAAAACCTCTTTTAACTAATCTTCACTTTCTGCTGCAAATCCGGCTCAGCTGCTGCGAGTCCTGCACAGGACAGACAGACTGACATTCTGCTCAGTTTTGTGGTGAAATAAATAAAGAATGTTTATAGAATAGTGTCACTGAATGTCTGTATTTGGTGGTTGTACAGGTGCTGAGATCTCGAGGTCTGTGAGACATCCTGTGTAGAGTTTTCAGATCCCCTTATAAGGTGAAGCGAGACTCCCCAGTCCCCATTACCCCAGCGAGAGAGAGACTTGGGCAGGATGTGGGGACCTGTGAGCTCTGATGACAAACAAACCCAGAACCTTATTTAGCTTCTCAGAAAAAGGCTTGAAATCAAGTTGTGGGTGTCGTGCGGTGACAATTTCCAGGCAAAGTATCGTGAAACCTGCTGCTGTTTGTACAAATCACCTCCAAAGCTTGAGATATAAAGTCAGTGGGTGAAAAATAAAGACACAAAGTGCCCTGGTGACATCTCCAAGGTTTTCCTCTAGGTCAGGGCTGCCCAAAACGTAGATGGGGATCAGTAGATCTTTAGCTGAGGATCAGTAGATCTCAACACACTGTCAACAAATAGCTAACAGTCTAAATTACCCTTCTGTTTTATTCTTTTCATTCAGTCATTTATTCTGTTATGGCTACATAAGAAATAGTTGTTTTTTAAATATAGTAATATAAATTCTCTTGTAAAAAAATATAATATTTAAGCAGTATTTTCCACGTAACAGAATGTTACCAGTGATATTATGGATGTAGAAATAGATCATAACGGGACAACATCACTAAAAGCAGACCCCACATTAGTAGAGTACGGGCACTCCTGCTCTAGGTGCAACTCTCTAATCTCTACCACTAATAGATGGGCACTGCCATTGTTGACAAATGGTCTTTATTAAGACGTGAGGCTTTTTGGATTTGGCAACTTAAAACAATTTTTCCCAAGGGCCTCAATGAGAATTTTAGTGTGTGTGGATCTGTTTTAAAATGGTTCACCGCTATTGCTCCTCATTCAGGACACACAAGGCTGGTTCTCCAGAGGTTGCTAGAAACAAGGTAACCCTAAATGCCTCCCAATGGCCCCCCGTGCATCAAAATAGGTAATAGATGCTCCCCATGTGCCAAATCATTGCAAATATGTACAAGCAGGAGACGTCATACTCACAATTCTTTCAGAGACACTTACTATTCCATGACGAGGATGATCTCGTTGTTGGTCTCGTACACCTCATGAAGATCCACCACGTACGGGGAAAACCTGGCCATTTCGAGGATGGCGATTTCGTTGATGATGTTGCTGCGACAATCCTCGCCTTTTCTACGTTTCCTCAAAAACTTGGCGGCGTATTCCTTGCCACTGCCCAGTTCCACACATTTCCTGACCACCGCAAACTTCCCCCTATGGACAACAAAATTAATTTGTTTTATTCAGCCCCCCGTGTGGCGAGAGCAGAGCGAAAACCAACCCCTACACAGGCCGTAGCCTCGACCTGTTCCCATGAGGAACCTTGTGTCGGCTCCGGCTGATTTCAAGTGAAAATGCAAAGTCTCACATTTCTTTGCCGAAATCAGTAAAGATTGGGACCTCTATCATGACTACAAGGGAGTGAATGGACTTTCCATCCCTGAGCCATAGGCGTGTGCCACAGTCTCACTCACATGGGCAGAACTTTGTCTCTCAGCCACTTTCTCTTCCCATTTTCTGCCAGACACTTTGGTGCCACAAATCTGCATTGCAAAACAATGGCTGAAATTCTACAATTCCCATAACACCACACTTAGACTGACATCTACATTGGAAACGCAGTCAACTTGCTGCCATTGTGTCCCATGAAGCTAAAAATGTACAAATAGAGACCTTAGGGTGAAGACACATAGAGCTACTAGTAGCAGCTGGTATTAGGTATTAATTATGTATTAGTATTACTAGTAGCAGCTACTTATCACAGCTACTAAAATAGACAATTCTGATAATTTACTGATAACTGTCTCTTGTGTGTGTTTTAGCAGAGGCAATTCTCAGTATTGTCTATGGCAGGGTATTTTGTAGCCACAATAAGTAGCTGCTACTAGTAACTCTGTGTACCTTCACCCTTACGGCAGAGACACACGTGGAGATTCGGCGAGATCAGTCGCCCGGCAACAAATTGCCTCTTCTTCAGGCAAATCTAAATCGCCAACAGGATGGCTTTCGGAGCGCTTTGTTTTCTGAAGCCGCCTGAGGTTTCCTTGTGAGGCAACTTCGGGCGACTAATCTCCCCGAATCTCCACGTGTGTCTCTGCCCTTAGAGTTGTGTCACACAGGGGGAGAGATTAAATATAAAAATGTTCCTGCCTCCTGCCACCTAATAGTTTAATTGCTGGTCATTGCTGGACACTCTCTTTTGTCACACCAAGTTGTAATATGTGTCTCATTATTGCACCTAAAGTTGCCCTGCCCTGAGCAATGTTCCCTCTAAGCTGCACAAGTTACCAAACCAACACACACGCATCATTTTGCCTGTTGAAAGACACCTCTGTCCTTACAAGTGAAGTTTAAGGTTAAAAGATGCCATCTGTGAGCAGCTCACACGTCCATGCCAACGAGCAAATGGCCCAAAAATATTTACCACCTGTAACGGGTTCCACAGGGATCTGCTGACCTTGAATGTCAAAGTCAAGTTGAAGTGCAGAGCTACACAATGTTAGGGACAATGTAACAAACACACAAACTGCCTCTCACACAATGAGGAAAGTTTAAACATTATAGATTCGCTGGTTTTCATTGTTTATTTTCATTTTTCGTTTATTATCCTTCCTGTTCTGCTTCTTTCCAGCCTGCAACTAAAAATGCCATCTGGTTGTCGGGGGTCACTGACCCCACAAATCAAACACAGCTTGTGGAGCTTCCCATTCAAGTGAAGAGGAATAGAGCTGGAGGAATGTGGTAAGGTTTGATTTCTGCTACAAGTAGAGAAGATCAGAATGTTATTTGTGTGTATAAGTCAAATGGTTCCTTAGTAAAGTTACCATCAGAAATCTATAGAAGTCACCAATGATTGTGCTGGAAAGATGATGAGAAATGAATGAGTAGCACTCGCATGTCTTACAGTAATCCAATATTGGCGCCTGTTTGTGGTGACTCCTATTAGGATAATGGCACACGGTGTCAAATCAAAACCTATGGTTTCATTATCAGGGGGTAAATGCTGGTTTGACATTAACTTCTCAGTCCATGGGAAAATTCTGTAGAGATTTGTGGGATTGAGAACAGTGATAATTAAGTTGATGTTTTCAGATTTGTGCCGCTCAGTAAAATCTAGTTTTTAGTGTCTTTTCTCTTTCAAGAGCTTAGAAGGTGAGTTTACTGTGAGGAGGGTAAGGAGGTCATTTTCGTAAGATATTAGTGAATGCCAGACTGTCTCTTGTTTGTCCACTAGTTCTCTAGAAAGACAAACACTGCCTTCAATGTGTTGGACTAATGGAGGGACTTTGCCCCAAAGTGACTAAAACAGATTAGGCGCCAGTAAATCTTATTCTGTGTCAATAAATCTCTGGTTTTCTCTCTGGCATCAAAGATCTGATTGTATGACAAGGATGAATTGCAATGATAAGTCATTTATAGCAAATATTTATTCTCTTCTTGGTCTGGCAATGTTGAAAGTGATGTATGGTCAGGGGAATATGACGAGCAGAATAACACTCTCCATACAAGGTCATCAAATAACTGCACTTGATTTGGGGACAATGGGTTGAGTTGGGGACATTGGGTTGAGTTGGGGACATTTGGTTGAGTTGGGGACAATGGGTTGAGTTGGGGATAATGGGATGAGTTGGGGATAATGGGATTAGTTGGAGATAATGGGATGAGTTGGGGATAATGGGTTGAGTTGGGAATAATGGGTTGAGTTGGGGACAATGGGTTGAGTTGGGGATAATGGGTTGAGTTGGGGACAATGGGATGAGTTGGGGATAATGGGTTGAGTTGGGGATAATGGGTTGAGTTGGGGACAATGGGTTGAGTTGGGGACAATGGGTTGAGTTGGGGACAATGGGATGAGTTGGGGATAATGGGTTGAGTTGGGGACAATGGGTTGAGTTGGGGATAATGGGTTGAGTTGGGGATAATGGGTTGAGTTGGGGACAATGGGTTGAGTTGGGGACAATGGGATGAGTTGGGGATAATGGGATGAGTTGGAGATAATGGGTTGAGTTGGAGATAATGGGTTGAGTTGGGGATAATGGGTTGAGTTGGGGAGAATGGGTTGAGTTGGGGAGAATGGGTTGAGTTGGGGATATTGGGTTGAGTTGGGGATAATGGGTTGAGTTGGGGATAATGGGATGAGTTGGGGATAATGGGTTGATTGGGGATAATGGGATGAGTTGGAGATCATGGGTTGAGTTGGGGATAATGGGTTGATCAGATTGTTTAGCCGAGGGGGTGACGGGGCCCAATGACTTCTGATTACATAACTGCCTTGAAGTCAACAACAGTATAAAAGCAACCTGTAACATTCTGAATTTGCTTTACCGCAGTGCTGTGAATGCAACTTCCTGCAGTGTCCCCAAGCAGTCCCAGCAAGCAAGTGTCATTGTTAAAACTAACAACCACAAAATAGTGACACATTCACAATATATTCTTGCCGCTGCCTAGCTGGTACAGTTACCCCTGGTTTGGCCACTACCTGCACTTTAGTGGCAGCTGCACAAATGTACACGATGCACAGGAGAACAAAGGAACGGAGAAGACGGAATATAGTCTGGGAATTTGGAGCCGGCCTGTCTCACTGGCTTCACACCCCCCATTTTGTTCCAGTGCCATTAATATATGACCCAGTCCTATCATTTGGATCATGGTTTCTCAGATGCCAGAGCAAGCGATGATCAGAAATGTGTGTGTGTTGTGTGTGTGTAGCAGCTGTGTTGTGTGCGTCTACACTGTGCTTTAGACATTCTGAACCTTTATGGCGACAGGATTTCCTGTTACAAATATACTGAGCGAACGTTTTAACCTGATCCTCACGCGACCAGCACTCCAACCAGACTCTCTTACGATTATTTAGTTCAATGCTGCTGCAATGCGTGTCTGAGCCTTATATTCTTTCTGAACAAGCCCTAGACTGTGGTACAGGTGTAGATCTGTTATCTGGAAACCCTTTATCCAGAAAGCTCAGAATTACAGAAAGCCACAGTCTCCTATACTCTCCATTTTAATCAAATAATTCACATATTTAAAAAAGATTTCCCTTTTCTGTGTAATATTAAAACAGTAGGTTGTACTTGATCCCAACTAAGATATAATTAATCCTTATTGGAAGCAAAACCAGCCTATTCGGTTAATTTACGGTTTACATGATTTTCTAGTAGACTTTAGGTATGAAGATCCAAATTACGGAAAGATTCATTATCCAGAAACCCCAAGGTTCTGATCATTCTGGATAACAGGTCCCATACCTGTATATGTCAACTCAAATGCAATGAAGGTACTAGGCTGCATGTCACTGCTTGTAACCAATGAAGAACTGGGCCGACCCAATGGTTCTGGTGCAACAAGGAAGGAATGAAGGAGCCGAGATCAACCCTCATGGGGCATTGGCAATATATTTTATTTAACCTCATTTGATTCCCAGCATTCTGTTAGGCTGGAGGAGTGATCCTTATCTAAATGATTCATTATTGCTTTAGCGCCTGGAAAGTAAAAGGAATGGAGTCATTATTGGCTTTTGTTTCTTATCTGCTCTACTCTCTTTGTGTTAACAATTCACCCCTGGGCATTGTAGGGGGTAAACGTAGCAGTTCTAGCCCTCCCATTGGTTGAATAATGGCAGTGGTGAATAGATCAGCCCCAATGAGCTGCTTTTATACCAAAGTGACAGCTGAGGTGACTTTGGAGATATTTATATTTTTTAAATATAACTTGGTGACTTATTTACATTGGTTATTTGTTTCACCTCTTTCTTGTTTTGGAGCTGGGGGGCTACTAACGCCCAGCATGTGGCCACCAGTACAACTGCCCGTTTCTGTGGCCCTCTGGTTATGTTTTTATTGTGAAAGAGGGCTGCTCGGGCCCCAATGGGCCAAGTTACTGTTCTAAGTGGGACCATTCTGTGCAACTTCATAGAAACCAGTTAAAACCATCAATACATTCATTGCTAATTATCATGGAGCTTGTAGAATTGATATTAATCTCATTTAAAGGGACATTATGGCAACTCTAATTTTTTTTTTTGGTTCAAGTGAGATTTATTGATTGCAAATAGTTGAACAGATAATGCCACAGCTCAGTTCAAATGATAAGGAATATTACCCAATACGCAGATTGGGTCTAGACATTTTTACAAGCACAGAAGTTTGACCAAAAAGATAAATACATGACGGTCATATGCATTGTGCCTCACAACTGTGAGTCCCCAGCTTATTGAAAAAGTAAGAGTTTTTGTTAGGAAATAGATATTTCTAACACTGATACTTACATCTTTATTGACAATGAAAAAATCTATTGGCAAATTCAGGATGGGAGCAGTAGCCCATAGTTATACCTGGAGATGGTTCGTACCAGAAAAAGTTTAGCGCTAGCTTGTACCACCGGATTGACAGACTTTAACTATAACATACTTTAGCCAATTCCTACCGACCCCCTAGGCTTTCTCAAACTTGCTCCAGAATCCATAGTTGCCAAATAGTTGTGTTAGTTTTAGTAGAACCCTTTCTCCTGGCAATCAGATCCTCCATTTTTTGTAATTCCTGAACCGACTTTAGCCACATCTGGTAAGAAGGAGGGTCAGGGGCTTTCCAGTGCTGGGCAATGAGATGGCAACTCTAATTTAGATGTACAAGGCAGAGTTTTCCTACATTAAAGGGCTCTTTCTTTGATCTGGAGGAGTAGATGAAGGAAAGATCCCGGCACCGAATGTTTTTAGGTTGTAGAATCACTTGCCTTGAGGAAACCACTTTTCCCATATAAAGTGAGATCTATGAATTCAGAAATAAAGCCAATGTTTTTCTAATAGTGCTAAAGCCAATGTTTTTCTAATAGTGCTCTCATCCAGTTGTTCTATTTCAAAACAAACAAACAAGCAGGGTGTCTCTTTAACTCCGTGGGGGAGGCAAGTTCCAGCAGGAGGCCACGTCCTGATAATTGCCCCAGACTGATACCCCCTGTGCTTTTCTCTTCTCCTGTTTGATGTGCAGAATCTCTATATATACAAATGTCTGTATTTCATGATAAGGCAGATAATTTCCTAGGTCAAGAAGGGTTTAGCCCACATATCTCCAATCTCTTTCATCCAACAGCTCTGATAAAAGCTCTTCTTCTGTCGCCACTTCAGTGCCTTGTTTAACTTTGCTTTTTAAACGAGCTTCTTCAGCATTTAAAGAAACAGTAGAAGTCCCAGTGTTAAGGCCCCCATACACGGGTCGATAAAAACTGCAGACAGACCGAGTCAGTAGCTTATTGGCCCGTGTGGGGGGCAATCCGATGGGCTTCCCCGATCAATATCTGGCCGAAAGTCAGACTGATCTCGATCGGGCAGGTTAAAAAATCCCATCGGATCGCGGACACATCTGTGCGTCTATGCAACCGCCCGTATCGGATCCATTATGATCCAATCATTGGGCGCTAGGGCCCACGATCAGTTCAGCCCGATCGAGCAGATCTCTACGTCTATGGACACCTTTATAGGGTCCCGTAAAAATGTTGTGGGGCCCAGTAAAATTCTAATTCTGTTTAATAGCCATCATAGGCATGTGATAAAACTGAATCACTATTTATAAGAATATTAACTGTTTTACAGTTAGTCATGGGTTTTTGTATAAGTTTCATTCTTCCCTATTCTCAACTGCAGACTGTCTATGAAACACATAAAAGAGCCTACTACAGCCTAAACTCATAACCCTAATACAGCAGGCTGTTATAACCCTTATTATATATAGTTTCCTTCTACAGATCTTATTATCCAAGGCTAGATATGACGGAGAGCATTAAAAGAGACACAAATACTGATCTCTCCTTCAGCTCTGACGTGTGTGACCTCACAAAGGCTGATTGGATTCAAATCAATGGAGCAGGGGAACTGAGCAGATCTGCTTCTCTCAGCCAGACAATAGCCAGAGCCAACAGTCTGTGTGCCCGTAGCCTAAGGACCCACTTTCACCACCATGACTTGGTTGAAAAGATCATTTAAAAGCAATATGTTGTGTTGGCTCTATGTAGAAGTGTCAGCAGCTACAAGTATGGGATGCAAGGAGCTTAGAAGACTTGGAATTGTACCAAACATCAATCTAATTAAAGGCCACCAGTAGCGATATGCGAATTTGACCCATTTCGCCCAAAGATTTGTGAAACGGCAAAAAATTTCCCAAATGCATTTTTTTATCACCCATTGTTATCTTTTTTCTTGCAGAGAAACCATTTCTCTCATCACTAGCCACCAGCTGTTGTAGCTCAGAAACTGGATTTTAAGACCTTTAGACATTTAGATTACTAGAGTCTGTTCTGTAGACTTAACTAAACTAAAGACAAACTGGGGGAACTGGGAGGACCCCTTTCAGGCAGGTCTGGACTGCGATTTAAAATAGGCCTGGTCAGTTACAACTTTTGGGCTACTTCTTAAAGAATCTTTTTTCCCAGTGAAAAATATACACCATGAAGAGCGAGGCAGATACAAGAAAGAACAGGAACAGTGATCAGTTAGATCAGTGATCCCCAACCAGTGGCTCTGGTACAACATGTTGTTCACAGTGGCCTAAAAGCAGGTGCTTATTTTTGGATTTCCAGCTTGAAGGCAAGTTTTAGTTGTATAATAAACCAGGTGTCCTGCCTCTTGTAGACTGCAAGTCCATATAGGGGCTACCAAACAGCCAATCACAGTACATATATGGCACCCCAGGAACTTAATGCATGCTTATGTCGCTCCCCAACGGTTAAAATAAGGTTGGAGACCCCTGGGTTAGACTCTATGGGAAGAAGAGCAAACGCCATTCATTAACACACCCAACTATGTTGAGAACAGATGTTATGGGCCCATTGGCTATGTCCTCATAATATTTCTAAGAGGTTCCTCTTACACATGAAATACCCACAACTAATGAATATCTGCATTTCTTTAAACATGGACCCTGGGGAAACCAAAAAATGTTAAACAAGGAAACTGAGCCCTGGGGGTAAGAGAAGAGAAGAATTGTATTAGAATAACATTCTACATTTCCCTGGGGAGCAGAAGGGCAGCTGCATTAGAGAAAGTCAATGTTAGAAGCAACTCACACTGACTGGCCCAGGACTTTGTTTTCCTTGTGTCTGTGTGAATTAAACTCACTGCATCACATATAACAAGGCAAAAGCTACGGCTCATTAATACGTCTCAGTTAATGCAACAGAAATGGCAGTGAGAAGGAGCAGGTAACTTGGGCAAATTGGCAATTTAGCGTTGCTGTCTACTGTGCTGGGTCCTATCTCTGGCATAACTACAGTGGGGACCCAAATATTCCACACCATTGGGCTCCAAGAAGATACAATAACACGATCTTCTACCAGATTGCACAATGGTTGAAGTGGGGTTCTGGGCAGGGAAGAGGGGGTCTGGGTGCAATTTTTCCACCCGGGCCAGTTGGGGGTATAGCTTCACTTCTGGGTCCTAAGTTTGATTCATGTTGGGAAGGAGGATACTTCAACCTAGTCCAACCATTTTAAACCAAAAGTTGGTCCATGTGTGATGCCTTATAAATCTACTTTGATTTATACCAATAGTTTATTTATTAACTGGCTAAAAAAAAAACCTCTGTTTACATTTGCTTTTTGTGTTTTTAAATTGAAGTTCACAAAAGAATGCTGCAGTGTTTCGTTATCCCACTGCCAAAATGTCTTAATACTTTTTTCTAAAGTTATTTTAAGACAACGCTTTCAATAAAGGGGACTAAAACATCGGGAGAGCACAGGGTCTGTTTTGGATAATAAACAGGAAAAAAAGGGTCAAAGAGTCACGGCCTCTGGAATTCCAGTCCACCAGTTCCCAGTGGAATGTTGTGCAGTGGAAAGGTATTCACGTGCCTCACGCTACTCCCGGAGCACAAATTGAAGCTTTTCACCCACAGTCATGAATGATGAACCATGTAAATCACTCCCTGTGTCCCTTATGTCCTTGGGCCTTCACATTGGAGGGTTCAGCTCACTCAAACCTCTCTGGTTTCTCCATGCAGAACAGGCCAAGATGGCACTACCAGTGTGTTTATCCAGCACCTAAGCCTGCAACCCTTGGCACCCAAATGGGCACCTTCAATCCACCCATGCATGGTCACCATTAGCTCTTATTGGTCTGGACCTTGGCCACATCCTCACTGTTGACCCCCTACATGGAGCTTCAGTGGGTGCAAGAGGATATTGTTGACGTTCTAAACAGAGAACGCAATTGATTAGGCAACTGGCGTTTTCACACGTTCAAAGTAAACAGTGAATGGCTGAGCTGGAATATGTCGATTTGGTGTCACTTCAGAAGATACTGGCCACCCGCCACTTCATGCTTTGGTGTGAATGACACACATAATTAACCCTTGTCATTCACCCGTGTCCCTACCACTCATGCTTGTGCTTTTATAGGGCAGGTAATGACTTAAAGATAAAAGGTTAATATACATATCAAACAGAACACCATCAGGGGATTTCTCATACCAGAAAGCGACAATCTGATGGATAGATGGACGGACACAGACAGCAAGTGAAAGGTCCATTTCTTGTAGCTGTATGAGAGTTTCAGTTGCACCTCTTCCTGACTTGTATCAATTGCTTGCCCCAAGTTATCACTACTCTGCCTAACCTCAGATTTATCCGTCTCCAGTAATGGAATATAGTTGCCCATAATAAGCAGATCACTTGCTAGAGACTTTAGTCTGTGTAATGTCATCATTGCACCAAAAGTCTCCATTTGTGCTCCAGCTTTACATTTCATTTGTGGATCTGGTGGCAGAATATATGAACAAGAACACTATGATCATCATGGTTTCTACTTGTATCGTTAAACATGGCATTAATTCGTGTTCATATTTGCATTTTGGTATCCAAGTTACATTTCCTATGTCTTGGTTTGAGTTAGAGCAAACCATTTTTCCTTGTGGAGTTTCATTGGGATCCAACTGGCTCACACTTTATTTGCGACAATAGGAATGACTGTATCTTGTGGCATCTCCAATGACCTGTTTATTCCTTCTAATCAGTCAAACTGCTGCACATGCACCATTATGATACTAAATAATACTAAATAATACCCGGCAGACTGGCCTGTTGCCTGATTCTAGGAAAAGTCCCCAAAATAAAGTTCATCTAAGGGCCCAGCTCTGTATTGTACAGGATTAAACACTGTGTAACTTGTCGGCTCTATATAAATAAATGATGATGATTTAAAGGTAAACCCTAGAGCGATGACATCCTTTCCTTGTGACATTCTATGCTAAGTTTTCTATTCACCTGTCGTTAAAAGTTTTTTTTATCTAGTTAAAGACTTGGCTGAATCCAACGAGTGACACCGGGGTGCCGACAAATAAAGACTGTCTATTATCAGAACCCAGTTGGACAAAGAGTCTAATGAAGGCCAAGAGCTTGAGTAAACAGCGTCTAATGATTGCTAATGATCTGGGGCAAATGCACACACACACAGCAGGTATGTGAAACATCTCCCAGCGCTGCACCCTATTCCCTGCACCCTATTCCCTGCACCCTATTCCCAGGGACACCAATGTTAACCCTTTGGAACAATCTGCAGACACTTTTACTGGCTGTCTCTTCCAAAGCTATTCACAATTCCCCAGGCACATATTTCTACCCAGAAAGCCCCCAGAAATACTCTCTTGCCCCATTATATATGTGTATGAAATCATATTATATCTGGATTTTTCTTGCAAGTAATAATTTACAATCTAGAAGGAGAAAAGGAAGTTCACACAACATTTTACAGATTTATAGTAAAACCAAAACATTTTGTATAGGGATGCACTGAATCCAGGATTCGGTTCGGGATTCGGCCTTTTTCAGCAGGATTCGGATTCGGACGAATCCTTCTGCCAGGCCAAACCGAATCCTAATTTGGATATACAAATTAGGGGTGGGGAGGTAAATTGCATGACTTTTTGTCACAAAACAAGGAAGTAAAAAATGTTTTCCCCTTCCCACCCGTAATTTGCATATGCAAATTTGGATTCAGTTCAGTATTTGGCCGAATCTTTCACCAAGCATTCGGGGGTTCGGCCAAATCCAAAAAAGTGGATTCGGTGCATCCCCAATTTTGTATATTAAGTTTAAATGTATATATATCTCTGATCAGTGAAGCCGTACGTTTATATCATAATGAGACGGTTTATCAGTGATACATTAAGGGGTGGCTGCTTTTAACGTGACATTGTGGATCCCGAGTGTGGCAATTGGAGCAGTGCATTCGTGGCTCAGGTAACTGTCACTCAATAGAGCGCCAGTCAGTGATGGGCGCATGGTGCCTAAAAATGTTTGGTTGTCCCTTAAGGGGGCATGCTACACTATATACCCCACAGAAAACAATGGCACCAACTGTACCCCAGTTAAAAGCAGCCACTACTTACTGAATACATTACTTCTATCCTCTTTATTCTTCTGTCCATTCAGTCTGGCTGATTGCTACAGCAATTGGCACCCACTGGAGGACACATGGGAGTGGGAAAGTTGTCAGGGTTAGTAAAGCAAGCGGGTAACTTAAGGTCGGTTGTAGCAAAGACAATAAGAGTCTGATCAAGTCCATGCCCCTTCCTTACCTGCCCAACTCCTTGCCCAACAGTCTGTAGCTGCTCAGGAACGGATCTTCCCTGGGAACCGTCTGGGTGCGACTGACCAGGCAGCTCTTTGCCATTATCCCCGATGTCTCCCTAAAATGCCAAACGACACGCGGCTTCTTCTTCTTCTTCTTCTGGGAAAATACACTTTGCCAATAAATGGGTAGAAACTTGTCATTCAGATTACAAAAACAATAAGATCCAGGAAATGCAGATACAAAATAACTCTGCACAACAAAAGTAAAGTTCTTTCAGTCTATAGAAAACCGTATGTTATTGTCGGTGTGGGTGAAAGAGTGAATTTGCCAGGAGCACATGTTGCAGAGTTGCAGAGTTGCAGTTGCAGAGTTGCAGTTGCAGAGTTGCAGGTTCTGATGCAGCCGGTCCCTGGAGCTGCTGTTAAAGCTCTTGCTGTGACTTCCTTTCCCACAGCTGCTGCTTCTTCCTCTGTATATTCAGTATATTCTGTATATGTTCTGTATATGTTCTGTATATGTTCTGTATATAGAGCCTAGGGGGATATGAAGGGGCAGAGCGTTGTCTTTTGCAGGCAAATAGGTGTGAGTGGGAAGAAGCAGGAATACTGTGTGTGGCAGAGCTTCCCAATTGAGCTGCTTTCCCTCTGACTGAGACTGTAGTCTGTGCTGCACAAACTCGTTTGCAATGAGGACAGAGTGTGGGGGCGGGGCTAAAGCCAGCTGACAGGCAGAACTGGCTGCTAGAGATGAATTATGAGCTGGCTGCTAGCAACTACTGCCAGTTACAGGCGGATTTTTAATGAAGGATTGGGGAGGCCGAGTCTCCCCTGAACAAGTAGGGACATATTTCCTATAAAGGAGGAAGGTGACATGAAACTCAATATGTTGTTGGTTTGTGTGTGAGAGAGACACCACAACATGTATGTGACACAACCTGTCAGTGAGTGACACTGTGGGGCACATTTACCTAGGGTCCAATATCGAGGGTTAATTAACCCTCGATATTCGAATGCCGAATTAAAAAACTTCGAATATCAAAGTCGAAGGATTTAGCACAATTCGATCAAAGAATTATCCTTCGATCAGAAAAACCTTGGAAAGCCTATGGGGACCTTCCCCATAGGCTAACATTGGCCTCGGTAAGTTGTAGGTGGCGAACTAGGGGGTCGAAGAAATTTTTAAAGAGACAGTACTTCGATTATCAAATGGTTGAATATTCAAACGATTTTTAGTTTGAATCTTTCGAAGGTCGTAGTCGAAGGTTGAAGTAGCCAATTCGATGGTCGAAGTAGTCAAATAAACCATTCGAAAATCACATTTTTTTTCCCTCTATTTTCCTCTATTCCTTCACTCAAGCTTAGTGAATGGGCCCCTGTGTGTCCAAGAGACTGGGGACAAATGACTTTTTCATCCTATACAAGTTTCATTGAGTGTGTAAGCCTAATTGTGTAATTTGTAAAATATATAAAGAGAGCAAATATATTGTCTGAGGAGGGTGTGAAACTCTTTGGTGTCCAAGCCACGCCAGTGAGGAAGCCATTTCTGCAGCCAGTTCATCAAGGTTTTCTTTTAGACTCTATTAATAACAATGGAAGTCTACGTGACTGGTTGAAGGATCATTTAAAGGCAAAGGATTGGGGGCATGAGCTCTGTAGTGTCCGGCCCTGGGCATTAATCTGTGTGTTGTCTGCCCTTGTACCAAAAAGATTGGCAGAAAGTGGTGCTGTTATTAAAAAAATGGGGTCATGTCTTCAGCCTGGTAATTACAGGACTGTAAGTTGAATAGTTGTGGTTGGAAAGCTTTTAGGGAAAGGGATAATAAGGATCTGTTTTCTCTTCGGTGCTCATGTGCTTTTTCTTGCAGCTAAAATGAAAAAACCGTTTCATTAAAAGCAACTTAGATGGTTCTTTGGGACGATCGTTGATGAGCGGATTCCCAAGAGAAGGACAGTTAAAACCTCCATGAAGTTGCTCAGCTGCTGCTCCTTCTTTTCTTCATACAAGGCCAGAGTATTGTTTCCTAAAACCCTTCCACCATTTCTGTTCATCTTCTGTTCCAGGTATCAGTAGATATAGGAGGGCATGTGTGCACTTCAGTAATCTTGCAGAGCCCATGGGGAGACACCTGAAAAAGAAGGTGCACAGAGCTCAGCAACCAGTACCAAGTTCATTTTTGAGTAAATCTAGAATTACTGGGGGTTCCTGAACTTGCCAACCCCCAGTGCTTTCTTGTTTCTTCTCATTTAATGTCCTTAAGAGGGGGATAAATATATTCTTGGACAGACTTGTTGAGCCCAATAATGTATTACAGCCGTATGTCTGGTATGCAAGGGACAAAAATAGCAATTTTGTTTTTGGATGTATAATTCCAGAAATTGGTGAGATGTTCTGTGATTTATTCTGTGATTTATTCTGTGATTTATTTGAGCTGCTGTGATGGATCCCAAGTCATCTTGTTCATGTGAAATCTTTTGGCTGGAGGCTGAAGTCCTGCAGTAAATTGATATACTTAGTGGCTCAGTCATCTTGGAAAAATGGCAATAAGTCATATGTCATTTATAACGATGTGTTGTCTGATGAGACGTGACATTAAAGTAGCGGCGATGCTGTTATGTCACAGTCTATAAAACTCGAAATGAGTGAACAACCGGTTCCTGGATGTATAATGACTCCAACTGTCCCTCCCAGGTTCTCTTTCAAAGGCAATTGTGGCTTCTAGTCTGTGAAACAAGGTTTAATTTAGAGGAACGTTAATAATCATGGGTCAAATAGAAAAAAAAAATATATAAAAGCAGTTTTACAAGGCCACATGCCAATCCCCAGAGATCCGAGAGGAGCAATTATTATCTCCATGTACAACAATACGACTCTGGAGCTTTCACATTTGTTGCACTTTTAAAGCAAATTGTAATGACAAACGTTAGGCTTCATGAACTGTTGCCATTTCCTACTTGCTCCTCTCATTTCTTTATATAAAGAAAAATCCAGCAAAATGCCGTTCATTGTGACTTTGATTAAGCCAGTGTTCTCTTAATTGTGCTCTAAATTGTCATGCGTTTGTCTCATTAACAAGCAAGGGAAAGTTGTGCTCACCACTATTTTTTAAAAACATTAGGCGGGGGTGCAATGAGACTGTGACCACAAAATACATATAGTCAAATACAAGATTCCTCTGCACTCAACCCATAATCAATATATTTAAGACAGAGACATTTTGTGCTACTGCTACTGAAAAATGCCTTACCCTTTAAACAACACAGGGATTGTTTGTCCATATATTGCAATATATTTAATAATAAAGTCATCCCATATCTGGCCAGTCCTATGCTCAATTTTCATCTGATTCATTAAGAATTCTATTGCTTCATTATACATTTTACTTACCCTAATATACTTTTTCATGTTTTCATGACAAATCTATTTCTCTAATAGTGTTATTGGATATCCCCATAATGAAACACTTAAAGCTGAAGCCTGTGCGTGTGGCTCAAACGTGGCCTTGGGCTCACTCACAGGGTAAAGAGTAATATTGATTGATTTGTACATGACAATTTCATAAGATTTATTGAATCAAAATAGAATAGGTCACTTATTATGATATTAATTATCTGTTGGTTAAGTTCTCTTTCAGAACCTAGAGTTACTATATCAGGCTTCGATTTGGTTACGCAGTTTGGCCAGTTTGCTGCCTGACCACTTGGCCATATTTATACTATATATTTATACTATATATTATATTATTCTGCTGGATAAGGGATTATTGGTCTTGCTAATGTACCACAAGCTTTGAAACTGAGTGGGGTCGCAACATAAATGCTTTTTATTTAATTTTTTTTTTTTTATACTAAATGTTTCACCATTAAATCTACATAAGAGTCTTAGAGGCAAGAACTCGATAATTCTATCGAATGATTTGGTATTTGGATACTTGTCACTTACACCCCTAAGGGCATCGCTTCATGAACTCCATCTAATCTTGGTGATTGAGTATAAAGATGTTACTTTTGCAGCCACCCATGGTGAAATTTAGATTTTCCCACCTAGTAATGGCTTTAGATGACCCTGAAACACTTTTAATTGGAATTATTTTTAAAGGAGCGGAGTTGAGTTTTTGCTGATAGTGTCACATATATATATATACATGTATATACTGTATATATATGGCCAAGTACACATGAGAACACATTGACATATACATGGGAACTTGCCATGAGACATAAGAAAACAAAATAAGATGGAGTAGTGTCCCCCGCCTGCATCTGGATTTATCTTCTGTCCATCAGAGACACGTCTCTACTTCTCATATCCAGTCCCCAAAAAGGCAGAGCGGGCTATTAACAGGCTATTAAGAGTCTATTAACAGGCACAGCATATGGAGAAAAATGAGAAGGCAGGGCACATAACTGCCAGTGAATCATCACAATAACTTGAGGTATGTGCGGAACGGCAATATCAGAGCAAAATGATTGACTTCACAAGTGTATTGAGATGCACAGACTCCTCACTCACATTCTCGGCCCATTTTTGGCCTCTGAGCTAATACTGGCCCAGGACTCCAGCTACAGACATTGGGGCTATGAACATATTCAGACTTTAGGCCTTTCTTTTAACACAGTCTGCTACCTGAAGGATACATTTCAAATAAAAACTAAAATATGGATTTACTAGAGGGGGGGCTATAGTGGTTAAGGTGCTTAAAGGAGGGTCCAGCTGGGAACTTCCCACAATAATATGTGACATCCAGGGCTCACTGTCCCAAATACACAATGGACCTATAGAGAAGTAAGAAAAGACAGGTGGGAATTGACCTGAGCTCACCTGTAGATTCTCCAGGAGGTTAGTCTGACCCTGGCTGAAAGGGAGACCCAGTTGTGGGATTTATTCATTGGGAGAAGGCCAATTGAAAAGTTGCTTAGAATTAGCCATTCTATTACATACTAAAATTAACTTGAAAATGAAGCGCCCATTTAAACTGAACTCCCAGGCTGCAAAGCTCCTTGGGTTGCACCATCACGGGCCAAGTGACCTGCTCTTATTGGCGCCAACATCCACAAACTTCTTGCTCTGACTTAAAGGGATACTGTCATGGGAAAAACATTTTTTTTCAAAACGCATCAGTTAATAGTGCTGCTCCAGCAGAATTCTGCACTGAAATCCATTTCTCAAAAGAGCAAACAGATTTTTTTTTTTATATTTAATTTTTAAATCTGACATGGACATAGTGTCAGTTTCCCAGCTGCCCCCAGTCATGTGACTTATGCTCTGATAAACTTCAGTCACTCTTTACTGCTGTACTGCAAGTTGGAGTGATATCACCCCCCAGCAGCCTAACAACAGAACAATGGGAAGGTAACCAGATAACAGCTCCCTAACACAAGATAACAGCTGCCTGGTACATCTAAGAACAACACTCAATAGTAAAATCCAGGTCCCACTGAGACACATTCAGTTACATTGAGTGGGAGAAACAACGGCCTGCCAGAAAGCAGTTCCGTCCTAAAGTGCAGGCTCTTTCTGAAAGCACATGACCAGGCAAAATACACTTGCTGGTTCAGAAATAAAGTTTTATATTGTACAGGGAATTATTTGCAGTTTAAACAGTGTCATTTAGAAATAAAAATGACATAAAAATCAAGACAGAATCCCTTGAATATATTTAAGTAGACAAAACCCCATTCTCCTTTATTTACATCTCCCGGGTTATTCAGGTGAATCTCAATCTCTTAAAGGTGCAGTGCAATAGTGAGTCGGTTGGGTCAGGTATTTGATATTTTTTCAGTTGTATCTACTATTGATTGAAAGTAAAATTGTTGTCTGTGCTCTGAGCAACATCTCATGATAAAAGTCAAGGGAAAGATTCCAGAAAGAAACCTCAGGAATTCTCCAGTGCTTATTTTTAAACAGTGTCGTGGCAGAGGCAGCAAGTTTACTAACCGCATCTCTCATTCCACTTTTGTCCCAACATTCCCTTTTTTCTACCCACGATGCAGATTTTTCAGAGAAAGATCATCTAATTAGAAATGCCTTGATTGAGGTAGTTACACATATTAGGGTCTGCTTTTTGTCTCTTTGGTGGAAATCAAAGGTTGTGTGTGGAATAATCACACGAGTTCAGGAATTACAGCATAAATATATATTTATATATGGCAAAAGTAATGTCCTTATTGGACTGAGGAACATAACGTGATTCTTTGGTACACAGTGGAGTAACTAGATGTCACTGGGCCCCACAGCAAATTAAATTTAGGGCCCCATACTATTGATAAGTTGACCGTTTTTACCAATATAAGTTAAAATTGCTCATTATTTAGGACCTCACTGGGCCCCCTGCAACCCTGTCCCCAAGTATTAGTGACTGAGGAAATAAAGAAAGTGTCGCCTAATGGAGATACAAACCTTGGGTTTCCATTATTTTATCCGCATGAAGAAGAACCCTTCACCTGAAGGACACATTGATTCCATATTAAATCATTGGCAAAGTTCTTGGATGAAGGTTTTCATAGCCAAATGTAGGTCCTTCCCTGATAAAGTGCCATTGTAGGACGTGTGCAAGGCTTTGCATGACTTTGAGTCTTTGTTGCAGGAGAGCTGACCGCTGGTACATGTAGTCATGACCAGCAGTGCAAGAAATAGAATGGGACACCTACACTCATTTTGAAGTTCTCTGGGTTAAAAACATTATCAACTTATTAAAAATAACCCTTCAAGAAATAAAGATTTTTAGGGTGTCACAAGGCAGTGAATTGTTTGCATAATATGTGCAGCAGTTGGCACGGAGCTTCTATTATACAACAAACCCTCGTCACCAACTCATTTCTTGTATTTTTAGCATTTCTGGAAAAACTTTCAAAATGTTCTGTTTGGGATGTTTTGTTTTATTTTAGGCTTTATGCATTTTTGTTTTCCTTTCCAGAACCCTCCAGGAAGAAATACATCCCCAATGAAATGATTTCACATTCTAAAGCTACATTTCCAGATATGGAGTGGATGGAAATGGAAAGATGCTGCCCCTGCAAAGGTACAGGCTGATTCAATACAACAGTCATCATAATATAATGAAATCACATTCATATTCCACAGCACTGTATTCTACATTAGAAATGAGAAATAATCTGTTTACTGTAACAAATGATGATTTCCTAAGCTTAGACTAGAGAACAATGAGCACCAGCTTGTCAAGTAAATTTAGGATATAAAAGACAAAACTTCTAGATATATTCATTATCAGGCTTTAGTTCTCCTTTAAAGGGGTTGTTCACCTTTATGTTAGAGAGTGATATTCTGAGACAATTTCTAATGGGTTTTCATTTTTTATTATCTGTGTTTGTTGAGCTTTTTATTCAGCAGTAGGGATGGGCAAATTTTTTCGGCGCGGAAATGATGCCCATAGACTTGTATGTAGGGATGGGCGAATTTTTTTGCCTTGTTTCGCCGAAAAAATGACGCCCATAGACTTGTATGGCGTTGTGCATCAAAATAAAAAGACGCACGACAACATTTTTTTGACGCCCATAGACTTTAATGGGCATCAGCGTCATTTCGATGGTGGCGATTTTTTGGTGAAACGAAACAGGTCAAATTCGCCCATCCCTACTTGTATGGTGTCGTGTGACAAAAAAAAAAGACGCGCATCAAAAAAATGTTGGCGCCCGTAGACTTTTTTTTTTTTTTTTATCAATAATTTTTATTGGAATTTTTCAAAACACATTACAGTCATATAAATGACATAACTTACATCAATAACATACATTTACATAATAAAGAACAGTTACATAAGGACCTGTTTAAACATCCTACAGAATAGGGCGCCCGTAGACTTTAATGGGCATCGGCGACATTTCGCCGGCGGCAAATTTTTGGCAAAACGAAATGGGTCAAATTCACCCATCCCTACTCAGCAGCTCTCCAGTTTCAGCTGCCTGGTTGCTAGGGCCCAAATTCCCCTAACAACCCTTAATAGAAAGATGGGTAATAAAAATTAACAATAAATGTGTACCGTTTGTTTTTTTTTAAGATGGGGTCAGTGACCCCATTTGAAAGTTGAAAATATAGGAGAAAAGAGCAAATAATTAAAATAAAAAACAATTATAATAAAGACCAATTGAAAAGATGCTTAGAATTGGCCAAGATGTTTCTTTAGGGCAGGGGCACACGGGCAGATTCGGGGAGATTTAGTTTTGTTTCATGAGGAAACATCGGGCGACTTCGGAAATCGAATCGCTGTGAGTGCATTGCCGCAGGCGTTTTTTTCATTGAAGCAGGCAGAAGACACGGGGAAGCAGTTCGGGGAGATTAGTTGCCCCAAAGAAGAGGACAAGTAGTCGCCAGGCGACTTAATCTCCCCGAATCTCCAGGTGTGACGTCAGCCTTAATGGGCAAGAAACACAGGACGCTGCCAGTAGTAGATTGAGTTTAGTGGTGCAACTCTGCTTTGTGTTGTGATATGTCTGTGTGTGTGTAACTCTACATAAACTACACAACAACACAGCACCCATGTTTTCCTATTATAATCCCACGACTTTGCTCTTATTGAATATTTATTCTTGAAGGGGGCGCTTGTTTAGTTGAACTGGGAATAAAACCCAAAGGGTCGGCCAAATAAGTTGTTTATTGGCAGATGGAAATAAGAAGGGTCTGGCGCGGCGGCCCCTGAAGGATTCCGAGGCATTTCCTGAGCCGCATATTTTACCCCCGTCTATTGGAATCTTCCAGCCTGGAAATCTGTTGGGGGCAAAGGGCAAGTTCCACCAGCTAATTCACAGAGAAATTATACAAAGGTCCAAAATAGGAGGAAAGAGCCTACGTTCTAAATCTATTTGTGTTTACTTTAAATATTCAGCATCTGCTATTGTTGGGGGAGAAATGTAGTTTCCCTCTTATATAGACCTTTAGATTGTAAGCTCTTTTGCACAGGGCCTTCCTCACCTTTTGTACCGGTACTGGTTGTTATGTATGTAACTCTGTATGTTCTATGTGTGTAATTCATGTGATTTCTTTGTATAAACACATTTATTTTACAGCGCTGCGCAATATGTTGGTGCTCTAAAAATACATAATAATAATAATATATAGCCATGGATACAGGGAAAGAAATACTATTTGAACACTTAGAATTTATAGAAATGGGGCATGGTAAAGGCTGATTTACTTAAAAAAGACATTTTTAGATCATTATAAGTTTTTTTTACAAAAAAAAAAAGCCTATGATAAAGTACAAGGGAAGTAAAATTGACTTGGGGTGCCAGTCTGTTGAGCGTGGCGCTGCTAGGCATATGCCATAGACGATTCAGGGGCACACGAGGCAAGTTCAAGCAGGCCAAGCCCAGTGCCATTTTATTTGCAGATCTGCAACGTTCAGAGGTAGAAAACCTTTGTCAAACAAAACCCTTTAGTGAAATACTTGACAAAGGTTTTCTACCCGTGAAACGTTGCAGATCTGCAAATAAAATGGCACTGGCTTGGCCTGCTTGAACTTGCCTCGTGTGCCCCTGAATCATCCATCTCACTCCCTACTGTGGGGGTGCTGCGCCCCTATAACTGTGCATCAGGCAGTAGCTGGAACTGGAAGGCCAGGCAGAAGGTCTGACTATTGGGCACATTCCCCAGTCTGGTGCAGTTTTTATTGGAGGAGCACCAACCCAAGGACAAGGCTGCAATTTCCATGTTAAACTGGGAAAAGCTTGAGAAAATGTCAATCATTTCCAAATGTAAACCCAAAAATAATATGTTATTTAAGGTAAGATATTGTAATTCTATGCAACTTTCTTACATGCATTCATTACAATATTCAGCAGGCGTAAATGAAAACTATACCCCCAAAATGAATACTGGCATATTAAAAAATCTTAAAAACTGGAATAAATATTTAAAGGGGTTGTTCACCTTTGAGATAACTGTTAGTATGAGGTAGAGAGTGATATTTTGAGACAATTTGCAATTGGTTTTAATTTTTTTTATTATTTAAGGGTTTTGAGTTATTTAGTTTTTTATTCAGCAGCTCTTCAATTTGTATTTTAAGCAATCTGGAAGCTAGGATCCAAATTCCCCTAGCAACCATGCATTGATTGGAATAAGAGACTGGAATATGAATGAGTAATAAACATTAGCAATAACAATACATTTGTAGCCTTATAGAGCATTTGTTTTTTAGATGGGGTCAGTGACGCCCATTTGAAAGCTGCAGAAGAAAAAGGCAAATAATTATAAACTATTAAAAATAAATAATGAAAACCAATTGAAAAGTTGCTTAGAATTGGCCATTCTATGAAGAAGTGTTGAAGCAAAAGACACAACTCTGTCTGTTAATTGGCTCATGTAACCTAACATGCTTGGTTTGTTTGTGTGCACCGTGAATCCTAGGATCCCAGGAGGCGGCCCTTATTTTTTAAAATGGCAATTTTCTATTTATGATTACCCAATGGCACATACTACTAAAAAAGTATATTATTATGAAAATGGTTTATTCACATGAAGTAGGGTTTTACATAAGAGCTGTTTTATGCAGAGACCTACATTGTTTAGGGATATAGTTTTCCTTTAAATAAATGTAATTGCTATTGAAATCAGCGTCTGACTTTCCCCTTTGCCCTGTTGTTCCGGTGGAGCAGAAGGCAGGGGATTAACAGACCTGCGAGGCTGACTTCTGCTCCATTGTTTCAAGAGACAGAACGGACAGTCCAGAAAGGGGCCCTGCTTTCTATAGCAATTCCATTTGCAAATCATTTTTTACTGAAGACGCAATAGAAAGATTCTTAGAAACGCTTTTTGTTTTACTAGGCGACATCCTAATTTTGGGATTGCATCCCGCATAAAGAATAAAGGAAGCAATTGCACCAAGAAATTGTACTGAGTTTTCCAAGAAGCAAAAATGCTAATTATACAATGAAACGTTCCCGCTGGAGACTTTGCGGAATTCGCTGAGAGAGAGACGGGGTTGATTCCAGATGTCATTGGCTGGAGCGGATTGGGAAGAGTTTCCATTCTTTCCCACTGGACGTCAGGTAGAACTTCATGTCTCTCTCACTACACACGGTCACCTTCCTAGGATCCCAAAACTCCCATACGCCTGCAAGACTTCGTCCAATTAAATCACTTCCTTTTATGATGATCATATACATCTAAAGATAAACACTGATGTTTCTATACAAAGTGAAGGCCTACAAAATCCTTTATGGACAATAAAAAAACTGCTGCAAATGGAGGGTCTCTCCTAGCCTGAAATGATGATTGAACTGTACAAAGAAAGAATCCATTTGTCATTGGATGTTACTTCTCATGTTCCAGACAAATAGTCTACGAATAGGGCCACCATAGGACCACCATCTGGGGCTACAGGGGGCACTGTAGTCTAAGACCCCAGGGGGGCGGATGAGGAGTGAAAGGGGTGGAGCTTGTGACATGTGGGCAGGGTTTGTGAGAATATTGGTTAGGGTTTGGCATAAGTGGGGAGTCAATGGGCAGTGTATCAGGCTTCTAGTTGCACGTGTAAGGGTCATTTCATGCTTCATTAGGGTCTCAATGTACTTGTTGGCTGGAAAGCAGTGAGCTAATAATTGGGGGTCCCTGCAGAGAAGGGTCCTGCTACCCTATTACAGTGGGGCCCCAATACTGATTTCAGGCAGGGAAATCAGTAGTAAAACCTGGAATGACAAAACTTCACCCTAGAAAATGATCCAACTCAAAGCAAATGTTTCTCTCCTTGTCCAGGGAACAGGGAATGTGATTTGCAGACAAAAGTTTGTAACTGTGGTTTTGGGTTGTACAAAATGAATTGTAAAGTTTAGTCATCCAGGTAAAGGGGACACTTGGAATAAGCACCGGCAGTTATTTCTCATTTCACCACTAGGTGTCAGTGTAATACTATGTGTCGATGGAAATGTTAGAAGAACAAATTCTCACTAAACAAAACTTCTCCAGGTTCATCAGGATCATTTCCCACATACGGAATTTCTTCATGGAGGCTTTTCCCTACCTCTATTGTATGGGGAAATCACTGGCGAGTTCTCAAATGGGAGTAAATATGAGACATTTTATGAAAAGACTCCTGACAAATTACCTGGTAAATTGACCCCAGTGCAAAGAGAATGTTCACCAATGTCATGGCAACTTTTTATTTTTTTTCAATAAAGCCCCAAATTCTAATTTTTCGCCCTTCAGTAAATGTGCCCCACTGTGAGAACGGAATAGCTTTAATGGAGATGTAACCCCCCCCCAAAAAACAACAAATACATATAAAACTTCTCTTTTACGCTCTTTATTTAAATTATGTTTTTTCTGGTTATTAAGGATATTAGCAATTTTAAACTGCTAATATGAATCAACAGCACCACCTGCTGGTCATTTTCAGCAATTGCCTAAAGTCGGCTGAAAATGAAACTCCTGATCACTAAACTCAAGCTGAAAGCAGAGCAGCATCACAAGATCTCCCTTTTCTGCTTCCACGGTGCAGGGTTCTTCTTGTTGTCAGGTGCCTGGGAACATGAACATGTCAGCCCCCGACCCCACAGCGATGCTCTGCAGATCTGAAAGAAGTGCAGGGAATGGGGCAGATCTCAGGCAGCCATATGATGTGGTTTAGGAAAGAGAAGGAGGATCTATGGGACCACTAAGCTTTGCAGCTTCCTCCATGTTTCCTAAAGGTTGCACAAGTTCTCCTAAGACTCCACTGGGGCAGCCTTTTAAATCACATTAAAGCACATTGCCCACCTTTGTTTCCAACGGTGCTGATACCTATTTATTTGTATAGGGAAACATACATGAAATAAAGCCTCAGAAGAAGGATGAAAGAAATGTGCAGCACAATAATCAGATCATCATCATCATCATCATCATCATCATCATCAAGCTGCTGAAATGGAAACGTAGAAAACTCCCAAGTCAATTTCCATTGCACTTTGACACAGAACAAAGCACAAGGATATATTCATGTATTTGCCATTGCTCTTGATGTTCTTTTATGCTTTCCAGAAAGGAACCTGAAAACAGAAGAGAATCTTGAGTATGATTCAGTCTATTGAGAAACTCATTCAAATTCACAACACTCCTAATGCTTTGTCCCCAGAGAGGGGGGCACTCGTTTCTTCTTTGCGTCATGACCCGCATCCCAGATCTATATTCCTCTATTGACAATGATTCCATTAGTGGCAAAAGCATCTTAGAAAGGCTCAGTAGATGCATTTATGAGTGGCCTTTTTTTAGGAGACAGAGGAAAAGTGAATTTCTTTCTAAAGATGGGAGTATTATGGGTGAGTCACGTGTACTTCTACCCAAGTATATGGCAGTCAGGAAGATGCCTCCTACTTAAAGAGTTAATTATTGCCATTGGGAAAGTGTAGGAGCTGATGCGTTGTACTTGGGTTGGAGTTAGGGGGTTCTTTTATTTACTGATATGGGACATTTGAGGCTTTTACACTGTGTAGATGGCTCTGGAGACTCCTCTTCTTAGTAAGCGAGGTTGAAAAAAGACACACGTCATCAAGTTCAACCTCTAAACTCTATATATAACCTGCCTAACTGCCAGTTGATCCAGAGGAAGGTGAAAAACCCTTCTGAACACAAGCCAATTTGCCACAGAGGGAGAAAAATTCCTTCCTGACTTGAAGATGCAATGGGACCAGTCCCTGGATCAACTTGTACTATGAGCTATCTTCCATATCCCTGTATTCCCTCACTTGCTAAACACCATCCAACCCCTTCTTATACCTATCTAATGTATCAGCCTGTACCCCTGATTCACTTCCCAGCTCTCCCTGTAACACCCCTTTCCCTCCTCTAATCTCATTGGCTCCCTCCTGTCTGCTGGGAGGAGCTACTGGGGAATAAAGCATCCGACCCTTCCTTGTACCTATCTAATGTATCAGCCTGTACCCCTGATTCACTTCCCAGCTCTCCCTGTAACACCCCTTTCCCTCCTCTAATCTCATTGGCTCCCTCCTGTCTGCTGGGAGGAGCTACTGGTGAATAAAGCATCCGACCCTTCCTTGTACCTATCTAATGTATCAGCCTGTACCCCTGATTCACTTCCCAGCTCTCCCTGTAACACCCCTTTCCCTCCTCTAATCTCATTGGCTCCCTCCTGTCTGCTGGGAGGAGCTACTGGTGAATAAAGCATCCGACCCTTCCTTGTACCTATCTAATGTATCAGCCTGTACCACTGATTCACTTCCCAGCTCTCCTTGTAATACCCCTTTCCCTCTAATCTCATTGGCTCCCTCCTGTCTGCTGGGAGGAGCTACTGGTGAATAAAGCATCCGACCCTTCCTTGTACCTATCTAATGTATCAGCCTGTACCCCTGATTCACTTCCCAGCTCTCCCTGTAACACACATTTCCCTCCTCTAATCTCATTGGCTCTGTCCTGTCTGCTGGGAGGAGCTACTGGTGAATAAAGCATCCGACCCTTCCTTGTACCTATCTAATGTATCAGCCTGTACCACTGATTCACTTCCCAGCTCTCCCTGTAACACCCCTTTCCCTCCTCTAATCTCATTGGCTCCCTCCTGTCTGCTGGGAGGAGCTACTGGTGAATAAAGCATCCGACCCTTCCTTGTACCTATCTGAGGTATCAGCCTGTACCACTGATTCACTTCCCAGCTCTCCCTGTAACACCCCTTTCCCTCCTCTAATCTCATTCGCTCCCTCCTGTCTGCTGGGAGGAGCTACTGGTGAATAAAGCATCCGACCCTTCCTTGTACCTATCTAATGTATCAGCCTGTACCACTGATTCAGGGAAACAATTCCACATCTTCACAGCTCTCACTGTAACAAACCCCTTCCCAATATTTAGCTGGAACCTCTTTTTATCTAATCGGTAGCTGATGTGTATGGGGGGATTACGTTTTGTACAGTGAGAGCTGAGAAGTTCTGTCTATTCTGAATCAGTTGTACTTGTATAACCCTGTCCAGAATGGAATAGGATTTCAAATTTTTCTCTGTACATGTTTGTATAGCAAGCTAATGGCAAGAAGTACTGTTGGGATTATTGGGTTCAATCCAGTGGCATAGTTACCAGTACAGGGGGTCAGCTATATGCCTCTACTACTCAGTATTACACCACTGCTCCAATCAATTACCCAGAGCACATAAACACGCGAAAGGCTTAAATAGATTTCTATTTGTATATCTCCAAAATGCAAGAATTAAAAACAACTGTAATTGGAATTAAAGAGGAAATAAAGATGATACAGGTTGAAAGATACAGGAGAAGTATAATGGTGGTGGTTTTTAATGTGTTTAATGCGATGATACGTAGAATTGTAATGATAAAATAGTAGGGAGGCTGCTCTTTTATGTCTGTCTCCTCCTTCCCTCCCCATCCTCTTGCTATTGAGTCAAATATATAAATACAGAGATGGAAATGATCTTCTCTGAGACTCTACAACTTCACATCCAGCAGAGAGAGCACGTCGGCAGGTAAGTATCTCATAATATTGTTATTCACGTAGGAAGGTTTATTATAGGAACATCATTAGTACATAACTGATACAATGCCACGTACTTCAAATATCAAATATTTCTTTGTCAGTTATACCTAGAGTTTACTCAATCAATCAGGGCATTTACAGTATACTGACTCTGTATGTTGCCCTCATTGCTTTTTTTTTCTATTTTTATGTAAAGTGAAGTGTCACCCATTATATCAGTTTGCTTCAACATTTTGTTATTGTGCAGCATTAGTGAGTATAATATAATATAGAAATATAATATAGAAAGGCTTTTCTAATGACAAGCTGCTAGTATGTTATTGTAAAATAAACGATTTCAAATTCTAGATATATATATATATATATATATCATTAATTAGATAAGCTCATTCAATTAGATTCGAATGATGATTAAATAAATAGATTTTTCATAGAAATTACAGTGGCAAATGCCAAATCAGCATATTGTATATGACTTTTTAGTGATATGGATTGTGAGAGTTCTGACCATTGCCACAACTTTGTATGAACCAATTCTAAACCCTAAATGTTGCTTCTGCCCATGGACTAGACTAGAAACAAATGATTGTGGTACAGTCCATTAGAAAGTATTTGTTATTGGGGATTTACAGCAGGTGCCCATAGTGTCCTTATACACTGGTTATACACAGGGGGTTTGTTTTACCCAGGACAAGGAATCGGACACATGAATTCATAAAAGACACAAATTAGAATTTTAAGAGATGGGTTGAAACGGAGAATTAGATTGAAAAAGAAATCTACAAGGCAGAGAATAGAAAACAATTTATTCTTCCTGATCCCCAAATGGCAATGGAACTACTCCCTGGAACAGTTTTTGCAGTTGTTTTTTTTTTTAAATTATTTATTTTTATTATTATTATAAAATAATAATATTACTTACAGATATACAATTAATTGATCCTATTCAATTTCATAAATATACATCTTTACAAGGATATTACATTCCAATATATCTGTACACATTTATTCCCCTGTTCATAGAATTTTTGTCGAGTCTTAGCAAATTGGTTTTTGAGTTTCATATTCAATCAATTTTGAAGCTCTAACTTAGCATCCGTTAATTGTTTAAGAATATCAAAAGACGGCTCACATTTATGACTCATTTCTAGATTGTGTATTTTATCCATCAGTGATTTGGTTTTCAAATTTCCCTGTTTTCTCAATATAGATCGGAACTTTATCAATATTCCTCTTGTTAGACATTTAAATGCCTGCCACTTATGTAAGGCAGACAAAGTCTCCTCTTTAATACTTTGTCCATAGATCTCCATATTATTAACAAGATCTGCCACACACTCATCATGATCTAATAATGTCTCATTTAACCTCCACATCCATCCATTTCTCTGTACCTTAGGGATTTTCAACATCATCTGTACAACAGCATGATCTGACAAAAATGATGGGGTGTATTTTAACTTCACTGACCCAACTCAGATAGAACTGTGATATAAAAACATAATTGTTGTGTTTGTTTGGTAGATATATACACCCTAAGGTACAACTATTGTGGTATAAAAGACCTTTAATAAACAAAAATCGTCCTTCCGGATCCTTCATTGTTTCCTGCCACTGGAACTCCACTGATCTATGTATACCAATTGCTACCCCTTTAGTTTTTTTGGGAAGGATTATTACTATAATACCACTTAGAACAGGGGTGTCCAAACTGCGGCCCGAGGGCCACATGCGGCCCAGGATGCATATGAATGCGGCCCAGCTTGGTTCCCGAGGAAACGTTATGTCGCAAAAGATATAGGAAGAGGGGGGACTCTGCCCATTGCCCAGTTAGTAATAATAATATAATAATAAGTCTATTTAATATCCAGGTGTCCCATATTTCAGTGTATAGCTCCATCTGGTTATCCAACTGGCATTGTAGTTCTTTTGTGTGCATTTCCTTTACTTTTACAAACCAAACATGTTTGTGTATTTCATGTGTGGCCCCAGACAATTTTTCTTTTTCCAATGTGGCCCTGCGAGCCAAAAGTTTGGACACCCCTGACTTAGAATATTCTACAAACTTATCCAAAAATGTAGCATTCCCATTCAAATGTGTCTCTTGAAACATCACTATGTCCCCTTTTGTAGCTCTCATGTCTCTCATTATTTTATGTCGTTTTTCTGGAATATTTAGTCCATTGGTATTAAATTAAATTATATTTACCTTTTTTTCCATCTATAATTAACATAGATCCAACATAGCCCACCTAAATCTAGGTCTTGACCCTTCATATCCACTGCACCGATCCGTCCGTTACTTAACTAATCGGATAACTAATGGGTAGCTCAACTGAATTACAAAACAATCCAACAATTTTACAATAATGTTATAACAATATTGTTCAGTTCCGATGATACCTGTTAAGAAAAGATTGGGGCTATTAAAAAAAAAATGAAGACTTAACTAGGCTTCAGCCCAACACGGTAAACCTGTTGGAACCCCTCAGGGGATGAATTGCTCATGCAACATTATCCCAGCTGGAACACATAACCAAACAAATTCTATAATAAACAAATAATAGAACTGGCAAAATTAAGAATATTTTATATATATTAAGAATAATATTTATATTTATGTACTAATCTTAATATACAGTTCTCTTTAGTGGAAGCCCCGTTCATCCTTCCTTTAAGACTTTATCGGGAAAATAGTTCTTATTTTCCTTTCCCTTTAGAGGGCAGTTGTTAAGAATTGCTCCCAATCTTTTAACTCCGGTTTCTCCAAGTCTAGAAAGAGACAAAAATCCGGTACATCTTCTGGTAAGGATCTTACAACTTTTAACTACTTGCATACTGAACGGGTATCCCCACCGAAATAGTATTCCTTTTTCTTTTAACACTGACGTCAATGGCTTTAGAAACCTCCTTTGTTGGAGAGTGGACCAAGAAACATCCTGAAGAATCTCAATTTCACTGTCCATAAAGAGCACTTTTCTCTGTTTCTTTGCTTTCTGCAATATCTCTTCCTTCACCTTGTATTTACTCAAACAAATATGAAGTCAGGTGATTTCTCCGCCGGGAGGCTTTTAGGCTCTATGCACGCTTTTGCTCTCAATTTCTGTCTTTGCAGGTTGCCCCAAAATTTGATTGAATAAAGTTATTACTATATTCATTAGACTGTGATTTTCCATCAGCTCTGTTATCCCCCTAATTCTTATATCACATCGCCTTCCACGATTATCCAAGATTAATCTAAGTGTCGCTGCATATCTAATAATCTTTTACTGTTTTGCTCGCTGTAGGACACCATGGCAGTTATGGTCGTTTCCATAGACTCATTGCATGTCTCTAGTTCAGTCTCTAGTTCAGACACACGTGTATGTAAAGAGGAAAGTTCACTTTTAAGCTCTGCCACTTCCTCTCTGACTGCAAGTTTGATCTGCGAAATCATTTCTCCAAAATCTGCTCTAGTCGGTAAAGTTGCGCACAGTTGCGCCTTGCAGTCAATCCTTGCAGTCGATATCGTGTATAGATAAACGGTGAGCAGCCAGCTCCAATCACACATTCCACGCTGGGTAGATGTGGAGCTCTCAAACTTGCGTCCGCCATGTTCAGATTCTCACCTCGCCCCCCATTTTTATCCCTCATTAAAATCTGCTCATTTCCAAATCTATTAGCTGGGAATTCTTTTCTATCTCTTTTCTCCAGTCTCTTGAATATTCTCTTTCCTTCTGCACTTTGTATGAAAGAAAAGTTCACTAGACATGTATATAATGATCATATATATCCAGCAAGACTTCTCTTTTCTGGGCAGAATAATCCCAGTTGCCAGGCCTCACCAGCAACCTGGACAGCAAACCCTCCAGTAACTGCTCACAAGACTGCAGAGACTATAAACGTCCCTATGTGTGATGATAGTAATTATAGTACAAGAAATATAGCATTGCTTTACACCTTATCTAATAAAGAGGCCAAACTAAATGGCTTGTAGCCACACCCACCTAGGGGAAAACAAATCAGAAGTTGTCCCCATAAGTACCTGGACACAACTGAAAGGGATCAGTGTGCACATCTAGTGAGTAGCTGGATAAAGAGTCCCAGTAGAAAGGGAAGATCTTTATAAAATAAGTAAACCTTGAAAAAATAATCTCAAGTTGCTCAGTGTTCTTTTCTAAACATTTTTGCAATACACTTTATTTTTTTCAGTTTAAAGGCTGTTCAAGTTATTCACTACCAATATAATGAATTTTGCAACAAAAGCGCCACCTACAGTTTCTATAAATGTACAGTCAAAGAGATACGGCTTCAGAAGGAAACAGAGAAGTGTTCTGATGTTACTCTGCTCAGTACAGAGATCAGAAGCTGCAGATTTTTCTATATATCTATCTCTTTTCTGAGCAATATCAGAACACTTCTCTGTTATCCTTCTAAGGTACATCTCTATGAGGGTCAGGGTGGAGTTTTAAAACCCAGTTAATTCAGTTCACAGATTAAGAAAATGAATCCAACCATCCTGGGAATTTTCTGCTTGCTCCTATGTGTCGAAAGCAGATCCACACACAATGAAAGATGGAACACGCTGGCTCGCTCAGAGAATAGAAATTTGGTGAGTTTATTTAAGTTGTATGTCAGTTTGTTGGTGGTGGGGCAGAATAAAAACATTGGAAGCATACTCTTCTGGTATTACAACACCATCTTCCGCTTTCATGTATACAGTCTGTTCAATGTAGTGCGGTCTGGATAATACTAATATAATAACACTTTTAATTATCTCCTAATGTAGAAATGAAACACATTAGTTGGTTTCTTCTTTTCTTTTGCATTGAAATGCCTCAGCATGACTCATCTGTCATTATTATACTCTGAATAATCCTCAGAAATCATCTAGTGGTTCCGACAATGGGGTAAATTTATCAAAGAGTGAAGTTCTGCCACTAGAGTGAAATTCCGCAGCTCTCCATTCATTCCTATGGGATTTTGAAAGGCGTATTTATCAATGGGTGAAAGTGAAAGTTCACCCTATGATAAATACGCCTATAAAAATCCCATAGAAATGAATGGAGAGTGGCGGAATTTCACTCTAGTGGTGGAACTTCACTATTAACTTCACTCTTTGATAAATATACCCCATTTTGAGATATTATTATTTACTGATATGCTGGAAATCTAGGAGGTTTGTACTGCACAATAGGGTATATAAACGTTGTATGTTGCACTCTATTTCCTTCCAACAGCAGTCCCCTATAATGAACATTAGTCTCAAACCCAGAAGTCCGCTATAACATACAATTAGTCTCAAACCCAGCAGTCCCATGTAATGAACCTTCTCACCCCAGCAAACCCACAAGCTTCAGCACAAATTCTCTCCACCAGAAGCCCCATCTTTCTTATGTGTTCTGATGGGTCTTTGATAGCACTATATATCTGAACTTTCTCTACCCACTATTTATTTATGCAATTGAAACAAACTAGGGTGTGTACAAACTGTATAATAGTTACTATTGTGTGTGTGTGAACACCATAATGTCAAATACACTGCTTTTGCCCCAAGAGCTCCAGTTTCCTCTGGTCAAACCCAACAATCCCAAGACTCAGCCACAGCAGTTTGTGCCTCCCGCACATTCTCTTCTACCGGCAATATCTAAATCCCTCTCCAGAAACTGCACAGTGATATTGGGAGGGCACCCCTGTTAATTGTAGTGCCCCAAAACTTGCTTTTTCATAACCAGAATAAAGAAACGAGCGCTTCATGACAAATAATGGTTCCAGAATTCTTTTTTGTTTAGAAATATCATTGTACAGTCTTGAAACGGAACAGTCCATTCTGATCAGAGAATCTAAGATGACATAAATTGTGCACTTGTAATATTACTGACTGTACCGGAAAGCACATTAAAAGCATCTTAAGCCCCTCTATGAACAAAACAGTCACAGGCGGTGATTATGCGCTGAGTCTCTAATGGACCCAGATAAATTGCTGGAGATGGGACCATTGTTTGTTCCCTTTGTAAAGGGAGAGAGAAGGAAAGTTATAAGAGATGCTGAAGTGCCCTTTGCAGAACGTTATGCCCTCTTATAACATCTTATTCATAATTAGCAACAGCTTTGGCCTATAAATAAATATGAACCATCAAATATGAGAAAATAATGTCAATACATATTTTTAGAATCTCCATGTATGATTTCTTATGTGGTCCTTGATAATCCAAATTCTGGTGTCAATCATAGTCTCTAAATCCAAAATGGCCAAAAAATGTCATATTAGAAAGTCTTTGAAAAACAAGAGCATTTATATACTGAATGGAGTCATAACAAACATGATTAGAGACACCAAGACCCAACAGCTTCTGTATACAGGTTTCAAAGTAAGATGAAATACGACACACGTCTATCAAGCTCCAGCTTTTGTTCAAATAAATCCTACTAAACTTCTAGTTGACCCAGTATGGCACTTCTGATCTCAGAACAATTGTGTTATTCCAGCCTACAGAGTCTGTTTAAGAGGATTTTTTTCTTCTTAGATTTGAACAAACAGTGGTGGTTCTGTTTCACCCACCTCCTCACATGCAATAATAATAAAAATAATTAGTATAATATGGGTTTTATTTTATTTTTTCTAATTAATGATATTAACTTGATTACTGCTTTGTAGTTTCTAAGTGCACTGCAGACTTATTTTTTCTAATTAATAATATTACCTTGATTACTGCTTTGTAGTTTCTAAGTGCACTGCAGACTTATTTCAGAAGAAGAGGAATTTCCATTGATGGGGCGACAACTTTATTTAACAACCTACCTACAAAGCCACGTAATACTTATGATTTAGTCCCCAGTGAGGATGGATTTCAAGCAGCAGGAATACCTACTAATGATATTGAATGGGTGAGTGGAATCATAAACTGAATTCCCTATATTTTTGGGCATGGAAGTAAATAACTGTGACTGTTTAGGGGGTAGAAAACCAAAAAGATGAATAATGAAGAAGCACTAACTTTTAACAACTTTAAACAATTGTGTACATTTTAAATATACAGTATACACTCGAGTGCCCCGTGCATTTAATATCGTCACTCTTTTTGGGCATTGCCAAGAATTTTCAGATGCCTTAATTGCGGTTTCATCTGAACATTAATCAAGATAGTCATTTTGCATACAGTATATTTTATTAATTATCAAGTCAATGTTGATCAAGTCAATGTTGGGTGTCTACTTTAAAATAGTTTGTCTTTTGCCTGGTTTTTCCTGAAACTAATAATCTCAGTGGCAACAGTAATTGTTTGAATAGTCTTAATAAGATTATAACTCCACCTGATAAAAACAAAATAAAATTGACACAATACAGAAAACAATCAAGAATGTATGACAGAAATGTTCTTTATTCAATGTAAAAGAAAAATACATAGTGTCATTTATGTGTAAAAACTTCAATAAACATAATGTTAAAAAAAACAAAAAAAGATTATAACTCCAAGACATTAAAAATCTTACTTGTTTTTCAGGAAACATCATTCTGAGAAGGAATCCCGTAACAACATTGAATAACAACATGAAAAATCGACTCCAAAAATATTTAGCTGTGAGGTCTAGTATTTGTTTTTTGTGTGTATAATATATGTATAATATATGTATTTAGTACAGTATTACCTGTAAGCCATGGAGTATTTTTATACTTGAAACTGTCACAGTCGTGTGATTGGGAATGTGATATTTCCACTACATTCTTGAGTTGCTAATTTTGTTACTTTTCACAATACTATCAGTGTTGGTTATCTGTTGACCTGTAAATATATCTCTTATGCTGTAATGTAGTCATGTATTATAGTGACACACGCAACCAAAATGCGGTGCCGTTGCCATCAGTATAAATACCCGGGGTTAAATTATTCAAATCACATGAAAATGCCCTGCAGTAGTTTCTGTTTCCAGATGTTGCGCAACATTTTGTTTGTGTGTCAAGCTGTGCCATTGCCTAAAGGTGGCCATAGATGCACCGATAATATCATATGAAACTAATTTTTGTGTGACACTCAGTGTGTGTATGGGGGGAGAAAAGCCAACTGATATTGGCATAAGACTTGGATATCGGTCGGCTTGTCGATGGTGCGGGAAGATTTAGATTGGGTATCTTTGAAGGCACCTGAGCATCGGCCATTGTTAGTGCTGAATGGTCAGATACCGGAAGATTTCTATTGTTTCTATATGTATATCTGACCATTCAGCTCTACAAGTGTGTATTGAATCAAACAATCTTTCTTGGATTCTTTTGGAGGAAAGATTGTAATTGTTATGTTTATGGCCACCTTAAGGCGTAATGGACTACAAGGCATAATCTACACAAATTGTATAAACAAACATACAATTAGGTACAGTTCTACAAAAAGACAAGGGTGTATTTGCAGATTCACAATTCAACACAATGCTCAAAGCACAGACCTACTGTAAAATAGCAGTTTTTCAAAAACTACTTGAAATGTTTATGTTGCACAAGGTTTCCAGTCCTGAGATCTTTGGCCTAGTTTTTAGTTACAGAGAATGTAGCCAATCAGACATAATGTAAATACCCAAATAAAACAACAGGACACCAGCTCCATCATGTGGCCAGGGGCATAGTGAACTATTCAGTGCAGTCAATTGCCTGTCTGGATATACACAAAGCCATATGCATATTCCTACATGTAGCATTCCCAAGCACAAACATCTCAAATAAATACTGTACAATGTAGAATGTAACACGCGTGTCAGACAGGTGGAAACACTTCTTATAGTTTCATTGGAGGATCACAAGATTATAAATAAACTAATGTTTACCAATTGGTTTGTGTGTGTCTTTTTTTTTTAATTATGAAGATATAATTTCCATTTTTCTATAAAAGAGAAAAGAAAAATGTCAGAGTGCTGGGCACTGATTTAATAGTGAGGATAATGTCCCATAGAATGAAGGGCTTCTCTCCCTCCTATGTTTCAGTCTCTGTTGTTTATCCTCAGAGAAACATGAAAAGAAAACCGAAAAAGGACACTGAGTGCCCCGTAGCATCACACTGATTCACACTAATGTCTTGATCACACACAGGCCTGGACTGGCAATCTGTGGGTTCTGGCAAATGCCAGAGGGGCTGCTGTAAGGTGCCATAGAAAGTTACCATATAGTGGGCTGGTAAAGGGCTGTTTGGGCCTCTATGTACTTGGAATGGCAGAGCCTATTTTGACTCCCAGTCCAGGCCTGACACACAGTCACACAGTCGAACAGTTTTGCACTTAAACATTAGTATTTGAGCGGCGTTTCTCTTAACAGGGAAGAGCCTGAAAAAGAATCAGAATTTGACACAGTGCTGCATTCTGTCCAGACATTATTAAATGGATTCTGTCATGATTTTTATGATGTAGTTTTTATTTCTAAATGACACTGTTTACACTGCAGATAATTCACTCTACAATATAAAATGTCATTCCTGAAGCAGCAAGTGTATTTAGTTGTAATATTGGTGTGTAGGTGCATCTCTGGTCATTTTGCCTGGTCATGTGTTTCAGAAAGAGCCCAGCACTTTAGGATGGAACTGCTTTCTGACAGGCTGTTGTTTCTCCTACTCAGTGTAACTGAATGTGTCTCAGTGGGACCTGGATTTGACTATTGAGTGCTGTTCTTAGATCTACCAGGAAGCTATTTTTTTGTTTTAGGGAGCTGCTATCTGGTTCCCATATGGGTCTGTTGCCCCAAATGTCCTCTACCCGCTGCACCTGCCCAGATAAAAGGGCACACATTTCCGAACCTCGCTGCTCCACTATTGGGGAGCAAATGCATCATATACTCTGAATCTAAGGTGCTCAGGTGAGTGAACAAGATCTTAAATGTACATTTTATATATATATATATATAGGCAAAAGGAGGGAGAGGTAGAGTTGTCCGGGGCAATGGCACATGGGGCGGCAGGCTGGATAGTCAGGAAAGTGTCCCCAGATAATGCCAACTACTGTCATTTTTAGTCACAATACCCAGAATGCATGCGCTGCCCAAGTATTTCAATGAAAGTGGAGAACTGCAAACATGTAGCTGGTAACACCCCTAATTACCCCACAAGCTAAAGGGGGTTGGAAGAGGGTGCCGGGCTAAGGTGGGAGACTAACCGATAATATACAGCTGTTCCTTGCAGAATAACAGCGTATGTATATTTATGGCTCAGTAACTGGGTTCTTTGTAGCAGATGTGGAAAATTACAAGATCTTTGTGCCTTGCTGCAACTGTTTCAAAGTCTTATCCTTTGTAAAAGAGGTGACACGGTCAGAGCTGGAGGTGGGATTCCCCCCGGTGGTGGAGTTTTACGTGTCAAAAATCTCTGTGATACCTCCGCACCTAGTTTGGGTGTGTACCTCCCTCAATTCCATTATATTTTGTGTGTCTATAGTAACCAATAGATGGTCAAGGAGTATAATGGGCACCTATAGATTTTGCTTCAGATCCTGGAAAAAAAGATAAAGGTAAGTGTTTGCCTACGTTTGCGTATGGAGATAAAAATGGCAAGCCCCTAGCTTTCCTAGCCAATCCTCCTAATGGTACTTCTGCTGTCCCCAGGATACTCTCCTCAACAGGGGACATGTTGACCTCTCCGTCTGAGATAGCCTTAGAATTCAGTAAGTTTTACTCCTCTCTTTACACTTCTACTGCGCACTACTCTAATGCTGACCTTCACGAGTATCTTAATGGGATTCCCATTCCGAATATCTCACCTCAGCAAGCAAAGTACATGGATTCCCCGATTTCCCCTCTTGAGATTGCTGAAGCCATACTATCCTTCCCTTCTGGCAAATCCCCGGGCCCGGATGGCTTTGTTATAGAATGGTACCGTATTCATTTACGTGAGATAGTCCCTAAATTGCATGAAACCCTGATGTATGCCTTTGAAAATTTCTCTCTCCCTAAAACATTTTCAGATGCGACAATTGTGGTCATCCCCAAGCCAGGGAAGGACCCTACACTGTGCTCCTCCTATAGGCCAATCTCATTACTCAATATGGAAATCAAAATTCTTGCAAAAATTTTAGCTAAACGTCTTGTCAAAGTGGTATCTACGGTGGTGGAACCTGATCAGACCGGCTTTATGCCTTCTAAATCAACCAGCTTTAACCTGAGAAGACTGTTCTTAAATTTGCAACTGAAACACGAAAATATGGGTTCTAGGCTGGTGGTCTCCTTGGATACGGCTAAGGCATTTGATTCGGTGGAGTGGCCTTACTTATGGGAGGTTGTAACTAGAATGGGTTTTGGCCCTTCCTTTACAAAGTGGCTTCGGCTGATGTACAGCGAACCAAAGGCATCCATCCGGGTTAATGGCATTACTTCCGTACCATTTCGCCTGTCCAGAGGTACTCGTCAAGGGTGCCCTCTCTCTCCGCTCATATTTGCGTTGGCAATTGAACCCATGGCCATCGCTATTCGGCAATCTGAGAGGGTACGGGGATTCATCTACAAAACTGTAGAGGAGAAGGTCTCATTGTATGCAGATGATACGCTCCTATACTTAGCAGACCCACATGAATCACTTGCCTCTGTACTTGGGATTGTCAAACAATTTGGTATATTTTCAGGCCTTCAAATTAATTGGGACAAGTCCATACTGTTTCCCCTTGACGGACAGCTTCCAACAGGGATGGCCGCAAACTGTAACCTAAAAGTAGCGGATAATTTTAAGTACCTAGGGATAATGGTGCACAAAGATCCGAATTTATTTTTGCAGCATAATTTACACTCCTTACTCCGTAAGTTCAAAGACACACTTGCACACTGGACCAAACTCCCTCTCACGCTAATAGGCAGAATAAATATATGCAAAATGATTTATCTTCCTAAATTTCTCTATATACTGAGTAATGCCCCCTGCCACATGCCCAAGAAAGCCTTGCATGATCTCGACCGAACACAGTCTGAATTTATTTGGGGGAATAAAACGCCCACTCTGTCCAGAGCCATTCTTAATGCTCCTCATGATCAGTTGGGTCTGACCTCTCCCAATTATGAGCTGTACTATCTTGCATCCCAGGCCTCGCATGCAGCCGGTTGGAAAGTGTTTGACGCTGATAACCCGGCATCCATAATAGAGGCACTATATCTTACTTCTGTGGAAAGCCTGCACAATGCTTTATATAGAACTCGAAAGGATCTTGGCCCTTTGTTACCTGTAATGGATGCCACTAAGAGAGCCTGGGATGCAATTGTGCAAATCACTAAAGCGGATACCAGTCTTTCTCCAGATTCACCTTTATGGGGTAATAGTAATTATCCACACTTAGCCACATTCACAGAGGTGGGAACATGGTCTAAATTTGGTCTAAAGCGGCTATCACAAGTATATGCTGATGGAACTCTTCGCACACTGCCTGAATTTCGCCAGATCCTCTCTCTGCCTGATTTGTCCGAATTCCGTTATAACCAGATCAGTCATCTTTGCTCCGCGCAGTTCCCGACCCCTCCTCCACTCCTGCAATACACAGGGATGGAAGAATTAATATCTCAACCCGCCAAAGTCAAGCTTCTATCCAATGCATATAGGCGCTTAATCTCCAATAGATATGATCCCCGACCCAGAGTGAAGTATAAGTGGGAGAGTAGTGGGGTTTGTGTCGACCCAGATGATTGGGAAGAAATTATAGGCAATCTATACATTCCTTTAGTGAGTGTCAGAGACAAGCTTATACAGTTTAAGATAGTACATCAAACGTACCTCACCCCTCAGAAACTATTTACTATGGGAAAGGTAGCTTCACCCAGCTGTCCGAGATGTGGTGCTCCTGTAGCTAATTTCATACATCTAATGTGGGACTGCCCGGTGATACTCAGATATTGGAGGGCAATTTTGAACTTCATGGCTACGGAACTGGAACTTCCCCAGATACTTAACCCTGCTACATGTCTTCTGGGTCTCCTTGACTCCGTGATACCCAGAGTAAATACTAGATGCCTGATGAGGTTGCTTTTCTTTTACGCTAAGAAAGTCGTTGCCCTGCACTGGATGGGCCCATCGCCACCGTCTCTGAGTAGATGGATTGGACTGGTTAATTCGCAACTGGAACTGTACAAGCTTACGTACTTGGCACGAGGATGCCCAAAGAAGTTTGAGAATATTTGGAACCCTTGGCTTGAGTCGCCAGCCACCTCGACCAACCATTGATAGTTACTTTTTCAGCCATACCTCTTCTCCCCACCTTCCCCTTCTTTTCTTCTCTTCTAACTTGCTTTTCTTCCTTCTAATTTTCTGTTGTTAAAATTCAATAAAAATTAACCTTTAAAAAAAAAAAAGGTAAGTGTTTGCCTTGTAAATCACAAAGTAAATTACATATGGATTGTGGACATTGTAATTCATGATCTGCTGCATGATCGCCACTTCGCCACCTTAAACCTGCTGAATTGCTGTTTAGCCTATGGGGGACCTCCTATAAACCTTCTGAGCGTTTGCCAAAGTTTTGAGTAGTCTTTAAGTATTTTTTTGTAAAATCGTTCGAATCATTCGATTCGATTAAGGACTGGATTTCACTGATATAAGAAGTAGGGCAATGAGTTTGTAGTAGGTGGGTCTTGCATACAATTTACAAGTTCAACACTTGTGTTCCTGTAGGCTCATGCCTAGTGGCAACACCATGAAACTTCTGCACACCATTTCCCACTTTCTCAATACTCAGCTGTCTAAGTCACATAAGAGGCACATGGAATATTCAGTGGCTATTTATCATGAGCACAGTAGATTTCACAGACAAATCATGGCAGATTGAGGCATTTTTCTTAGCGCTTTGATCTTTGCCCATTTGTTGTAATGTTATAAATACAACTAAGATTACAATCAGGATATTCCTGACTGATGTGCCACAAACATTTAAACAATACTTTCTTTTTTACTAACACATCCTGAAGAAGAAGGCCTACGATTGCCATAGTATCAATGGAAACATCCGGCAACATCCCTTTTATGATTCCACTGACTGGAAAGCACTGGAAAGCATGAGATCACCAGCACCATCCCAGTCAGAAGCTGTAGGTACATGACTACAGGGCGTAATGGGAAAGCACTTCTTTATGTAAACACTCATCAGTAGTATCAGTAGTATGTTTGCTATTAAATTCTGGTTGACTTACTACACAGTGTAATACTGGATCATACTGTTAACTCCATGTGCTAGGATGAAAATGATCCACCCCAATACATTAGTCTCTATCAATGGCATTTCTGGCTATATTTGGACCCTTGGTCACTATTGTGTTTCTTGGCCCATAATGGAGGAGAGAAGACCACTATAAGGCTTAGACATTATTTCAATTTAGGAGAACTTGTTATTTTGAAAGGACTTTGTCCCATGATTAGATGAGAACATGAGGGAAGGATTTCCCTGGAAGATGTGACATGGTGCAGCTGCGTGTTGATGGAGGATATCCTTTCTACACGCGGCACAGTGTACCATCAAATGTCAATCAACATCTGCATCATCTGACCATGGCCCCATCCATTATGTTGTATTGTATCTGCTTCCTATCTTCTACTCTGACTCTCCAACCTTCCCCATCAGCTTCAACTGACCCTGAGTTCATCTGGCCTTACCATCTAGTCCAGGGATCCCCAACCTTTAGAACCCGTGAGCAACATTCAGAAGTAAAAGGAGTTGGGGAGCAACACTAGTATGAAAAATGTTCTTGGGGTGCCAAATAAGGGCTGTGATTGGCCATTTAATAGCCCCTATGGGGATTGTCAACCAACATTGAGGCTCTGTTTTGCAGTACAACTGGTTTATATGCAACTAAAACTTGCCTCCAAGCCTGGAATTTAAAAATAATCACCTGCTTTGATGCCACTGGGAGCAACATCCAAGGGGTTGGAGAGCAACATGTTGCTCGCGAGCTACTGGTTGGGGATCACTGATCTAGTCCAACGCCATCTACTCCCTCTGGACTCTTTCTTCTGGACTCTCACAATATCATCTTTCATTTGTGACATTCCATCAAGTAATGTTATGGTCTTTTTCATGTGCAGTTGACATTTCCCCTCAATATATGGTTGTTCCCTTCCCTTGTACCGTCTCATCCATCTGACATTAACATCAACTGCTCTGTACCTACACCATTTCCTTTTCCCTTCTTCTCAGTTACCACCCAATATAGTGTAGCATTGGTAGCAGCCATGCCACTTTGTACATCACCTTTCTTCTCTGACCTGGTGCCAGCCAATGGAATATTGGGCAAAACAATTGGATCAGCCCAGTATTGGCCACTTCTATCCCAGTATTGGCCACTTCAATGTAGTGAGGCACAAGTTTGGCCCGGTCACCAAATCACTAGTATTACTAACGTATTGACAGTTTAGAGGCCAGACCTTGTTTACTCATTTTCACTGCTTTATTGGGGGGATATAAAACTTTTTATGGAATATTTGGAGCCAACAGATCTTTATTCATAACTATACATCTTGTCTGTGCAAAATACATGTTACTAAATAATCTAGATACTATTGATTTCTATTCTATTTCTAGGGAACAGGAAACTTGACAAAATGGATGTTTTCATTTATTCCCTGGCACTGGGAAACACAATGGGGTTTATTTGGTGAAATATTGGGCCTTGAGGCTGTACAGGCGCCTATTACTGCTCACACAGCCGCCACACACACTACTACACCCGTTTCTTTCTTTTCATTCATTTATTTATTTGGTCTGTCACTGGGAACAATGAATAACGTGAGGTAATCAGTGACTGTCAAACACGTCAGGCGGTTACGTTGCGCATCACGTGAGCACGCTTGTGTACTCGGTAGTCTCATCTCGCGAGACTGTGTGTGGGGGGAGACTGAGGAAGAAGTGTATGGCCGGAACTGAGAGTCTGTGGAAGTAAAAGAGGGTCGCGGCGGGGCATTTAATGGCGAACTGTGCCGAGAGCTACGGGGACGTGTCCTTGTGTTTTGTACGTGAATGTCAGCTTAATATATGTGTGCGGGAAGCCTCTCCTGTATGTGGCCAATTGCAACCTGTAGTAGCCTGTGTGTAATGCAGTCAGGGGTCGCCGGGGTCGCTCCTCCCACATCTTCCCTTTATCTTACACCCCCATATCCATAGGCTTCTCAGCAGTGACACCCCCGAATATTCTCTTTAGTCTCTCTGTTTCACACTGACATTTCGCCTTTAACCCTTTCTCTCCCTTCTCTGTCTGCTTTTGTGCCCCCAGGTAAGTCCTACCAACCACTCACCTTCTGCTTTTATTCCACTCATTCATTCTACTCTCAGACCCCTCTGACTTGTACAACCACAACCACCAGCGCTGGGTGGCCATTCCAGCAACTACACTCACTGGCACTCTCTCTTTATTATACTGACACATCAAATGTTCTCTCCAAAATCACCCCCCCCCCCAGTAATGGAATCCGCTTGTACACTTTGCAATACGCATTTAAATGTCCACACAAAATAATTGTGAAAAAAATAAAAGGAAAAAGATTTCCCTTTGGTGCTTTTTTTCACAAATCATTTCCTGACACTTGTCATTTAAAGGATAAGTAAACCTTTAAAATAAGTGAATGTTAAATTGACGAGTGTCCAGTTCTAAGCGCTTTGGCAACGTACATTCATTATTATTGTTTTGTTTTTAATCCCTGCGATAGATCTTAATAGAAACCAATTCTGTTACAACAGCGCCACCCGCAGGTCAGTTTCCAGGAGGAAGTGGTCAGGAGAAACAAGGAGGAGGAGGAGGCTGCTCTCATGTTCTACTGCTTAGATAAGATGTGAGAAAAGTTATCGGAGGTTTCTAATGTTTAGTTCCTCATACAGGCTTTGAACTTCAATACAGTAAGGCAGGCAGTAATGAAAGTACTGAAGTAAACGTCATACCCTGGTGTTCCACCCTGCTCCAGCAGCTACGGGAGAAGATCATTGACAAAATGGCCAAGCTGTTGTTTTTAGATGATTAAAATGAGGGTCTGTGCAAGATGCTTCTGTTAAGGGTAACGGCACACGGGCAGATTCAGGGAGATTAGTCACCCCGGCGACAAATTTACTCTTCTTCGGGGCAACAATCCTCCCAAACTGCCTTCCCACCGGCTAGAATGAAGAAATCGCCAGTGGGATGGCACTCGCAGTGCTTCGTTTTCCGAAGCTGCCTCACCAGGAAACTTCGGGGCGACTTTGGAAAACGGAGCTCCCACTGGCGATTTTTCATTAAAAAATATAATGGCCTTGATCTTCAAATAGGACAAGTGGTCTGAAGCAGCCAGAAAGTTAAATTTAAAGTTGTTTGTTTTTAAATAAAAAACAAACAAGAAATGCTGGTATTGTACTTATTGTGAGATTACTGTACATTAATTCTGTTTGTCAGTGTTGAACAGAGTCTGGGTTTATATAGTTGAGTAACACAGTTGCAGGATTATACTAAACTACCTATTCATCTGTTCCTTTCCAACCCAGCATTTTGATGAGATTTACATAAAAAACTTGAAAAATAAATTGTTTCAAAATGTCTTTTTGATACTAATGTGGTTATGTAATGAAAGACACACAGTTTGCCCAGATGCAGTAATATTTCCTGGCCACCTGTTTAAATAAAACATTATTATTGGTTGCCATGGGCTACTGCATCTGGGCAAAGATAGTGTCTTTTATTACACACGGGAGTTAATGTTTAATTCTAAGGTTGATTTCTCCTCAGCGAACTAGAATCTTTCTAATGAATACATTCATTTTTATGACCAATCAATACATGACATTTGAGCAAAAATTGATTCGTTAGTATTTTAAGAACTGGATTGTTTCACATTTGTTTATCTTTTTTTTTTAGTATATATGACTTTTTGTTTGCAGTTCATATCATGGAGCAGAAGGGAAGTTTAGTGTCCAGAGCAAACAGCATCGGATCCACAAGCGCATCATCAGTACCTAATACAGGTAAATGCTGCAACCGATTGCACCCCCCTTTCTCTTGGTATATTCATATAGCCCTCCACCCTAAGTGTTCACTAATTTTTTTTTATTTTACTACATTCCCGCTTCTGAAACAGAAATCTAAAAACAGGGCTTTTAAAATGTATAGTAAACTGTTATCCAGAGTACAGTACTACATGTACATGGGAGGGACAGTATTAAATAAGGGCTAGTGATAAATAAAGAAGAAATCATTGGAGCCCATGGGCAGGCTATAAGGAGTCCCGTCTATCCTACAAGATGTAGTATTTTAAAATAAAAACAAAACTGCTGTGTGTGTCTCTGACAGGACTTCCTATATCTATACCTAACCCTAATACAGTGACATTCTAATTCATATTTTGTTCTGCCAATGGTTTCTAACAGATTCAAACAAGTGGAATAATTTGGATTTTATTTCCATCTGAATTTGTGAAAACAGCATGTTCACTTTCACTGTTCCCATACTGGGATTATTTCTTTAGCTTACTTTAATATTTATATTATAGAAGAGGTGGTCTCTACGGTGTCCCCTGCCTCTGTGCTTTGGGCTAGGATAGTGTTTTAGTGACTCCTCAGGCATTTGGTACATCAATTGGAAGCAGAAGTAGTTGGATCACCTCTGTGAATCCCCGAAAATTTATATTCTATGGCTGTTAGTATTTTAGCATCATTATCTTCCTATGTATAGCTCCCACATACTAGTGCTTTACAAGCCCAATGTCATGTGAAGGGAACTGTGTTTGAACACCAACTGTGAAATAGAAATTGCAGCACCTTCTGGGCTCAAATCAATGAAGTCTATTTTTCTGTGGAACTATCAGTTTAATGTAGCACTTTTAAACTGATCTGACAAAAGAGCGCTGATTGGTTGGTTCGGCTTATCATGGTGTTTAAAAAGCATCTATGTGCCCCACCATTTCTGTAGCCTACAACATGATGGACAATGCTTGTTCCCTAACCTCAGATGACGAGGACAGTGATGATCGCCAAGGAACCATAAAGAATGACTACAAGGACCGGCGAAGACGGGCGCACACTCAGGCCGAGCAGAAGAGGAGAGATGCTATCAAAGTAAGACTTAAAGGCTACATATGGGCAAATTGTTTGAAAATTATTACTGAAAAGGGTTAGGGTTATTTTTAGTGCTAGTTCGGTGTGAGGTCTGTCTGCAGAATTCACTGTAGATATAACAATAGCACATGGGGCAGCCCCTCGTATCTATAGAGAATGTGAGGCAAGCTGTGACCCCTTGTATCTGCATTGTATTTGTTGTAAACAGCCCACATTGTAGTGGACTGATTATTTGACATACTGTATCTTCAAGGGGATGGTTATATTAAAATTGTATCATACAGAAAAGGTACTGTATGATGGGGGGGGGTTCAGACATTCAGACCAGTGTGCGGGCTGCCAGCCATTGGACAATAACATCATAACTGTCTCATAAAGGGTGAGCCAAGCACATAGTAAAGTATAAACTATTCTTTATTCATGCTGGGGTTCTGGTTCTCCCCTAACTCAAACTAGCAATATTTACATACATTTATAAACTACATGTAAAGGGTTTTGTCTGGGTTTCTCCCCACAATAATGTGTTCATTCCTTCAGAAAGGTTACGATGACTTGCAGTGCATTGTGCCCACATGTCAGCAGCAAGACATTGCTATAGGGACACAAAAACTCAGCAAGGCCGTTGTTCTGCAGAAGAGTAAGTGTTTTCCCCCCTTTCCACTTGTGAATGTAAAACTTTCACAACACAATAATAGGAAGCTAACAGGTATAATCCATGTTCTTACTGTAACCTTTACATCTTTCCCACAGCCATAGATTATATCCAGTTCCTGAATAAGGAGAAGAAGAAGCAGGAGGATGATGTGTCGAAACTAAGGAAGGAAGTCATGGCTTTGCAGATCATGAAATCGTAAGCTATCAGTCGCTATTTATACACATATGGAGGGGTGGATACTATATGTTTGTGCTTGATTCACATTATGCCCCATTGTTCCACATGAGTGCAATGAATAGGGTTTGTGTTGAACACACTTTTTTGCCTATTATTTATTATTATTCAACAAAGAGTGGCCTAACTTATTTGTACACTATAGCCCAGCCCCCCCTTTTTTGTTCTGCTCCACCCTCAGATATCGAATGTTTTTACAGCATTCTGCCATGTCTGTTAATAATATATCACCATCCCATCTTACAGAAATTACGAGCAGATTGTAAAGGCTCATCAGAACAATCTCCACGAAGGCACAGATCAGGTTCCGGATGAGATGAAATTCAGGGTGTTCCAAGGCATCATGGATTCTCTGTTTCACACCTTTAATTCTTCTGTTTCTGTGAACAGCTTCCAAGAGCTGTCTGCTTGTGTATTTGCCTGGATAGAGGAACACTGTAAGCCACAGGTATGCTGAAGCTTAAGGAATAGATATTTAGCTTGTGCACTTGGGATCAAATTCAGTTTCGTGATTACAAAATTTCTTCTAATCAAAAGTCCAGATTTCATCATACTATTAGTGGTGTTTTTATTAGATAAATTGAGGTATATTTCTCCTAGCTTTAAATCTGGCTCTTTGGATGTAGCACCAAGTTATACACACATGTTGCTCTAAGAGGATAGCTCCTTGAATGACAATGATGTGTATTTCCCATAACCTTCTATTTTCTACATTTGATGTGGGGATGGAGTTCAACATTTGGAAGACCACTGGTTAGGGTTTAATGGTGTTCTCTAGGGATACTGAAGGGGTGCAATTTTGAAGAACTCTGGTTCATAGTATAATATTATTAGCAAAGCAAAATTCCAGTGATAATCCTATGTTAGATAACCGTAAAATAATGCATTTCTCTTACTCTCCTCAGACACTGCAAGACATTGTAATTAGATTTCTGCACCAGCTGAAGAATCCGCTGTACTGAGGGCTTATTCCTCCGGTTTTGCCAGAAAAAAAAGCCAAGGAGTTGACAGAGGTGCAGTTGGCTCAGAAGTGGCGTGCCTTGTATGATGTGTTAGATTGTTCTGTGTTGCTCAATACTGCCAGTGTTTTTACCAATGCCACTAATTGTCCTGTTGTGCGTCTATCTACAGAAGAAAATGTGACACCTCAGTGAGTCCATATTCAGAAAGCTGAACATTCACACTTTGTAGTGTAGCCACTGGAATCCATTCTTGCTCAGTGACAAAGGGTTACTTCATTGCAGTCTCCTTGAGTAGGTGAGACCTTCAGTTCCAGAGAATCCACTGTTTTCTGTCGGGTTTTGTGCTATAATCCGTTTATTGAGTCTTAAAATCATTGACATTTTTCTACAGTTCAGCACCTTTTAATTAAAATCTTAATATATTTAATCTAAAACTGTGTATGTCTAGATATTTCAGTGTACACTTCTGTTAGTCTTACAGCAACCCCACATAGGTGAGTAGCCACAAGCTGTATCCTTCTGCTTATTATTAATGTCCTGCAGGGTAAAGGGGCGCAGTTACTGGGTTGGACCCTTAGATGCAGTAGTTCACAGCAGGGGCAGTTTATTAGAATATAAGCTCCTCAAAACCTTAATCTTTCTCTTCACTAAGTGGAATCACTACCAGGCTTTAATATTGTTCTATCCTTTTAGTGTGATCCCCCACACCCAGAGCTGTCTCACAATTACCTTTAAACAGTAAGTTAATACAATGTGCTTTGTCTCTAATTTATTCAACTGCACAGTTTCAAGTGCACAAAGGTTTTTCATTTTGTATTTGGTGCAATAATTATCCAGCTCGACCAATCTAGGCTTAAAGTATAATTAAACCTTAAAAATAAGTGAATGTAAAATTGACGAGGGGCTATTCTATGCACTTTTTACATTCATTGTTTATTTTTAATTCCAAGATATTACAGGTTCTTCTTCTTAGGAAAAAAATTAGAAACCTTAATCAAATATTTCCTATCAGAGCAGCCTCTTTCTTTCTCCTGACAACTTCCCTGACTACTTGATGGTCAGAATGGTGCGAAAATGGCCAGCATGTGGTGCTGTTGTAACAAAATTCATTCACAATAACAGTACATGTATCTTTTTTAATATCTTGGAATTAAAAATAAAAAAAAATAATGAATGTACATTACAAACATGCTTAAAATTTCCCTCTCTTCAATTTTACATTCACTTATTTTCAAGGTTTACTATCCTTTAATAGTAACCTCTGGTCTCTTACCATGTCCAGTACATTATAATTCATTATTACCCATAATATCTCTTGTAAGATCAGTTTGGTTATACACATTCCTTTTGTCCAGTTCCTTCATTAAATTGTTTGGTGTCATAAATCAGCTTTTAAATGTTTATTTTGTCCTGTACTCTCCAAACATCAGCAGTTACTTTTCTCCTTAATCCAACCCGTCACACTATAGAACTGTTTTTAAGAGATTTTGGCTGGTTTTTTTTTCTCAACTTTATCACTGGAACATAAGAATTATTCTGACTAAAATTCATCTTCCTTGGCTAACACTGTGCGTCACATCATTACCAGGCAATTCATGTCTCTATGCATGTGAATGGAAATGTACTACATATTGCTACATGCAGCTAACAATACTAGTGGTTTGGCATATACGGGAGGTAGACAAAATAATGTCAATGCCAAAGGGAATGGTAAAATCACAGTTCCAGTGGCATCTATATTGATATTAATTACATGAATTACTCATTAACTGTGTCATAATGCCCAATAGACCCAATTCAAGGGTGACAGCCTTTGTGGCAGTTACAGACGTGAGAAGATCACAGGCCTATCTGGAAATGATCCAGCTCAGTTACAAAAATATAATTGTGTTTCTTTCCCAGAAAAAGCCAGTCATTTATAAATTTGTCCTAAATAAATGTCTTATGTGATTGCAGTGTACCAACCACTATATGGCACTGTTTATCTTATATTACCTCTCTCTTGCCCAAATGCTGCACTTTGTATATTTACAAACACCCTTTAATGTCCCTAGAGCAGTACTTCTGTCTATACAGTCCATAATCCCACAGTCTGATGTCACCACTCCACTACTACTCAATATAATTCTAAGCAATTTAGCCATTTTTATTGATTTTTACATTTTAAAAATGTAAACTACTGAAAGCAGGGTTCTCCTCCCAGTCTCTGCAGTTGTTTCTGCTACATTATTTCAGGAGTCATAAACAGCAGTGCAGAAAATACAAACAGCGAGGCAGGTTTCAATAGGAACTGCATTTACAAATGTTAAACCACTGAAAATGTTAAAAGAAGGCATTTTGGAATGTTGCTTCAAATGATATTCTTTCCTTTAGCTAAGGACAAAGTTTAGGGTGGAGTTCCCCTTTAAGCAATGGGAAGGCTTAGAAGTCAGGGAAGCTAAGGAACATCACCAGTCTCAATGAAAAAAGAGAAATGGAATAATGGAGGCTGGAATGCAAGGAGAAACAGCAGGGCTCCTGTAGGTGGTGTGGGGCCAAGTCAGTGTAAGTGTTAGAAAGGATTTTATGCAGCTAAATATGTTATGAGGCTTCATAATTAGGTCAGTTAGATGCTCAGTAACCCTGGTCTATCTGCAGCCATCTGTTATTAGTTTATGTGCAGAGAATGATATGGGGGGAAATGCACTCAGCATATCACTTACACTTATCCCCTCATATTTATTGTAGTTTGTTTTACTGTTCCATTACGGTTACTTAAAAAGGGAAAACATACTGTGTCCCTGAGTTCTCAAACTGTGTTTCCACCGGAGGGTTGTCTATGGGGCAAAGCCACCTTGTCGCACGCTATTTCTCTATATTCTTGTTTCTGCACTACAATTTGTCATTTTTGTGTTGTGTTTCATAGAAGAACATTGAAGTCTATGTTTAACCATTTACAAATAATCATCTACAAGTCTAGTGATAAAGGCTTAGCATAAACGTTGTGGGCATTTTAGCATATATGATGGATATGCATTATGAGAAGGCATACTAAGAAGAAATCAATACCTTCAGACTCAGCACTAGAAATAGCAATGACGATGTTTGCAGGTAACGTGTGCACTTGTTCCAACTCATGAAATGGTATGAAACTGCATGAAATGCGTGAGATTCTGTAGGAAAGACCTCCTGGTTGTACAGTAGTTTGAATTAAATTGTGGCTATGCAATTGTGCTTTCAAGAGATGCTGCTTTCCTACTGAAATGAAATAAAGAGTTTGTGTCATTTTGAGCCTTAATCTCATACATGAACCTGAGTCTTTGCAGAGGCAAAGTGTGTAATGTATATCTCCTACCGATCCAGATTTATTGATATCTAATGGGTTTTAGTTTTCATTCTTCTGCACTTATTTATTTCAAACTTATGGCGAGGGGATGCAGTTATAAGCTGACATTTTATGCACTGCTATAATAACTGAATTTAAATAAGCTCCTAATGCAGGCAGTTTACACAGCTAATTACACAAATAACCATTATGTGCCAAGTCCCATCTCTGTTGGGTATTTAATAATCACTGGCTTCTTCCCTGCAGCAATAACTGCACTCTGTGGCCCGCTCTGTGTTACAAAACTGGTAAGCAATTATGTTTCAATTCATGTAAAAGGCTGCTTTATAATAAGAGGAACATTTTCATTTAGTTGGAAGACAGGAATATTTATCAAATGGTGAACAGAAATTTTGGCAGAGGACCAAACATGGAGCACCAAATTGTGTGTGTGTCTATAGAGGACAATGTTGCCTGCATTTAGCAGCACTGTGTGTGTCTATTAGGGATGCACCGAATCCTTGTGCCTGGCCGAACCAAATCCGAATCCTAATTTGCATATGTAAATTAGGGGCGGGTAGGGAAATTACATGACTTCATCACAAAAGAAGAATTTATTCCACTTTTTTTACTTTCTTGTCCCTAATTTGCATATGCAAATTCGGTTCGGTATTCGGCAGAATCTTTCACCGGGGATTCGGCCGAATCCCAAATAGTGGATTCGGTGCTTCCCTATTGTCTATAGAGGACAATGTTGCCTTCATTTAGCAGCACTGTATTCACAAGGGTTGGGCATGGGGAGGCACATAGGTGGGGTGTAAATGAAGTGGGAGGTGCAGAACACAGACTTTGGGTTAAAGGGGTTCCTGATATGGACCTTGATGTGGGGCTTGAAGATTAAAACCACTGCATTAAGTAGGGTGCATTTTACATGATACTTTAACTAAAACTACTAAAAGGGAAAAGAAAAACTTCAGGAAAACAGGTCACTTCCTGGATGACAGAAAGATGATAGATTGCCTGGGCAGCTCCCATGTATTTAAATACACTGTCTCACATTTATCTGCACTCAATCTGCCACATCTCTAATTTTCTTCTGCAAACATGATACATATGGCACTTGTTCCTTTATTCTACATCGTTGTGTCTTATCAGCAAACACACAGCCATCACTTCCGATAAGCAGGATAAATACATGGGGCTCAATAAAGGCAGGCCAGTTAGAGATGAGCTTTACTTATCACTATTCTTACAACTGCAATGACTAAATAAATATCCACCGGTGGGTCTGTGGCTGATTAATGTAAAGAAACATTGGTTTCCATTTGACCAGACAAATACTGGGCCTGGGAATCTGAGCCCGTTATCAAGGTCCAATGATGGAAAACGCAAGTGCAGTTCTGTTAATAACTGGGAACTGGGTCCGTCTACAAGGGATTTTATTCCCAGGCAGTTTTTTTTGTGCCAGTGAGTGTAAGTCCTGTGGTCATTTATAAAAATAACAGTCACCAGCCAGCTCCATGGGAAAGAACTAGTGAGATACATTCTACATATAATAACTCACATCATTCTGTCTATATACAAACATCTTATTGGTCCTAGTTGACATGTTTAGAAGCCCATTCAGGGTGAGGCCCGGCTACACCAAAGGATCACACTATAGGACCAGCTCCCTGTGGGCCCCAGGACAATTTCCTCTGTGGGACCAAATAGGGGCCCATGCAATTTGGCACTGGGTAGAGTGGAAGCCAGAGCTGGGCAGATAAGTAGTTCTGCCCAAGTCAAGTCTCTCTTGTGCCCTCTCCCCCTGCTGCTTGTGCTATGGGCTCTGACCCTAGCAACCCACTGGTTGTTTTATAGTTCTTTTCATTCTATTCATATTTTAACATAGACTTTTTTTAAAAAATGGAATAGCAGTATATCTGTATATAAAGCCCAATCATTTGTGGGTATCATTATCCAGTGTGACAGGCAGGAGGATAATGAGACTCCTGCAGCTGGGGGCGGGGTTTGTCTCCAGTATAGAGATGTAGGGTTGCCACGTGTTCGGTTTTGACCAGAACAGTTTGGTTTGAGTAAGGCCTGTTTGGGGCTCAACTTTCTGTTCGGTTTTCAGCCTTATAAAACCCAAACAATAATCTGCCCAATACATGAAAAACATTTAAATACCAAGAGACTCACCTCAACATGCCTTAGTTACTATCAAGTGCAGCTCATTTCTTATTATTACAGATACAAAAAAAAGCAAATCAATCAAAAATAAGATTTTCTTATTTTCTAAACGAGCGGTTCTGTATTTCAGAGCTTTCTGGATAACTGGTTCCTGTATAATAATGTAATTAAAGGGTTGGGCAGAATAGAGCTAGACATTTGCCACCTGTGTGGTTTTAAACTGGCCATCAACACTTTAATACTGGATAGAAATGCAACCAGTTGCATGTTAGTGATGCAATAGCCTCGCCCCAGGTGTCATAACTCCAGTGACATCATTGTGCCCGCCTCTGATGTCATCATGCCTGCATAAACCTTATAGAGCTATAGATCTACATACCCCGCCCCCCGACTGATGAGTCACGGGGTTCCCAGGCCGTGGCATCATTTGTCCAGCAGGTGTCACCGCTGCCCACCTTGACTCCTCCCCCTCATCCCTGTGTGACTGATGCGAGGCCCAGACTCCTCCTCCTCCTCCTGCAGCGCGTTCAGCTGTGTGTGACAGAGAGCCGGGCAGGACTGGGAACTGTCACCAAGGAAACCGGCTCTCAGCAAAAGCATCCGCTCTGAGGTACTGTCGCTTCAAGCTATTGAGCCGGCCCTTGGGCATGGGATGAGGACCGTCTGTGTGTTCTAAACCCGCCTCCCCCCCGCACTGTGTTGTTGGTACGTGCCGGTATGAGCTCCTGCTGCTGGGGCTGCGCTCTCATTGGGTCACAGAACGCTGAGCCAGGGGGGGAGCTGTGTAGCGACTAACGGTGTCTGCACCGACGGCTTTCTTCTCTCTCTGCGCCGATATTGTGTGTGTGTGTCATTATGTGTGTGTGTGTGTGTGTGTCATACAGCGAATGGACTACAACTCCCAGCATCCACTGCTGCCCAACTCCCCATTGAGTGTTTTATATTAATATATATATACTGGCTTTTATCTTTCCCAGTGTATCTCCCTGTGTTATACCTGTGTGACATGTGTCTGTGTGTGTCTCTATATGTTTCTCATCACTGCTGGTTTATTCATTGGCTTCTCACAATCTCCATTTGTTTCCCCCTTTGGACCCCTGGGGAGTGTGTATAGGGTTAATAGCAGCCCATGATATTGCTTTTGTGTCACTGATATTAATAATAATAATAATAATAATAATAATAATGTGACTGATCCCTGTGCTGTTCTGCAGCTGCCCCTCCTCTCTCATCTCTACCTGCTGCTCCTGGAGCCCAAATGTACCGCTCACTGCTGCTCCCTACTGCTCCCTACTCTTCTCACTCTTCTCACTCTTCATACAGTCTACCACTATCTCATTGTCTTACACACTGTACCACTATCTCATTGTCTTACACACTGTACCACTATCTCATTGTCTTACACACTGTACCACTATCTCATTGTCTTACACACTGTACCACTATCTCATTGTGTTACACCAGGGGTGCCCAACCTTTTTCACCCGTGAGCAACATTCAGATGTAAAAAGAGTTGGGGAACAACACAAGCATGAAAAATGTTCCTGGGTGGTGCCAAATAAGTTGTTGTGATTGGCTATTGATAGCCCCTATGTGGACTGGCAGCCTACATTGAGACTCTGTTTGGCATTACACCTGGTTTTTATACAACTAAAACTTGCCTCCAAGCCTGGAATTCAAAAACAATCACCTGCTTTGAGGTCACTGGGAGCAACATCCAAGGGGTTGGGGAGCAACATGTTACTCACAAGCTACTGGTTGGGGATCACTGTTACAGTGTAGGACTATGTGATTGTGTCACACACTGTAGGACTATGTCATTGTGTTACACAGTGTAGGACTATGTCATTGTGTTACACACTGTAGGACTATGTGATTGTGTTACACAGTGTAGGACTATGTGATTGTGTTACACAGTGTAGGACTATGTGATTGTGTTAGGGCTCTTACAGACGAGCGTTTTTACCTGCGCTCCCCTGCATTCCGTTTTTCTGCGTTCAGCCGCAGGGGAGCGCAGGAATAGACACATTACATTTTTTCCAATGGGGCTGTACTCATACAGGCGCGTGTAGGCGCCGAACGCAGGTTGAGACGCAACATGCTGCATTTTTCCTGCGTTCGGCCGCCTACACACGCCTGTGTGAGTACAGCCCCATAGGAAAAAATGTAATGCGTCTATCCCTGCGCTCCCCTGCGGCTGAACGCAGAAAAACGGAGCGCAGGTAAAAAAACGCTCGTCTGTAAGAGCCCTTACTCTTCTGCCTATTTCAAACTTTTAAATGGGGGTCAGTGACCCCGCTAGCAAAAACAACTCTTGTCAGGCTTCAATTTAGGTACTTAATTTTTTCCTATTCATATTCCAGTCTCTTGCTCCAAGCACTGTCTGGTTTCTAGGGTAAACTGGACCCTAGCAACCCTAGCTGGGGAGCTGCTGAACAGAAATATAAGTTCAGAAAGCCTAGAAAATGAAATGAAATTGCAAATTGTCTGTGGATTTCCCTCTCTACATCATGCTATATTTAAAGCTGAACTACACTTTGCCATTAAAAAAACAAGTTGTTTTTTGGAAGTAGCCAATAGGAAGACAGTAAAGAGGTGAGTTTGAACTCATTCACCCCAGTCCCAGGGCACAGTTGCCTCAGCAGCTCAGACAGACAGGGAATTGAAGTGAGAACATCTACTTGGCCAACGCCGATACTTTCCATTGTCTGTGCCAATTAGCTGCTGTGGATGGACTGGGGCGCGGGCACTTTCCAGCAACACTTCACAACGCTGCCAGGGCAAAGACTGGAGCTGAAAGGGTCAGCGTTGGCAGTTTGAAAGCAGAGGGGCAACACAGTGGCTCATTACGTGGCACTTTTGTCTGTCAGCATTGGGGTCCTGAGTTGGATTCTGGCCTGGAGCTTCTTTTTTACAGTCAACATTTGTTGCGCTGATTCCATTTTCATAATAAAGTGCCACCATATTACCAATAAAAGTGCCATCATTTTACCAAATGTTTTGCTAACTTTGCATTTACAGAATGGAGGAAGGGCAATAATTCTATTGTTATTCTCTATCTACAGAGCCTGATACAATGGCTTTGGAAATAAAAGATATTGGACTTTGGAGGCAAACAAGAACCCTGTTGTACAAGAATTATCTGATTAAGTGTAGGACAAAGAGGGACACTATACAGGTACGTGGGGCACCACTAGCCTTCTCAGCAATACTGGGGATTTGTGTGCGGGGAAAGGGACACTCAGTTCTGGGGTGATATAAAATCACTTGCAGGAGACTGTCCTTTGCCTGACTGTCTCTTTAATCTTTGGGAAGATGGTGCCTCTCATCCCATGGGAACAAGTGAGTAGAGCCCTTCAGCAGGTTACGCACCCGTGGGGTAGTGCAGCTAGTGGCTAGTTAAAGGGCTCGTTCACTTTTAGCATGTTATAAAATGTCCAATTCTAAGCAACTTTTTTATTGGTCTTTTTTATTTCTTTTTTTTAAAGTTTTTCAATTTTGACTATTTTCAGCTTTCAGTGACTGCATGTAAAAACAAAATGCTCTGTAATGTAATGTAACTGCTCATTTTTACTACTCCTATTTCTATTTAAAGGGATACTGTCATGGGAAAAAACATTTTTTTCAAAATGAATCAGTTAATAGTGCTGCTCCAGCAGAATTCTGCACTGAAATCCATTTCTCAAAAGAGCAAACAGATTTTTTTATATTCAATTTTGAAATCTGACATGGGGCGAGACATATTTTCAATTTCCCAGCCGCCCCAAGTCATGTGACTTGTGCTCTGATAAACTTCAATCAATCTTTACTGCTGTACTGCAAGTTGGAGTGATAGCACCCCCTCCCTTCCCCCCCCCAGCAGCCAAACAACAGAACAATGGGAAGGTAACCAGATAACAGCTCCCTAACACAAGATAACAGCTGCCTGGTAGATCTAAGAACAGCACTCAATAGTAAAATCCAAGTCCCACTGAGACACATTCAGTTACATTGAGTAGGAGAAACAGCAGCCTGCCAGAAAGCATTTCTCTCCTAAAGTGCAGGCACAAGTCACATGACCAGGGGCAGCTGGGAAATTGACAAAATGTCTAGCCCCATGTCAGATTTCAAAATTGAATATAAAAAAATCTGTTTGCTCTTTTGAGAAATGAATTTCAGTGCAGAATTCTGCTGGAGTAGCACTATTAACTGATTCATTTTGAAAAAAATGTTTTTTCCCATGACAGTATCCCTTTAAGACCTTTCCTATTCACATTCCAGTTTCTTATTCCATTATGGTTGTTTCTGTGCAGTCTCCATGCGGCCTCCATGCAGGGTATCAGTTGCGACTGCAGCCATTGTTATGTGTTGCGTTGCCTCAATGCACAGTATCCGTTACCTTGTGTTGGCAGCTCAGTCCACAGGGTCACATCATTCCTTGCTCACACTGCTCAAATAAACACACACAATATTTGATTCTCTTTGTAAGGTGATTTTTATTATAATGCTTAGGGCTCAGGTCCGTGTGTGTGTGTATGTATGTATGTATGTATGTATATATATATATATATATATATATATATATATATATATATATATATATATATATATATATGGTATAAATATATAAAATTACCAATTTGCTTATGCGTCTCTGATTATAGTTTTCCAGTCTTACAATCACTTTCATATTAAATTAGTAAAATTTCAGATGGGGGCAACGCAGAAGATTAATTTTCTCAACAATAGGGCATATTTATAAAACCACAGTGCATAGATAATCCCCATACACAATGGACTTCTGATAATCAAATGATCTACCTTGTAAGGACCAGTGGAATGAATTATAAACTCACACTGGGCAAATTTGCACCTGGGCAGTAACCCATAGCAACTTATCAGTGATTGGCTTTTTTTTTTTTTACAGTGAAATCAAACATCTGATTGGTTGCCATGCGTTTCTGCCCAGGTGCACAGTATCAGACTGGGGGGCCCCAGCACACGCAGGCCCCACTGGCTCAGACATGATCCCTACCTGTAGGTACTGTTGTTCCCCCTGCTGCCTTCCCTGCCCACATCATCAAAGTCTAGATTGTGCAGAGGGGAGCAAAGGCATCTTGAACATTAATTATAGGAAAATTTTGAGACAGTGGGGCTCATTTATCAACATTGGGCAAATTTGCCCATGGGCAGTTACTTATAGCAACCAATCAGTGATTAGCTTTTTAAAGCCAGCTGCAAGTTTAACAATGAATGCAGCAATCTGATTGGTTGCCATGGGTTACTGGCCATTGGCAAATTTGCCCAGTGTTGATAAATGACCCCCAGTGTTTTACTGTCTGTTTTTAGCCACTTGATGCTTGTATATAAGTATGTCCTCTATCTTCTGCCGTGATATTCTGGCGTATTGCAATGGCACATTCCTGATATTTACAAAACAGACAATGTTGCCTTACACGTTGCCTTACACGTTGCCTTACATACAGACACAACCTTTCTCATTTTAGTTGATATATGTAAATATGTGTTTGTTTTTTGTGTTGCTCTAAAATTCAGTAAAATAAAATAAATTAAAAAAAAGAGATTAATTTTAAGTATATTGTCTCAAAATTAATGTTTTAGAACAGGGATCCCCAACCTTTTTTTACCTGTGAGCCACATTCAAACGTAGAAAGAGTTGGGGAGCAACACCAACATGAAAAAGTCCCTTGGGGTGCCAAATAAGGGCTGTGATTGGCTATTCGGTAACCCCTATGTGGACTGGCAGCCTACAATAGGTTCTACTTGGCACTATCCTTAGTTTTTATGCAATTAAAACTTGCTTTCAAACCAGGAATTTAAAAATAAGCCCCTGCTTTGAGGACTTTGAGAGCAACATCCAAGGGGTTGGAGAGCAACATGTTGCTCACGAGCTACTGGTTGGGGATCACTGTTTTAGAATGAATTCTATACCAAGTGCCATATTAAAAAAAAAATCTTTCACTCGTTAGTTGTTGGCAGAAATGTGTGAAAGTAAAAAAGTTAACAGTTGCCACTGTATTTTCACAGATGGCTCAACAACAACACACGTTCCCAGAAATAAAAGATGTGCCCCACATGTGAGAAATGAATATTTAATCATTTTGTTTTCATGGACATGTTGTTTGATTATGTGATTGTGTTCTTGTCCTTTCCCAGGAAATCCTTTATCCCATCATCTGGTGGTTAATTTCACTGCTGTGGGCCAGCATGGTGGATCAGACCAAGCATTATGAAGCAATGCCCAATACTTTTATTGGGGGGCTGGATGGACCCAGTTCTTGGAATCTAATCATTGGATACACCCCAGAGTCCAACATAACTCAGCAGATTATGGCCCTGGCTGCATCTGAATGTTATTTCACAGGTACAACTGAAACTACATGTATACATTATAATTGTATGTGTGTATATATATATATATTATAAGAGACTCCCATGAACACAGCAGACCAGGTGGTTCTCTATTTAGACAACAGATATAAAATGAGTTGCTTAATGAAAATATTTCACATGTACAAGATCGAGTCAGTTTAAAGTAACCCTATTTAAATATGGTGTTATAAAAGTAAATGGTGCTGTTTCTATATTTGCCAATTTGGTAATAGGTAGAAAGCTCTATGTGTTCTTTTCTTTCAGATTTAACATTCAAGCCTTATCTGGATGAAGAGCACATGAAAAGATCGAGTTCTTATTTTGAAAAGCATTTTGTTGGTGTGGTATTTGACAATGCCATGTCCTACAAGCTGAGATTTTCTGTGTATTCTGTCCCAGATTCCACACTTTACATTACTCCAAGAGGTACAGTAACAATACTTCTGTATATGAGGCCTGCATGTGTTATTTCTACAGGTTTTCTACAAGGCTCCTTTAGTCATTTTCAAGATTAGAAATAAATAGTATTTATCTTTATATGATGTATAATGTTGATGTTTCAATTAAATTGCCATCTTGGATTTTGTACAAGCATCAGGGACACTGCACATGCTCAGTGGACTCTAAGGTTTGTCATAGAAGCTTATGCTACAGGACTGACAATGAAATTCTGGTGCAATGCACTGAAGTAATTAGGAAAAGACAATTTATTAAAGGGGTTATCCACGTTCCAAACACTTTTCTTAAGTTGCGTTGTTTTCAGATTCACCATAAAAGGCTTTTTTCAATTGTTCCATCTTTTATTTTTTGCCATTTTCCCAAAATTGAAAGTTTAACGTGTAATGTTCCTGTATCTGGGGTTTTAGTTGGCAGCTCAGTGATCCAGGAGCAGATTCTGAACTGTTAAAATATGATACGTTTAGTTGATCCATTTCTCAGCAGCATCTGTGGGATATTAGCAACTATTCTATCAATTCTAACAGCTGCCTAATGAAACTCAGAGATTCTGCTCAGCAGGGACAAAGATAACAAATGTATCAACTAAATGTATCAATTTAGAACAGTTAAAGAGTCGGCGACCCCCCTCCCCTCCAAGAGCTGATTTAGAAGGTGAAAAATGAAACTTCACGCTTCAATATTAGAAAAACAGTCACAAATAGAAAGTAGAAATTAATTGGAAAAACGTCTTTATTTCTGGTGATCTACCTGAAACCAACTGAACTAAAAAAAAGTGTTTGAAGGTGAACAACCCCTTTAATGTATTACTATCACTTATTTTATATATATTTATTGTGAGTCAATTTCCAAACTGGCTATCAGCAGAAAAGAAGATGGAGAGCTACTAGGGGCATATTTGGAGGCACAGAGCTTAACTGCTAAAGAGTTTATTTTCTGAAATAAAAGTGTTTCTTTTCTTCTAAAATAACCATTGTTACTTTATTATATATTATTGGTTACAAGTAGGAATCCATGTCCTGGTACTCTTGACATTTCCTAATGATATGATGGTAAAATCGTTTTATGCTGGGTTCTAAAATATTATTTATAGTCCTTTGTATATATGAATTGTTTGATGGAAGGGGACCTATTGTTTCCGGCTGCAGCTTCATTATAGAAAGGGAAAAAGTGCAGTAAAAGTGCTGACACACTCCCTGCATTTTATTGATCCTCTTGTTTGTATTGTACATAAGGTTTTTGTTTGTTCCTTTCTGTAGCAGATTGTCATCTGTGGAACTGTGAAGCCACGGAGTACTTTTATTCGACATTCACCTATTTGCAAGCGTGCATTGATTCTTCTATAATCAAGGTAACGGACATCTGGCTTCATCAAAAACTGAATGTTACATTTTTGTTATTTTGTTTTGCTCTGATCTTTCATACAGCTAAACCTTACCTTCCAATCTCCTTTGTTATGAGCCTCTGCTAAGTCTAGGAATAAGGACACGGGTAGGTAGGACACCGGTTGTGCCTTAGGGTGCAGGATACTTGATGTCTTGCATATACTGCGTGCCAATACTCATGGTTAGTGTAAATTATTGGCTTGTACTATGTAACATGCATGTTTTTTACTCCCATACAAATATATAAACTGATGGGGCTCATTCAGCTTTTGTTAATCTACTCTAATGCCTATTTGAGGTAATAAAATGCTATTGTAAAGTGCAACATAAATAATGTAATAAAGTTGTGTTTACACACCCATTGTCTCTGTTGAACCAATGTCCACAGTCCACTTTCCAGCATCTATATTCTATGTTTATTTCAGATGAAGACCAATTATTCTGCTTGGGAGGAATTGAAGACGACTCGGGCAGTTATTATGGGGGAGAAGGAAGTGGTGGTGGTTGACACATTCTATAATTCTCTTATGTCTGTGTTTCTGGTGATGGCCTTCTCACCGCTTGGATACTCCGTAGCATTTTATGTTGTGTTTGAAAAGGAAAAGAAGGTGAAAGAGTTCATGAAGCTAATGGGACTCCACGACACGGCTTTCTGGTACTGCCTGATTTTGAAAAAGTTTTTTCCCAATCATTTCTGCATGTTTGCATTGGTGAAGTGGATTAAAGGAGAACAGTTGATAAAGAAGTAGCTAGAAATGCTGCACATTATGTTTTTAGGTTCTGTACCAGCCTAAGGCAACCACAGTCTTTTAGCAGGGATCAGTGAAGAAATAGATGCCCCCAGTAGCCCCATCTTCAATCGTCATTTTTTTTATTAAAGAGATAAATGTGGTTTTACAGTGGACGGGACTGAGCTCCAAGCATAAATAATGCAGGATAAAGAACAACAAAAAAGCAGTTATAGCTATTACAAATGATTAATAATCATCAGATACATACTAGTTCAGCCAGGTCTGCACAGAGTAAAAATAAAAATGATATTTAGTCTCCTCTGTATCTTGATAAGTTTAGAAATTAGAAATCTACTTTTAGGAAATTAAAAAAACAATAACATGTGCCCCCACCTTCTTTTCTGCAAATGCTCTGGGCTGCTGTCCTTTAACTGAGTTTAGGGACTGACTCGTAATATAATGAATTTATAAAATATATATGTCATGGAGTCTAATTCGTAATTAATTTTCACATTACATGGCAGCTTAGAAACCAGTGCAATTTGCATCAAAATGTAATAGTCAGCCCAACAGCAGAACCTAATTTTTAGCGAAACAATTTGCGACCTCCTCATAGCTTGGCTTTTCAACAGCCAAATCCAAGATGGTGAGCTCCTGCGCATTACTGCTATTGGTTCATTACTGTTATTGGGTTACTGACCTCTGGGCTGCTACAGTATGTTCAGTATATAAAATACATATTCTCTAGCCATATTTGTTTTTATTGTTTAGTTCTGCTTTAGCAACAGTCCATTGTTTAGAGCAGTATTTCCCAGCTGTGAGCTATGTTTAAGTGCAGTGTCTAAAATCCTGAAGAATTTCTAGTGTATTAGGGTAACTACCCTGTGGATGTTGCTAATTGTAGGTTTACACCAGGTTTACATTGGCAGATTGCACAGGGCTGTTGTAAGGGGATTGGTGCAAACTTAGGAGGGCACAAACCTTGTTTAAATTGCCCTAAAAAGGAAGCACTGGTACAATCATTTATAGCAGGTTACTAAATGGAAAACAAGTTTTGTGTTGAAAATCCCAACAATTGCTGCACACCAACTACAAGGTCATTACTTTGGATTGATTGTCTCCAAATGGGAGAGTCTTTCTATTGTATTGATGTCTCAGATGGGAGTGGATATATGTTTATTGAATATTTGCCACTCCTTTTATTGATGGTTCCCCATATGTGAATATAGTGTTTTTATATGTTGTCAGTCTCTTAAAATCTTTGCACCATAAGTGTTTCCCCCTTTTCTTTTGGGTTGTGACCCTGTAGGGTTGCCACCTTTTCCTTTAAGAAAACTGGGTTATATTATATTTAGTAGGTCAACAAATAACTGAGTGCAAGTATAAACATTGTTTAACACTGTTATTTAGGTGCAAATTGTGCTTTATATATTTTTTTTACAGGCTACCGTGGGTTCTCCTATACACAGGCTTAATTTTGGTCATCTCTCTGGTCATGGCAGTTGTTGCAACTACGTTCTTCCCTTTCAGCAAAAGCAACTGCTTCTTGATTTTTCTGCTGTATGCTCTCTATGGGATATCCCTGGTAAGCAGACCATGCCCTAATAAAGCTTAACTGTGGCTCTTTATAAAGGTTTTACTTTTCATGTTTACATTAAACACATGGAATTGAAATTCAGCATCACTCAGGTCACCTTCTTAAAGGATAAGTAAACCTTTAAAATAAGTGTATGTAAAATTGATGAGAGCACTATTCTACGCACTTTTGCAATGTACAAAAATAATGAATGTACATTGCAAAAGTGCATAAAGTAGCACCCTCATCACTTTTACAATTGTTTATTTTAAATGTTTACTCATCCTATACTCTTTGGCCCTCAAGTTGGAAGTACGTACATAATACTGATTAAAATGATTTATTACTGGGGTAATTTTATCTTATGAAATTATTTCTATTTTTCGGTGTATTCTTTAGGTTCTATTTGCTCTCATGCTGGCTCCACTGTTCAAGAACTCTAAACGAGCAGGCGCCATTGTGTTCCTTTCAACACTGGTCTTGGGAGCTGTGGGCATTTTCATTGTGCTCAAAGAAGACTTTCCAAAATCATTTGTTTGGTTTTTCAGCCCTTTTTGCCAGTGCACATTCATGATTGGTATAGCCCAGGTAGGTGTCTTGGTCAGTAGTACAAGCAAATGTTACTGTTTTATATACTTGTGCATTGAGATATATATATATATGAAGTGACATTACAATAATATATAATGCCCTGAAACATGGAGGTTTACAAATGGGTGAATCAAAGAATGCAGGGTCTGTATGTGAAATTGATTTGGCAAAATACAAGGGCAGTGCAAAGTGCAATTTCAAATTCACTCCATAGTTTGTACCAGCAATGCAGTGTTTCTTTCCCTAATTCCAATGTAACTGGGGTTTGATGCAAATCAAAAAGAATTGTTCTGTTATCTTAAAAAAAAAAAAAACAACAACAAAAAAAAAAGAAATTGCTCTGAAAAGTGCTATCACTTTCAAAGTGTGTACCAAATAGTTTAGGTACAAATGCATTGTGTGGTGGCTATTGGAACCCTGGAGCTACTTTGGTTGGTGACTAAATAGATCTCATTTTCACACTTTCCTTTGCAGGTCGTGCATTTAGAAGACTTTCAGAGGGGAGCCCAGTTCACACATCTGAAGGATGGTCCATACCCTCTTGTAATAACATTTATTTTCCTAGTCGTGGACAGTGTCATGTACCTGCTTCTGGCTACGTACCTGGATCAGGTTCTACCAGGTAAGAAGTTATTTAAAATATTTTTAACCAGGTCAGGGTATTCCACATCTGCATTTTACCAAAGTTTTATTATCTTTGTACAAAAATTCTTTATTAAAACTAATTGCAAATTGTCTTTTTCTCAGTATGACCCATTTTGCATTTACGTTATCTTCCTTATACATGAAAGAGAAGATGGTCCTGATTTGTATACTGGTCCATTAAATCTGACACCGGTTACCCATATGTTAAATGTTTTTGTTTAAGAGTTAATAACAGTCAGTGGAAGTGATAATGGCATCAGGATGTCACACATTCACACAACACACAATGGTGGCAATGTATTCAGTAAGGAAATAACAAGATCTTGATGTGTAACAATTTTTGCAAATACACCATGCAGGTACCACACTCATTCTTCTTAGCATCGTAAGCTTGTTATTTAGCCCTGTGTAAAATCAGGATAGGGAAAAGAATGTACAGTGGTACCAAATATATTCTTTTAATATGATTTCAGTTTCAACTAACTTACACTGATATTTATTTTCATTCCATTGGTCTTTAAAAATAACTGAACAGCTATTATAGGTAAAAAAATATGTTTGAATGTCAGGAGACTATGGCTTACTAAACCTTATCTACTTTATTGAGTTTAAAGAGAAATTGACTCTTCCTTGTAGGATCATGTTGGACCATCAGCTTCTGGTCCACCTCCAATGTTTGCCAAAAGAAAATATCCTTTGGGCCAGACAACAACAGAGAGTACACTGGTCATGAAACAGTATATGAGTTGGTGCAGCACAGGCTCAAAGCATCAATTAATAATAATCTTGCTTTTGCTTGTTTCGAAACAGGTGAATATGGTCTTCGACAGTCACCATTTTTCTTCCTTAAACCTTCTTACTGGTCCAAGAGGAAAAAACGCTACGGGGAGCTGAATGAAAGCTATTTTGACCGAACCATAGACCTGAGTGAGATGATGGAACCAGTGTCTACAGAACTTCATGGGAAAGAAGCGATCAGGTATATTATGTTCATCAGATTTGAGATTTGGACCTGCAGATTCATAGATTTATTTCATAAATGTTCATTGTTCTACAAATCAAGACTCATAGGGGGAAATGTAATAACATTTGCAAAGAGCAAAACTTTGCAAATAAAAAAAATTTACATTTTTTGTTAGGCTTTTACACTGGAAACATTCGCAAAAGCAATTTGGTCCCAAACTTTGCGAGGAAGTCTTGAGGTCTTTAATCAGTCAAAAATGGAGCAAACATGGACTCTAACATTCACAAAGGTGTTTGCAAATGTTTTTTCGCTAACAAAACATATTACATTAACCCAATAGTCTCATGGCCCCAAGATCTGCAGTGAAGCAGATGTTTTGTGTTAGATTAGCGTTTCTCACTATTTTCAGATAGATACACTGCTGTACACACTGCTTTAACGCTTATGCCAATCCTATTTTTTTTTTTTGAATATAGTTAAAAATCCCAAACAATTTTTTCTGTTAAAAAAAAGAAAAAGAATGTCTCCATTGGTTCTGAAGGACAGAATGTATTATTTAGTAACCATTTATTGTAATAACATAAAACCCACAGGAAGTTTGACTTGTGTATATAAATATCCAATCTTTATCTTTTTAAGGATTTGCTGCATTTGCAAGTCTTTCAGGAAGAACAACAAGCCAAGAAATGCCCTTCAAGGTAAGAACAGCCTCAGTCTTTGCTGTGGTTAGGAAGCAATGTCTTGGTTTTTATTTGCCTATATGTTATGAAATGAAGCTAAAATAATAAAAAATAGAGATGGAGTGGGCCTGTTTTATGCAGTTGCAAGGACTTTCTTTCATAAACCTGTTTTCTCCTTTTTTCAAAAGGTTTGACCTTTGATATATATGAAGGTCAAATAACAGCACTGGTTGGCCACAGTGGCACAGGGAAGACAACACTCATGAATATTTTATGTGGGCTCTGCCCGCCAACTGAAGGTAAGAATTCAGAGCTTGATCAGAATCTTCACAGCATGTGAGAGTGCAAATAAGAACAGTTACTGCAAATAAGACATTATGAAACATAAATAATATAATAATAACATTGATATAGTTATAATGTCTGTTGCTAATATTGTAGTGATGTTAGATTTATAAGAGATAGAGTTGTTCAGCCTCAGGCCTTGTGACTATCTCTGAAAAACGCCCAACAAGCCTTAGGCTTTGAAAGGTTGCTGATTTGCAATGCAGTCAGTTCCCCCTGAACTGAATCAAGTATGCAATTTTATTGCAGGATGATTTTTGATTTTTTCATGAGCCAGAGCAGCTTTTCAACTTTGTAATGCTTCCAAATTCTCAGGCCAAAGAGCTCCACACTGATCCATACACAGATTCTTCACCCCAAATTTCACTCTATTTAATCGAATTACCTTCACTTGTACCATGTCTAAGAAAAGCCACTGCTCAATTGGGCCTTCAGGCGACATTAATTTGGTAACAGTTCCTATGAGGTTTAAATGATATCTTAAAGAAAGTTAAGGATATCAGAAGTTACCATGGCATTTTTAATTAAAAGTGATGCTGACACAATCCCATCAGTTGTAGTTTCAGTATTAGTTCTGAAGAAGGCATCATTAATGTTCCTCAGAATCCACCCACCCAAACCCTAACGTTGTAGTGTTGTAAGTCAGTAAATCATTTGCTGTAAGTCAGCAGCTCCAAATAGTTTGAGGCGGAGCTATATTTATACCACTTTTATGTTACCACGTCATTTGATGATCTAAATATTGGGAAGGGGTTTGTTACAGTGAGAGCTGTGAAGATATGGTATTCTCCCTCTGAATCAGGGGTACAGGCTGATACATTAGCTAGCTTTAAGAAGGAGTTTGGTTGCTTTTTAGCAAGTGAGGGAATACAGGGATATGGGAGAGAGCTCATAGTACAAGTTGACCCAGGGACTGGTCCCATTTTGGAGTCCGGAGGGAATTTTTCCCCCTCTGAGGCAAATTGGAGAGGATTCAGATGGGGTTTTTGCCTTCCTCTGGATCAACTGGCAGTTAGGCAGATTATATATAGACTTAAAAGGTTGAACTTGATGGATGTGTGTCTTTCTTCAACCTAAATTACTATGTAAAACTATATGAACATACACAAAGCTGAAGAGAAGAATCTTGCTTCTGAGATATTTTTTTTATTATTAATTGTTAAATTACATATTTTACAGAAAAAGTGTGTCAGAAATAGAATGGTCTACTCTTTCTGTGCATCTCATCTTTAAAACAAGAGTAAATTCCTGTATATCAAAAGGATAAAGTGGTAAAGAGTACAAATATAGCCAGTACAATAAATATGTGAAACCCTTTGATTTGATATCCTTTTACTTATAGAGGAATAACAGTGAGAGACTACATTTAGGCCAACAAGAGTAAAGTGGGAGCTGGCTAGTAGGAGATTGCACTGAAGGAGATCAATATCATCTGTGCCCAAGTAAATAGACAATAATGAGCGTGAGAGAGAGTATAGATTATAGTGTCCCATTGATTTATGTTAGACTTTACATTTCTAATGGATTTACAAAAGGTATTTTGGGAGAATCACTAGTGAATTATGCAGAAGAACAGTCGATTGCTATTGGTGGAGTTGCTGTTTGGCAGGCACATCTGAGGGCCATTTGACTAATCTTTGTGCCATTATGGCACTTGCATGGTATACAGACCACTCCTCAATATACACCCAGGCTTCAGCAGCCATCTATTTTACTTTACATAGCAGTTTTTTTCTTGCAACGGTCATTGTTAAAATAAGTATTAAAGGAGCTGATTACCACCATATAATAGTTATATAAACTGGACAATTGGGAGGATCATTGAAATATAGATAGATAGGTTTTGCTTATGAGAAATCTTGGCAGCTGTGGAGCATTCAGGCCATTGGCAAACGCAGGCTGAGACCCAAATAACTCATAATTGATTTAACTAGGCCTACGTGCAGATTTGGGCTTGGGGATTTGTTTTAGATGGCTGATATTGTTGTTTCTGTTCTGTAATATTTTATTTAAAGTTACTGGTGTGTGTGTATACAATGTTAGCTATTGTATTTAGAACTCAAATAAAGAGTATTGCTACAAGTTTTCATGTACAACTTATGTTTGAATATATTTAGATATCACTGGCCTGATTACAGCTAATTGTCGATTGGTTGTGATTGGCCACTGTATTGTACACTTGTTTAGTCTATCCATGTATTTCTTATACTTTCTTATTAAAACTGGTAAGCAAAAATGAGCATATAGAAGTGCATAGTTCTAAACAAAAATCAGCATTCTAACCTTATGTTATTGCTCTCTAATCATATCTGTGCTCCATTTTCTCCTTGTCCAGTTCATTCAAATATAAATGTAATTTCTCTGTGGTCTTAGGGGGACACAGGGACCGATGGGGTTAAGCTCCATCCTCCGGAGGCAGGACACTTGAATAATAATTAATTAAGTAGGTGTGTCTAGGGGCTTAACCCCGCACACTGTGCCATATCATTCACACTAAGGATGCCACCCTAAGGATGCCACCGGGTCAAACCACTAGCCAAGAGGCTATAACGACCATCCAGACACATTCCTGCATTTCTGCTCAAAATGGAGAAGGTCTGGCCGGTATGACACGTAAGTTATTTAGCTGCTTACCGGTAGTAGCTAATGCGGCAACCTGCCTGGCTGGTTAGTTGGGGCTCGGGCTCTCCAGATTGTTGTCATCCCTGTCACACTACCCCCTCCCCCGTGGGTCTGCTCCACTCTGTCTGTCCCACCCTGCTATATAGAGGAGGCAAAAGGCGTCCTTTTATTGTCTGCCTTGAACTGCTGGATAGCAAAGTCACAGTCGGGAGGAGCGCACGTTGAGGGAAGGTCACTGGGTCAGTGCGGCATTCTCCCTGAATGGGCGGGCGGAGGCGCCATCTTTAAGTCTCGCGGGCTCGGTTGAACGCAAGTTGCGTTCCAGCGGCCATTTTGGCTACATACAGCAGGGTCAGACACGACAGAGCAGCCTTGCAGCAGACGCCTAGATGATTCTAAGGGTGATGCTGTTACACATTAACCATCACGTCATGTGAGCCTGCATTTCTGGTTTTTCACAAGGACAAGGCAGTACTACGGACAGTTCCATCCTTCCTACCCAAGGTTGTATCTTCCTTTCACGTGAATCAGGAAATTGTAGTGCCATCCGCCTGTCCTAATCCCAAGAATGTAAAGGAACGCAGACTACACAGTCTGGATGTAGTCCGAGCACTTCGATGGTACTTAGAACAATCAAAACCTTTCCGTCATTCTAACTCTCTGTTCATTCTTCCATCTGGACCCTGCAAAGAACAAGTGGCATCAAAAACAACCATAGCGAGGTGGATCAGAGAGACTATCAGACAAGCTTATCTTTCCAAGGGAAGAACACTACCAGAAGGGATCCGGGCTCACTCCACAAGGGCAATGGGAGCCTCCTGGGAGTGGCGCAACTCTCATTGGAACAGATCTGCAGAGGAGCTACCTGGTCATCAGTACATACATTTACCAAATTCTATAAAGTTGACACATTTTCCTCAGCAGAGGCATCTCTGGGACGAAAGGTGTTACAAGCAGTACTAAAATAAAGAAATAATTGGTCTAGCTCGTTCCCACCCTGCTGTTATGGGACTGCTTTGTTAAGTCCCCATCAGTCCCTGTGTCCCCCTAAGAGAAAACGGGATTTTTTAATACTTACCATTAAATCCGTTTCTCTGTAGTCGAAAGGGGGACACAGGGCTTCCCGCCCATCGGACGAGCTGTTGATCTATTGGTCAGGCCAGAATAGTTCCTGACTTATCATTCTGCCTGTTCAACTCTTAGCAAGCCTATTTTTGGGACAAACTGAATGATATGGCACAGTGTGCAGGGTTAAGCTTTTAGACACACCCACTTAATTAATTATTATTCAAGTGTCCTGCCTCCGGAGGATGGAGCTTAACCCCATCGGTCCCTGTATCCCCCTTTCGACTACAGAGAAACGGATTTAAGGATAAGTATTAGAAAATCCTGTTTTCCCCTTTCCTGCCATACCCTGCTCTTGTTTGTTTACTAAATACATTTATGAGGCATTTAGCCCCAATTCTCTTATAGAATTCCCATCAGAACACTAGAACACTGTAGATTCCAATATAATGGGGGCTCAGCTATTCTCTGCTGCCTTACAGCGCTGGGGTTCTGAGGCCAATTATGGACTGAAGACTTTGTGCAAAAACCAACAGATAAATTAGCCAACTCCTGATGAAACTAGCTCTAAATTTAATTAGCGGTATGGTAGGAACTTAGATTGTAACTTCTACTGTGCCAGGGACCAACATGAATCTATGTAAAGAGCTGCATAAACACATGGGGGTTATATAAATAAAGGATAATATGCAGGGGTAACAGTGTTCTGTTGTTCTGATGTTTCCCACTGCCTCGTTTACAGGTTTTGCCACTGTTTATGGTCACAGAGTGACAGACATAGATGAGATTCAAGAAGCCAGCAAATTGACTGGAATCTGCCAACAGACTGATATTTTTTTTGATGTTCTCACGGTGGAAGAGAACCTTCACATTTTTGCCTCCTTGAGGGGAATTGATGAGAAGACCAAGGAGCAAGAGGTACTCAAGCAATTTCGCTAACATATTCATATTGTTCATAGGCTTGACCTTAAAATCCATGAAAGAAGATGCAGTAACATTTACAGATAGGCAGAAATTTGGCTGAATGTACCCGGGTACAATGCAGAAGATAAAGCTATAAGCATTTGTCATGGAGGCAACCTGATATATAGGTCACACATCATGATTGTTCTAGTTTTATTCTATTTTACAGCATACAAACACAATCCACTTAACCTGCTTCAAGAATCTTCCGAGCTTGTGGCCATAGAGAAGAACTAACCGCTATTTTTTGATTTGGTTCAATAATTAGCTTAAATAACTACTTTAGTTGCCAGGGCAATGGCTTCTGGTACAGCACAAACAGCACTCACTTCTTGCAAAGAATGAAAAGAAAAGCACTTTTTGTTCAGTCTATGGGATATTTTTATTTATTAACACAACATAAAATCAAATTTTTTCCCTGAACTTCAGTGAGTTGGGAGCTCAGCTGTTTTTTATCCACCCTTTATTTTTTGTGCCAAATCCATAGTGGGTTAATCTTAAAACATTCACATCTACATTCAAATAGTTGAGTCAACATGAGTATGACTGGGGTAAATGTATCTTGGAGCTAACCTATCAGCATGATGTAGGTACTGATATTTATTTAAAATTGCGTGTGGCTCATAAATTATTTGCATATCTGTTCCTTCTTTCTTTAACCTGGAACTTAATATACTCTGTGGACTCCCATTCATCCTCCAGTTTGCCCTTCATACTAATTCTAGACTGGAGCATTGCAGGGCAAATTGTTAAATAATTAAATTCCTTCCTTAGAAAGAAATTTTTGATTTGCACAGCCCACTTTAATTTTCAGCCAAATGTGCTGTACAACATACAGTATGTATTAATTTAGCAAAGCAGAGAGCATTACACGGATATCCATGGCACAGTATTCTGTTTGTAATATCTGCACTGCTTGTAATAATCTAGAATGGTCTGGTGACAACTAACTGTTTGGTATTATCTTTATTTTCAGATCAATGAGATCTTATCTGATTTGGATATGCAAGCTCTGAAGCACAACCATGCCAGAACTCTCAGCATTGGCCAGAAGAGGAAACTGTCTGTGGCCATTGCTGTTCTGGGAAACCCCAAGGTATTTATTGAAACTATCTGGTTTGATATAGGTAGGGAGCTGTCCATTATCTCTTCATTTACTCTCCAGAACTGAACATGTTTGTATTGTAGTTGAAACTGTTTATTGGGATTGTGTAGAACAGGGATCCCCTATTTTTTTTTACACGTGAGCTTCATTCCAATGTAAAAAAAGTTGGAGAGCAACACAAGCATGCAACATTTCATTTTGGGGCGATTATTGGCTGCACTTGCACTTTTTAGCCCCATGGGGACTGGCAGCCTACAGGAGGCTTTGTTTGGCAGTACACCTTATTTTTATGCAACCAAAACTTGCCTCCAAGTCAGAAATTCAAAAATAGATCCCCTTTGAGGCCTCTGGGAGCAACATTCAAGGCAACATGTTGCTCACAACCCACTGGTTGGGGATCACTGTTGTAGAACATAGGTTTGCAAAGTCATTTTTATTTAGACTGAGCAAAATTCAGTACAGTAATCCATAGCAACCAGTCAGATATTTACCACCCGTGGCATGAGTGATCATGATCACAGCTAATTGCGAATGGTTTGCTTGAACTACTGAAATAAGTATGTCTGGGAGCAGTGGAAAAATAATGAAGAAATAATAATGACTGACCTTATTTACTGCCGGACACTCATTGTGGAATGTGTCTGTAGGTTCTGCTTCTGGATGAACCCACTGCAGGCATGGACTCATGCTCTCGGCACACTGTGTGGAACCTGCTGAAGAAACGGAAGGGAAACCATGTTACTGTATTCAGCACTCACTGCATGGAGGAGGCGGATATTCTTGCAGGTAAATAATCCTGATCCAATATGTGACCAGCTGCACCAAAGTTGCAACTTATTTAAAATGTGACCGTACACTTTCTTGTTCTGATAACCAAAATCCATGTTAATGCATAAGGTTAATTTTTGATGAGTCTAGACTGAAGCTATTTCCTTATTCTGTTTTAAGATCGTAAAGCAGTGATTTCACAGGGCTCACTCAAATGCATTGGTTCCTCGCTGTTTCTCAAGAGCAAATGGGGTGTTGGCTACCGTTTAAGGTATTTCTCATGATGAAATATTCTAAATACTTTGATCAAAGGTTACATTGGTTTTGGCCTCCCTTTAACCTAGCTTGAGAATCACTTTTATATTTACTTTTATATTTACTGGAGCATTGAGGACAACTTAATAAAAGACCACAGGCCTAGTCAGACATAGCAAACTCTGATTGGTTGCTATGGGTTATTAGACCAGGTGCAAACTTTGTGACTTTTATAGCGCTTTAACCTCTGTTTGTATTTGTTGTGCATTTTGTATATTACAGTACCAAAATATATCACAGTGTAGTAGTCTCAAGGCGATGATTGAGACTCTAAGGGCCAATGTAGACAGGCATTAATTTATGTCTTTACAAATGCATGCTGATTGTGCCTTATTCATTTCAGTGACACTTGCCTCAACCTACAGTTCACGCATTTGTCACTTGGAAACACTGATGACACTTCATTTGTTACTTGAACTCATGTGTCTCTTGTTGCAGCATGGATATCAGAAAACCTTGTGACGTGGATGCTCTGTCTTCACTCATTACACAGCACATTTCTGGAGCAAGTTTAATGCAGCAGAGTGAGAACTCATTACTGTATTCATTGCCGCTAAAGGACGTCAACAAATTCCCAGGTGAAGTTTCTTTATAAAATTGACTTTTTATATTTACTTGGGGTGATGGAAGGCTGTGTCCTTCTGCTGATGCTGAGTCCTTTTGTGTTTACTTGGGAAACATTCCAGTTCAGATCTAGAGTTAAAATAATCTCATCACCTTTCCATAGGTTTGTTTTCTGCCCTGGACAGTGGATCAGATTTGGGAATAATCACATATGGAGTGTCTGCCACCACTTTGGAAGATGTCTTCTTTAAGCTGGAGACAGAGGCAGAAATTGATCAAACAGGTAATATCCGAGAAGCCTAAATGCCCAATACCCGCGGAACCCATGGGTTTACCCGCAATGTTTAAGCTGAAGCTTCATCCTCGACTTACATTTATACCAAAACAACCATGTTTCTGGTAGTCTAGTAGAGCCAGAATGAATCTAATGCCAGTTTTACTAACCTTCTTATTTCAGCTACTAGAAAAGAAATGTATGTATCAGAAATAAATTGTTTCATCCTCATATCTAAAGATAATGGAATCTTCAGTCAAAGGAACCAGGAAGATGAGGGTAAATGGAAATCTATGGAAGACATAGAGCAGGGATTGCTGGAACTGTCACTAGAATCATCGCCCTGTTCGGTGAGCGGTTCAGCTCTATGGAAGCAGCAGGTTGCAGCCGTAGCCAAGTTACATTTCCGTAATTTGCATCGGGAGAGTAAATCTTTCCGATGTATGTAAGTATGTGTAGGGCTGGTGTCTTGTATATAAAACTCCATAATTAGATCAATGTCATTTATGTTTTCATCTTCATAGGCACCGTGGTTCATCCCAACAGCTTTCCAGTTAGGCTATTCCACTGGCACACTTCCCAGTCTTTCATTTAGTGCCTGTCCTTTCCTGAGCTAGCCACACTCCATCTTCAGCATGACCTTTTGTCTTTCCACTACAAACACATGCACACACATATATACACGCACACACACACAATTTTTCCTATAAAATTTCTGGTTATTGTGTGTATGATGCTATTATAATAATTATTCAGGTGGACTTTTATTGTGTTCTTTTAAGGCCTGGCCTTGACAAATGGGGGCAGGGAATGATGTATTCTTTTCAACACAATTAAACTGATTTCATACAAAGATGTAACAGATAAGAACAGTACTACTGGCACACAGACTGTGTATTATCAGTCAGATGCACTATACCTTACAATAAGAGGAAACCCATGGGTTGTATGTATAGGAAAGGGAGAGATGGAGGTGAGGGAAAGACAATGATCAACTTGGAATAGTCACATTGAGATGCTCTTTTACACAGTAGTAGAGGTAAGAGCAGTTCCAATTTCAGCTCTAAGTGTATCAATTGATATAATTGGTGGTGCCAGTGGTCTGCTAGTTGTCTTTGGTGGGGTTGTGTTTCTAGTCTAGCAAAGTTCTTTAACAAAGTGTAGAAGTAGCAATCTGTCCTAATGCTTATTATGCGGATCCACCATGAAGTTAAGGAAAGAAAGCTTAGTGTATCAATATTTAAGTGCAGCCGTTTTTCCTGTCAAGAAATGTTTGATATGTTGACTGTGAATCAGACATCAGTAGGCGTTGGATTCATTTTGCCAAATGTCTCTGATGTATAGCACATTAGTCTGGTGAATGCCACTTGTATTTAGCAGTAATTTAGATTCCTCCTGGAATATCCTTCCATCATACTGGATATATTTTAGTGATGTCTGATTTGCTCATACTAGTCAATTTGGAGTGAGTTTCATTTTACCATTGCACATGTTATCTGATACTATACTTTACATCCATGTTCCATTTTATGCCTTGCCCAAAAATAGCAACTTAATGAAGAGTGCCTTTTTGGACCAGGGGGTATAGCATTGCAGACACAATAAATATTGTTGTACTCCGTGGGACAGTATAACGATTTAGTCCTGTCCCAAATGGCTGTATTACTTTTTTGGACAAAATATATGAACTGAGCATTTCCCAAATCTACTGATTTATTTTATGATTGTCTCCACTTTGCATTCCCCACTTTTATACCAGTCCATCTTTTGCCTTTTAGGTGCTTGTGCCTGTTATTCTTCCTAGTCCCACAGGTGACTCTGTATCTCCTGGACCTGTCCTACCACAAGTCGCTGGCTCCCATCAGACTCTCTGCAGAAATGTACTTTGCCCATCCAAAGCTAAAAATCCACAAGTTTCTCACAAGCCTTCTGCTACAGAACTCTACCGGTATTTCAAGCAAACTATTCTCTGTGTATTCTATTTAGTATATGGGAAAGCTAAATCCAGTTACAAAATCCTGGCACTACAGAATCATTATTAAAAGAAAGCTATGCATATGCTACAAAGCTGCATGTAATATAATCTAATATAATTCTAATATAATGATTAAGTATCTGATCAAAAGATGGCTGAATATAGCTGACAATAAACACTATAAGAAATGCAGGACTTATGCAGAACATGATGTAGAAGCTTTACCTTCTGATCATTGTTGGGATTTGATTCACAGGTACAAATATCGATGAGCTCATTGGCAACCTGAATAGTCAAAAGATAAAAGTTGACTTGATCAATGGAAGTGACTACATGTCGGCATCTCCCCATAATGCAGCTCTCAATGTGTTTCTGTCTGGAAAGGTACGGCCCTCCTCACTACCACATGTGTTTACTTGGAGGGTGATCCTACCTCCCGCAGTGCTCATCTACAACAGCTTGTTTGGCCATACATTCTATGGACTTGAAGAGTAATCCTGCCTCCCGCAGTGCTCACCTACCGCAGCTTGTGTGGCCAAACATTCTGTGGACAATAACAAGCTTCTGAGTATACTTTATGAGACTTCAGCCTTGAGTATATCATGGCCTCTTAGATAATACATGACAAATGTTTGGAAATGCCTTGCTTAAAATATCAATAGTGTTTAAACAGAATTGTGATTACTGGAAGCAGTGTTCCTGTTTGTTTAGCTTGATGCCTATAGAAAGATGAATTAATTAATAGGTATGTTATAACTTCTCATTTCTATCTCATGCAGCATTATACATATGAAGCTGTTTTCAATGCCTCCATGGTGCATTCGCTGCCTGTTCTCATCAACACAATCAGTAACACTGTGCTCAGGCAGCTTGGTGTGAATGAGAGCATTGAAGTCTGGAATAGCCCCTTTTACCAGGTAATTAATTCCATTCACACAACTGTTTGAATATTTTCACTATAGCAATGTATTAAATAGCTTGTGACAGCTTTCACATTATGATTAGGCAAGAGTTGATTCTACATGTGTATACTGGGGTCACCCAAGAACATTCATGAACTGTCATTAGTGTTGAGACTCTCCCACATTATATGGACGTTCAGTCAGTGTGCTTCATGATAGCTAGTTGTCCACAATAGCATTTAATAGTTGCCCAGGTATAACCAACCAGAACTGCAGAAACTTCCCCAATATTGTTGTCTTCACCAACCCTGTTCTGTGAGATTTCTCTTATGATTAATCAACTCCAGGACATTCACAAGCAGGGTATACAGCACCACACTTATTATACCCGCATGTTGATGCTGCTTACTTAAACGGGTGTAAAGCTGTAGTTCACCTTCACAATCTCTTTTTGTATGATGTAGACAATGATATTCAAAGACATTAAACTGAAAAGTTCATAAAAATATGACATTCTATAACATACAAAAATTTTACTTTTTTAAATAAATTTGAAAAATGTTAAAGAGCAATGGAGAACTGAGTGGGGGTTAAAGGTACATTTTCCCTAAGGGTAAATAAATGGAAAGTAGGTCTACCATGTAGAATGTTTCCTTTTTAATCTACATACAAAACCACATAATTCTAAATAGCAGGGCATTTGTGCGCTTTAATATCCCCCCGATAGTTCTTTTAACATCCAAATCAAGGTGTTAAAGTCACACTGTCCTTTCTTGGTTGTGTTAGGACTTTTTACACGCATCCAACGGATTAGATTTTTGTTTTTTCATTGCGTATCTGGGAATGATGACAGGCATTCTACCGTATATTGCTATGGAAAACGCCTATAACTATAAGGTATGTTCATCATTTTTCAATCTTGAATTCCTGTGAAAATGCCTTGATTGTTTGGTTATAGTATGTAATGTTCAGATTTTCAATTTGGCCCATCAGGGTACCTGGAAAACACCCAGTTGTCAGTAGGTCATTTTGAAAATCCATAATTAAACTGTATATTGTATTCATTATGGTAACAAATGCTTTGTGTTAAAAACAACTGTTTGCAGTTTATAATTCTGGATTGAAACGGTGCTGCCAACTTGGCCGGGAGGGGCTACCAATGACCCATTACCAGTATTTGGGGGGGGGGGGTAGGGTGCTGAAAGGGATTGTCATAGGCTGGACGGTCTTGCTTTAGAGACTGTAAGTTACTAGCCATACAAAAGCTGTGTTGACCCCATTTCACCACCACAAAAGATGGCCCTGTAAGTATTAAGTACAGCAGATCCTTATATATAACTGTTCATCTTTCTGTTCCATTGTGTATATTGTGGATCTATAATGTGAGCTGAGTGCAGCAAGCATTCTCTTTTTATCAAGTAGCTGCTCGGTCTTTGTGCATGTTCAAGATCTCAGCCCTTTTTTCTGTCCCATAACAGGTAAAAGCTTATTCTCAGCTGAAGATGGCCGGCCTATACCCATCAGCTTATTGGGTAGGACAAGCTGCAGTGGACATGCCTCTTTTGTTTCTGATGCTGCTTTTCATGGTCGGAAGCATGCTTGCTTTTAAATCTGGAATTGATCTCCATGCTGGAACAGTGGTAGCAATGGTGGGCATTTCTGCAACATACCTTGCTGCATAAAATGTTTAAATCATGTCTTCCACCACTCCCTAAATAACCGCTGCAGATATATCAATGTTATTTACTGCTTTTTTGTTGCACATGTGTTACGCTCTGCTCACCTTCATTTGTTATGCTTTGCAGGTATTCTGCCTCATAGGCTATGTACCTGCAGTTGTCCTTCTGACCTATGTGGTTTCTTTCACTTACAAACTCATCAATGACACCAGGCAGTGGTGGTCCTTAATCTTTGCAGTGGTAAGTTTTTGAGTAGACCTTCTAGCTTAGTGGACTTTCAGTTCGGCTGGGACTTGTCTGACTTCACTGTGTCTGTTCACCGGCGCTCTGATCATGTCAGACCCTGCTGTTAAGTACTGTATATGGCTAGAGGTTTGGGAGGTGATAGGCATTATGGATAAAATCAGAAGAGCAAGAGTTAAGGAAATGCTGGTATCAACATGCCATTATAAACACCCCTAGAGAAGCAATGGAAAGCCCTGTAGCAGGAATATTCTTGCAGGTTTTCTCATATTACTTTACTAAACCATTTCAATGGCAATGTTTTTTTGAATCTTACGTCTCAACAATAAGGCCACAATGATCTGATTTTGCTGGAGACTAGTTGGGTCACTGCATTACACATGTATGTTTATTGAAATCATTTTCATTCGTTCACAGGAGGGGCAAACTATACTGAAAGACTATCCAATATACAGTAAATACAGCAATACAATTAAATCATAGGATTGTCATACATGCACAGATAAAATCGAATCTGTACAAATTTTCAGAGCGTTTATTGTGGCCCATGGAACAATAGAACAGAGTTGGCCCCAATATTCCTCCCTTCATTTGGGCCATGGGCAGATCAGTCACAGAGACGGTACCAGATCTGCCCATATATACTGTATATTTAGCCTTTATATATTTCTATATTGGCCGAGGAGAACAGATCAACAATGGAAAGCAGTTTCAAAACCCAAGATTCAGCTATGAATTAATTTTACTCTTTATTGTTGGATGACATCTTTACTGTATTTAAAGACTCACCCCAGATAACATTGCTGCCCATTTTTGCCTACCTTTCTGAATATTTGATTAGGGTTAGTATACCATGCATTTTATTTCTCTTTTTCCTTAGACAGCTTCCATTTCCATCATTATTATCGAGGGGGCAATCTTCTTTGCAACCAGTGTTGCGGTTACAAGACTACATGTGCTCTTCTCCATACTTTTCCCCGTCTATCCACTCCTAGGCTGCCTTACCTGCTTTATGAAGGTATGCACTTAACCTTTGTACTTTCGTGCATTACTGTGGATTACTGTGGGGTGCACAATGCCTCAATGTGTTTTTTTACATAGCACCACCTGGGAGGCTACTTTTCTTGCAACTTCTTGCATGTTAGCAAAAAACACAAGGATTTATGTATAAGTGCAAGCTCAAGTGCAAAGCACAATATTGTGCCAAATTATGTGTGCATTTAAGGGCTGCTAACACCTTGCATTTGCACCTAGGCATGGTCCTTGTAACTTGTGCCTAGCGCTAATCTGTTCTGGCCGCTCTGATGAAATACAGTTACACTGAGTCCTGGAATTATCATCTTCCTTGAGGAGTTTTGCTTGCCATATTCCCCAAACCATTCCCTTACCATTGCGCATTGCAGCTTCCGTTAAAGAAAGCCAAACTGGGAGTAGGGAGGCTGAAGAGATGTGTAACTAGTGCCCCTTTTCCGTTGTGACCTAAGCATGTGGCATTTCTGTCTACCTTAGTTCCAGACCTGATCGGCCAAGAAAAATTTGCGTGACAAATTGCAGATGATCTGCCATCTTAGACTTGGTAAATAAGGCCTTGGATTAATGCGTAGTGCGGCCAAAGAACACTTTTTATACTTTACTCATCAATACTAAAACAAATAGCAGAATAGAATGAACACACAGGACCAGTTTCTGGAGCTCTTAGCGCTATCCAGTTTAATTTAATGGTTGTTTTGTTTAATAAAATGTTTTTATTTTCACAAATAAAAGATTCCTTTCCAGGCTCAATTAAAAATTACACTACAAGGGTTATGTTGAGGTTGAATTACTGTTTAATATACTAAGAATTGAAATTAGAAGTAAATAACCCCCACAGTTCCCCAAACATGATTCAATAAATAGACTAGTATAAAGTGTTTCTGCTTAATTAGGTGCCAGATTCAATTAATAAATTAATAAAAATTGTGCATTCCAATTAGAATCAATTATAACAATTCATCAAGATCTAAAAAGAATGTTCTCAATTATAATTAATTTCTATATACTCATATGTTAATTCTCACTAACAATTTATAAAGTTCTAGTGCTTTTAAATTGTCTTTATTTGTTTCATTTTCTTAACAGATATCAAAGAAGTTGGATCACAGTGATGTGAACTGCCTAACTCAGCTTGGAAGGCTCTTGGTGGCAGTGTTTGCTGTAAGTAAAGAGGCCAAGTATGTGATTTGTTATGTAGAAACTCGATGGCTTCCCAGCCAGGAGTCTAAGCTCCTGTGAATGCTGATGTGGAAGGCACATTATAAATCCTATGCATCATCATGGAGTAGTTTATTGATTTGAAACAACCCTTTATTTTCTTATATTACTGCTTTTATCTTCATATTTGTGTCTAGCCATTACTTTTAAACTCTAATATGTTTTAAATTTAAATCAGTATCCACCACAGCAATAACCACCATGATGTAAAACTGATAAAGTGGGCTCTGTTTAATACAGTTGTGCAAAGACCAATGCTGGAAAAAAAACATCCTACAACTGATTAAGAGACTCGGTAGATCCAGTTAATATGGCCCTGTCATACTGTACATAATGATGAGAAACTGCTACTCTTAGTTTCATTTACTAATTTAGCAGCTGCTCATTTCCCTGTGTGACGCAGACAAAAAATCACAACATCAAAATTGTAGAAAGAAGGCGCACACCCTATTAATAAACTACAGGGTGCTAATCCAAAGGTGACTCCCCATAAGGGTCTCCATAATATTTAACAGCACAAAGAGATGGATAGCACACCTAATTTTGAAAAAACCAAATTCATTTAATAGACAAAAGAAAAAAATTATACAAAAATTACAAAACAAAAATCAAAATCATAATGAGCCCAACGCGTTTCGACCGTGTTTGGCTCATTATGATTTTGATTTTTGTTTTGTAATTTTTGTATAATTTTTTTCTTTTGTCTATTATATTAATTTGGTTTTTTCAAAATTAGGTGTGCTCAAAAATCACAACATGTCACTTAAATTCTATGGCACATTGGTAATTTTTATAGCTGCTTGATTATTTGCCCAGAATATGCCAGTAGCAGTAATTGTGGTTTGCATGGCTCCATTTTTGGAGTTAACATAGTAAGCTAGTTTGAAAAAGGACCTAACCTTTTTTAACCTGCCTAACTGCTAGTTGATTCCGAGGAAGGCAAAAAGCCCCATCTGAAGCCTCTCCAATTTGCCTCAGAGGGGGAAAAATTCCTTCCTGACTCCAAGATGCAATGGGACCAGTCCCTGGATCAACTTGTACTATGAGCTATCTTCCATATCCCTGTATTCCCTCACTTGCTAAATACCATCCAACCCCTTCTTAAAGGAGAAGCAAAGTCTTTGTGCACTTGGGGGTGCCAAATGTTAGGCACCCCCAAGTGATTGTATTGACTTACCTGAAACCCCAGGCCGGTGCTCCTACCAGCAGAAAACTGCACCGGCTCGGGGTTATATCAGTGAGCACCACAGAGCGATCCTCTTCCGTCTTCCTCTTTCTTCACGTGGCTGCGCATGCACCGTAGAACGAAAAGCCAAACTTTAACTAAAAAGTCGGCTATTTCGTTCAACTGCACATTTGTTTGTCCCTGGAAATTTGAAGAAAGAAGAAGCCGGAAGAGGTTGTATAACCCCAGGCAGGTGCAGTTTTCTGCTGATAGGAGCACCGGCCTGGGGTTTCAGGTAAGTAACTACAATCACTTGGAGTGCCTAACATTTGGCACCCCCAAGTGCATGAAGACTTTCCTTCTCCTTTAATGCTATCTAAAGCTATCAGCTTGTACCACTGAGTCAGGGAGAGAATTCCACAGCTCTCACTGTAAAAAAAACCCTTCCCAATATTTAGGCAAAGCCTCTTTTCTTCTAAACGGAATGGGTGATTTTGTGTCAGCTGGAAAGACCTACTGGTAAAAAAGCATTAGAGAGATTATAATATATATGATCCCCTTATATATTAATATCCAAATAGATCACATCTACTGCCCCCCCCAACTGTTCAGCATCTTACTTACCTCAACATAAAAATCTGATTCATCTGACATTACCTATCCATCTTAAAGCCATGCTGATTGCTGCTAATAATGCCATTCACTAGGACAAAATTTTGTGATCTCTTAACAAGCCTTCGAATAATTTGCCCACCACAGATGTCAAATTTACTGGCCTATAATTGCCAGGCTGAGATCGTAATCCCTTTTTAAATATTGGAATGACATCAGCTTTTCTCCAATCCATAGGTACCATACCAGATAAAAGCGAATCTGAAAAAATCAGAAATAGGGGCTGGTCTAAAACTGAACTAAGCTCTTTTAGTATGCCATCTGGCCCTGGTGCCTTGTTTACATTAATTTTTGTGAATCATATCCTGAGTCAGTCACTGACTAATGCAGTCAGTCCCTTCAACGGTTCCCAAACATTGTCATTCTGAAAAGTGAGCAAAAACAGGATTCCTTGTGCAAGTTTTTCTCCCGCAATGTTGGGCTCTAGTCCGGAGGACAATGCAGAGACACAATCGTTGTATAATATAAATGTCTTTATTAAAGCACATACAGTGGAAATGATTTAGCGTGTGGAGGCTGTGCTGTGTTAGCTGACTTACGCGTTTCTTGTCGTATAACCGGCACTTCTGCAGAGTCCTCGGGATTCCTGAAAAGGTTCTGAATCAGTCCTAGAAAATCACTCATAAGATTTAGGTTTTTGTCCATTTTTGTTTCCCTACTTGATTTTTCTTTGCAGCCTTACGTGCATTCTCTGATTTTCTTCTTAATCCTGCGATATCTGGAGATGAAAAATGGTGGGCGATCCATAAGGAAAGATCCAGTTTTTAGGTAGGCTTGCGCGTTTTGCATATGTTTTAAGATACAAATAACTTTGGCATTGATGCAATGTGTTTCATTTGTTTCAAAAATGATTTTCATAAGCAATACTTATTGATTTATGTATGCCTTTGACACACTGTAAGACATTATAACTAATCAAGCAGATCAGATTTTAATCACTGGTCCATTCCAGTATTCACTGGCTCCTCTTGGTTAGTGCCTCCTGAGACTCTGGTTGGGTTGTGATGGACATGTCAGGAGCTTTATGCTACATATTGTGCGCATCTGTGGGAAGGTACAATGTGTTGGATGGTTTTCTCACATTCAGTATATTGATTGTTATATCTGTTCCCACAGTGCTACGTGACTTCACTAAGTCTGGTATGGGGTTTTGTACAGACTATAGAGAGATGAACTAACATTTCTGACCCTGCCAGTTTATAGGTAGGATATTAGAGAGCTGGAAATAGTGCAGATATGTGCCACTAACTGCTAAAATAAGTGGAACCTTGGAAGGGGACAGGCTAACTCTTTACAAATTATCATTATAAATAAACAAAGGATAAGAGGTCATCCTTGAGCCAGTGTTGTTCCATGGACTAGTCCAGTATCTATTACGGAGTCATTTTATCCACACGCAGACTGCAATCTGTAGATCGCTTTATTGTATTGCTTACTTGTCCCCTTCAGTGTGTTTAATGTACTGTAGTTTATACAAAGATTTGGGAATGCTAAAACAAATTCTAGGGTGGCACTTAAACCACTGTCTTATACAGAAGCCAAATAAAAAAAACAAAGCCCTGGAAGTTTGCTGAAGTGCCTGAAGATGAAGATGAGGATGTGAAGGTAGAGAGAGCGCGGGTGGGTGAATACATGGCACCAGACTGTAATGAGGTAAGTGGGCACCTTCACTAGGTCAGTTGATAGATACACTGTGTAAAACTATCATCTCAATGGCCACAATCAATTGAATACAATATGTGCTTCTTAAAAGAACTAAGGAAGGAAGGAAAGGGTACTGCTCATGTACAATTCTAGATTCCTCATGTAAAATTAAACAATTTGCATCTTATAATCCCCATTGACTTTAATGCGGAGTAAAACGCTTAAAAAAACATCCGTGGGTTGCATTTGTTTTCTTATTGATTTATTGAATGTGATGGAGACTTAACATGACCAGTTAGTGTCTGGTTTCATTTGATAATATGGCTTCAGAAGCCTTGCTAAAAGGTCAGCTGAACAGCAATAATAAAGCTGAAAATAAGCATGAAAGTGATATGAAGCAGTGATCTCTGTTGGGAAAATTGTCACAAGAATTGGCGGAATGCTGTCTGTGCTTTATGGATATGCAAATGTACATTTGTTCTACACTTGCACCCAACATTAGGATCGAACAATACATTGTGGCAAAAATTTGTAAATGAAAATAGCACTTTACACACTGTACTGTGTTTGTAAAGACCCCTTATGGTTTGTAGTTTTGATGGCACCAGTTAAATCATTTGAAGGGAAATAAAAAATTGAGTGGATTTTTGTTTGAATTTTATTGAAATAAACTCACTGTGATTTTCCTGCAGAAGCCAATGGTGTTAGTTAGTGGCTTGCACAAAGAACAGGATCAGACTGGTAAAACGATTCTTGGAAAAGCAATGAGGAAACTTGTAGTGAACAACGTATCCTTTTGTGTGAGGAAAGGTCCGTTTTTTTAACATTTCTTTTCATTATTACAATTTTTGCTCAACCCCTCTGATGAGATGACATGTAAGGTAAACATTGTTTTCTTGGTTCCAGGAGAAACACTGGGGCTGGTAGGACCAAACGGAGCTGGAAAAAGTACCCTGCTTAACATGCTGGTGGGACAGAGTGATCTGAATGCTGGCCAGGTGAGTGACAAATTTACATATTTAAGAAAAAGATTTATTGTGCAGCCAGGTGTAAAGTGGCAAGTTTTACAAACTTTTTATCCTTAAATTTTATCTTTCAAAGAAAGTGTCTTCCTGTGAGACTGTCAAGCTTATTTATATATGAATCAAGTTCTATGTCCAAAACTCCTACTTTTCATGAATTGTGCACAAGTCGCTGCTGAACATTTTTAGAGTGGGGGTCGAGTCACTACCAGTGAACCAGTGCACATGACATCAATAATAGACTTAGCATCAAATTTACTTGATGCAACTCATCCAAAGTATCCATGGGTGGACCCTTGAACTTACTGCAAAGTTCAATCTGGCAGTAGTTACAGGGTTCCCTAGCTCCCATATGTGCAGTTGTGAGTACTTCATCACAGCAGGCTCAAGAGGCCCATTTCTTCTCCGGCTAGTTACTAGGAGAATGTATGGGTGCAAGTACCTTTGTAATAGTCAAAATATTAAGTGCAGTCATTCCATGAACACACAGTCAAATATACATGTTCAGTGTGAACACTGTTAGCCTGTTAGTGACAGCCTAAGTTTGAGCAGACTATAATATTTTAGCTGACAGAATGCATAATGGTTCATGGCTCAGAGAATTCTATTAAATGCTTTCACAGATATTGATGGGAGATCCAGCTGCAGGCGAGCCAGGCCTCAGCCCACCAAGGTTTGTGGGATATTCCCCACAAACAAACTATTTTTGGCCAGAGATAAAGCTTCAGGAGCACCTTGACACCATCGGAGTCATCAAAGGCATGAGCAGCAACGTTCTGAAAGAAGTAACAAGGAGGTAAATGTCCACCTACGAGGGAGTGAACAGACCACAGAATATCAGAAAAAAGGTCATGTTCTGAAGCTGGAGGGTGGAAGGTTCAGGAGAAATGTTAGTAAGTACCATCATACTTTCTAGAAAGGATGGTAGATTGATGTCACAACCTTTTTTGCCAGTGATGGCCTAGTACCACAAACTATTTAAGACAATAAGACACTGGCCAGTTATAGATTCAGAGAAGGAAAAGCAACAGATACATCCCCATGAGTGTTAAAGGAACCGTTTTCTTATTTTATGCATGAAATAAAGGTTTAACATCTCAATAGTTCTGCCAGGTTTTTCCCAGAAAGCCTGTAGAGTACTTTAGCTTGTCTATATTCCCATAGAAACGCTAGCTAGTGTATCATTCTTCCAACTGGCAGGATTGTAAAGGATATAGGTGGGGTGTCTGGTTGGTATTAAGGTCCCCATAGATGCAAAGATTTCTCTTGCCGAACGACCGATTTTAGCGAAGACCGACCAATTCTTCGAAATTATCGTGTGGTTAGTGGGATTTGAACGATTAAACATCTTACGTTTTTTGGCCGACATCTGTCAGAAAATTGATTGGCCAGGTTAAATAATCTTTATCGGTCCCAGTGCAATCTATCTATGTTTGCAGGGACAAGCAGGCAGCTCCCCTTTTTTTTCCTGCCAATATTGCCTGAAATGATCTTTTTAGTTGATGGACAATTCGTACGATCGTTTCGAGATAATCGTGGTCTCACAATGAGGATCGGATCTTTTAAAAATCTTTACATATATGGCCAACATTAGACGTAACAACCTATTGGAGATTTCGTGCATCTTGGTTCCATGAAGTTACAGTGCAGTCAGTGTAATTTACTTGAGCACTGTCTTGTGTGATTGTATGGGCTCTCTGATGCTTTTCATGTAATTAGTGTAAGTTACCTTGCATCTTCTGCAGAATAGTTGAAACCTTGGACCTGAAGGAACATCTCCAGGAGCCAGCTAAGAAGCTCTCAGTTGGTAATCAGAGAAAGGTGAATGCTCCATCTATTTTTCTGGTTTGTTCTTAATGCGAATATGTTGAGTGTGGAAGGTCATTTCCATGTTATTTCCCTCTTCTCTTCACCATAGCTGAGCTTTGCACTTAGCATGCTGGGTAATCCTGATATTGTGCTTCTAGAAGAACCCTCCATGGGCATGGATCCCAGAAACAAACAGATTATGTGGTCAGTATCAATCACAATACACATTTATTTTGACACCGCAGAGGCAAAACAGCAACTCCCAGCATTCCACCAACAGCTCAGCTGATATAGGAATGTGTGAAGTTGTAGTTCTTCAAAATATTGTGGTCTAAATATTGCCTGTTCCTGTTTTAGATAACAGACTTTACTCTTTGATATTTATTCTGTCTTTAGTGTAACAATACAACAATGTATTGGACCTTGGAGCTCTTTTATTATGGATTTGTACACAATCACCACAAGGATGAGGACCTTTTTTTAAATGAGCAATTTTTATTTGTATCCACAGGAAAGTGATTAGAACTACATTAAAGGGCAAGGAGCATGCAGCTGTGATTACAACGCATTCCATGGAAGAGGCTGAAGCCATCTGTGACAGGGTTGCAATTATGGTGTCCGGCCAGTTAAGGTTGTCAGACTTATAATTTTGATGTTATAAAATGAATTTTTTTTAAGTTTCTTCTTAAATGAAAGGGTAAACTATTATCATGAGGGAGAGGGGGATAAGAAGGTACTAAATTTAAGGGTTAGATGAGACCCCGAGTTGGTGCTGTGGCCAGGGCTACTTCTGTAGAAAGACAAAGCGTCTCACAATATCATTATTTACTTCATATTAAAGGTAAAGTAAGTAACGTAAATCTGCCTCTATGTGAAATACATTTTGTGTGCAAAGAAAAGAATAAAAAAAGGGATGAAGGTCCATAATGAATTTATTTTGTCTCCTTTGCCAACATGAAACTAAATCTAAACACCCAACAGATACATTGGCTCTGTCCAGCACCTGAAGAGCAAGTTTGGGAGATATTTCTCACTGGAATTAAAACTTGATACAAGAGCCAGGAATCAGAATGTGGAGCTTCTTCACAAGGAGATCCTGCAAATATTTCCCAATGCAAGTCACCAGGAGAGGTAACGTAGTCTGCAAGTTATTGCAAATCGATCCCTTCTTCCCTTCTCAGTTTAGCGAATATACAGACATGGCATCTATTGCGTGGAATGGCTGGGACCTAGATTTTTGTGTTTGGGGATGGGGTTTCTCCATAATTTGATTTAATTTGACATTTAATGATTAAATTAACAAGGAATGGGAGAAACACTATCATATAGGCCCAGATGTCTTAATGGCCCAAACACAGACCATGTGTACCTGCACTATAGGTAGGTGCAGACTGTACTCTGCTTCTTTCACTGGAGAAAAATCAGGTGGAGCCATAAACAAGCCATGAATAAAGGGCTCCCTTCCTTGTGTGTCAATGTGTCATTTTTAGTCAGGTATTCCGTTGAATGACCAGGTGCCACCCACTTTCTGCCTTTCTGTAAGATGGAGCTGCAACTTATCACTTTCCAATCTTGTCCTGCACTAAACTCAGATTGGCGCTAAGTGAGTGTAAGCACTAAGTACAATAATACAAGATTTAAATAAATTAGTGAAAAGTCCTGGCTCTCTCACCTGAGAACCATGCTTTTTTTCATTTGTCATTCTGAATTTCAGCTTCTCCTCTCTGATGTCTTACAAAGTTCCTAAGGAGGATGTGGAGTCCCTTTCCCAGGCATTCTCTGAACTGGAACAAGGTAATGGCACTTTTTTTGTAAAGTAGAGTGGTAGAATGCAACTTACTCCAAAGCAGACCTACAATATTACATTTTTTTTAAAGTGGAATACCATAACAAAACGACAGTTGCTTTCTAAGCCAAGAATATCAAACAATCAAAGTGATGAGGTTTCAATGTTATTGTTATTTTTATCAATTAATTTCTATTGTATTTAAAGGAGAAGGAAAGGTTAAAACTAAGTAAGCCTTATCAGAAAGGTCCACCTAAATATACCAGTAAACCCCCAAAGTAATGCTGCTCTGAGTCCTCTGTTAAAAGAAACACAGCATTTCTTTCCTTCTATCTCATCTCTGTATCAGATTTCCTGCCTTCAGCTTAAACTTCATTGCCCTGGGCAAGAGCATGCTCAGTTTGCTCCTCTTCCCCCCCCCCCCCGCTCCTTCTCTGCTGTAATCTGAGCCCAGAGCAGGGAGAGACTCAGGCAGGAAGTGATGTCACACCAAGCTAATATGGCAGCTGCTATCCTAAACAAACCGAGAGTTTCTAGATCTTTTTACTCAGGTATGGTAAAACATTCTACAGAATAAATATAGCATTCTAGCTTGCACTATTGCAGCTAATCTATTGGCAATAAAATGCCTCCGTAGCTTTTCTTCTCCTTTAAACCACTGCCTGGGTATGGCGAATCCTAGTACCAGAATCATTTCAAAATAGAGAGCCGAGGAACAAAACAGTTAAACAATTTATCAGCTGGTCTGCATCATACTAAAGGTTACATTTTAGGAGTAGTAAACAGTGATTTATTGGTCTTTTCTTACATTGTGTTTTCTTTATAGTTAAACAAATGTATAATATTGAAGAATACATCTTCTCTCAGGCAACTCTAGAACAGGTAAGATCACCAGAACTAAAATGATTTAATTGTGGCGTCATCAATTATTCCAAAAGATAATATTTACACCTTAAAACAAACGTTTTCCTTTGTTACCCTTTAATGCATTTTAAAAAGCCTATGTGTTTGAATAAATACAATATTCATGGATAAGATGAGTATGTTTAAGGGTATGACCATTTTGCTTTTGTCCTTTAGGTATTCATTGAGTTAGCAAAAGAACAAGAGGAAGAAGATAACATTGCCACAATGAACAGCACGTTGTGGTGGGAGAGAAGACAGGAGGACAGGGTTATTTTCTGACTGCCACACACACACACACACACACACCTATCAAGCTATCTATGAATGTTGGCTAATGGGAAAATGTATGCTGATATCCCTTTCCCTGCTAGAAGGGCCAGGAATGCCTTTCAGAGCAATAGGTTGCTGACTCTCTTTGGCAGCTGAAGGATATGGACTTCTCATGCCAGAAAAGTCATGGAGTTGAGGTTGGTTTGAGACATATTTTGTGGGCAATCATTCTGCGCTGCTACCCTTATGTTTGAATGACAATGCGGCCTCGACTGAGGTAGGAGTGACAGACAGAAAAAAACTTTCCTTAAGAAGCAATACCCAAACCTTTCCTGAGCCTTGGAGCAAGATGGTTCTTCATTAGAACATAGATAACAGTGTGACCACATGATTGTTTTGTGCTTTTCACAAATCCAAAAAGTGCACTGGAGACAGGAAATTTCTCTCATTTTCCTCTTGTGTTGTAGGTAAATGTTTCCGGTGAATGGAGCTACAGATATACAAGTGACCTTTTATCTTAAGCTAAATTTCCCAATTGATTTGTACGTCCCAAGCCTATAACCAGAAGCAGTACAGCACTACGTAATGCTAATGTGGCACAGTTAACACCTTTTCATGATATTTCATGTACAGGAGACAAAAGGGAACTGCTGTGTTTATGTTTAATGTTTTATTGTTGAATTAATTGTTGAATGACACCACTGTTACTGTTGCTCTTCTGTTGGTTATGAATGAAATTTGAAGTATTTAAAAGTAAAACATAGTATTGATTGCTGGAAGATAAAGTAACATCTATTTATAAGTCATGTTTATTTTTTGCTATTTAAGAAGCTATTGAGTTTGCTCTCCACCTGAATGAGAAGTGAGGCATGAAACTGAATAAATATGTAGATACTTATGAAAAATTACAGCTGTATTGCTATATAATACTTCTGGGATCCAGGCCATCACAGACGTATCAGAATCATTGTGGTTGACCCTGTGACTAAAGTGGTGCCCAAGTTATTTGGGTAAGAGGGGGGCACAGGTAGGGTAATGGGTTATTTTAAAATGTTTAGTCTTCTGGGGTGGCCAGGTAGTCCCGCCCCCATATGACGTAATTTCTGACGTAACCTGAAGGCCAATTGGTATGAAAGCTCACTTGTTTCCTTTGCTACCTCTGGGCATCTAGCAGGATAGATACAGCTTGTTATGAGTTAAAGGTGCCCATCCTGAAGGCCACTTACGGCGACACTTCAGGTAGGTCATGTGCTTCATTGGGTACCACAGGGTTACTGCTTCGTCATTATTAACTGACTGTGATGTGGTTTAGAGATGTCTGTAAAGGGAACTTTTACATCCACTGGCATCACAGTGAAACACAAATCTGATCCCAAACACAAAATATTTGCAGTGTATTGTATGAGTCTCTGCATACAAGGTAGTGGTTACAAAATAACATAAATGACAAAGTGGCCACAAAACTGGGCTGTGCTGTCACTAATGGACCTTGGAGCACATGTATAAGCAGCTATACAATTAAAATGTATATATCTCAGCACCTAGATGTAAAAATAAAAAGTATATAGTGCAGTATGTTCTATTAAGAGTGTGCTCCACAATAAATAGATCTACTCACAAGGTGTTAATTAGTTGTACAGCTTATCGCGGAGACTTGAGCCGCTTGTGGAGATTCAAAAAGCCGAAGGTCGGTTATATGCAAGATAAAACTTTATAGGGCAGTAACGCTGGAACTTGTGCTATGCACTGCGGGCAATTGCACTTATCGAACGGATAGCACTTTGGGGACTTTGTTTAGTGATCACTGTCGGTAGTTCTTTTCTCCACGCTGGTAGGTAGAATCCGCTGAAATGGAAAGAAGGCAGAGGGAACGTCCCTGCTTTCTGTCAGCGAAGCGATCTGTTCAATTTGATTCCTCGGCGGTCCGGGATTGGATGTGCTGGGTTTTACGTACAGAATCCAATCAAAAAACCCAGCACATCCAATTCCGGACCGCCGAGGAATCAAATTGAACAGATCGCTTCGCTGACAGAAAGCAGGGACGTTCCCTCTGCCTTCTTTCCATTTCAGCAGATTCTACCTACCAGCGTGGAGAAAAGAACTACCGACATCAATCACTAAACAAAGTTCCAGCGTTACTGCCCTATAAAGTTTTATCTTGCATACAACCGACCTTCGGCTTTTTGAATCTCCACAAGCGGCTCAAGTCTCCGCGATAAACTGTACAACTAATTAACACCTTGTGAGTAGATCTATTTATTGTGGAAAACACTCTGAAAAGAACATACTGCACTATATACTTTTTATTTTTACATCTAGGTGCTGAGATATATACGTATTGTTTCAGAGCGCACTGAATCTATATATACTTATTCTTTCTTTATTGTGGACTGGTGGATCCGTGATTCCCCTCGGTGCTGCTAATTATCACTAATTGGAACTTTTGCGCAGAGTCTACCTTTGATTCTTTTATACAATTAAAATACTTCTAACACTTCTAACTGGAATAAGTATGACAGTTTTTGTAAATTCAACTGTTTATAGAGAAAAAATGTTCAATTAGTCATTGTATCACACAACCTTCTTTAGCCAAAATACACTGCCATTCCTTTTGGGATATATCCCATTGCTTGTCCAGCCATGACTTGAATATTGTTCTCAAGACACTTTGTTTATCCCTTTGAGCCCAAAGTGTTTTGGGTCAGCTGTCTGTATATACAAACATAATGACATCTTGTGTTACCAGTGAGACTTCCTCCAAAATCTCTTGCTAACAATAGAAACTATCCTGCCCACTTAGCATGAAGTACTTGTTTAACAGATAAGCCACTTGCAGAGCACACTCCAAGGAATCACCGACAGAGGTGAACATTTAAACAACTTCATTCACAAAAGCATTTCCTGACTTGTCATAGGCTATGACTACTTGTACCAACGCATGAAACGCATCAGGAAATGCTTTTGTGAATAAAGTCGTTTGAACTTCCACCGCTGTCCGTGATTCCTTGAAGTCCCCTCTGCAAATGGTTTATCTGTTGGCGAAGTTCTCCCCGTGCTGCAGCTTTGGGGTGATCTGTTCTACTGATGTGAGGGGAAAAGGCATGGGGCATGGGCACTCAAACCTGAATAAAAATTTGTTGAGCATGAAAGTCCAATTGGAGTATATATGTTTTTCTTACATATGAAAGTTGCTAATGCTATTTATTTAAATTGATGTTAATTACAAGAAAACTTTTGTCTATCTCACTTTTGAGTGTCCATATTTAACTAATTATGTATATGAAGTACTTGTTTATCCATATGTCATATGTCTTTAGTGTAGTTGTGCTGCTGAGAACACAAAGGGAAGCCTACATATTTTATTGTCCTTAAGAAGGAAGAGTCTGTATAAGGGCTCTTACACATGAGTGTTCTGACCTGCGCTCCCCTGTGAAGGGTTGACATGGCAGTCGGTTCGTTGTCCCCTTCACCCTGCGTTCCGTTTTTTGGCGTTCAGCCGCAGGGGAGCGCAGGAATAGACGCAAGTCATTATTTGAAATGGGGCTGTACTCACTCAGGCGCGTGTAGGTGCCGAACGCAGGAAAAATGCAGCATGTTGCGTCTGAACCTGCGTTCGGCGCCTACACGCGCCTGAGTGAGTACAGCCCCATTTCAAATAATGACTTGCGTCTATTCCTGCGCTCCCCTGCGGCTGAACGCCAAAAAACGGAACGCAGGGGAGCGCAGGTCAGAACGCTCATGTGTAAGAGCCCTAAAGAGACGGAGAATTAATGAAAAAGGGGTCTCACAACTGGGAATAAAGTTTATAAAACACACTTTATTTGTTTCAAACCTTAAAATACACATGCAAACATGTTAAAAAGACAGCGATGAATTCGGTGTGGAATCACTCCATTTGTTAATATCAAAGTGAGTTTAAGATAATATGTATTGCAGTACCCAGGTACTAAAGAGAGAATCAAAAGAGATTCCCATACAAAATTTATAAAAAAGTAATGTGTATTATTACATCAAAACTCGCCAAAATTGCCCAAGTAGCCTTCCGCCATGATTAGATAAGTCATTTCTCAAAGTTAAATGCCTATAATAGTAACCAATTGGCACAACACAATCCCTGGGTCCTCACCTTATCATCGCTGCGCGTCTGCCCCAATGCGCATTTCACCCATAGCTTCTTCAAAGGGGTTAAACTCATACATCAACGGAAACCATTAAATATGCCACATTTTTGCACCATTTATTGTCCTCCAGGCAACACACAGTCATTCCGTTTGTTAAACTTAGGTTTGATGCATAATTGTTGTAATGTCTGCTAAATACCTGTTGATCACTGTTGATCCCACTGGCGACAAGGTGGAGCCTTTTTGTGTAAGAAATTGCCTTGCACCATGTTAAGTCATTCTTGTACTAAATGATTTTATTGTTTTAAGTCATTGTTTCCTTCATTGTACTCTGCTGATTTTAGCCTGATATAATTGCAGTGAAGCTGGAGGCCATGGGTCTTGACCTAAATAGATGTTGCCTGTATACACAGCTTTGGGAAATGTCTATATACAGCATTCAGCATCATAAAACTCTGCACAATATGGTTAAGGGCAATGACACATTTATTTCTCAGGATAAAACCTGGCAATAACTGGGCTTATGGCTTGCAAAATAAATATCAACAAAATAACAGCATTGTGATCCGATGATAATATGTACCGTTATCTCTTCAAAACAAACCTCACTTATCAAATGAACAGATTGTCTGTTGTTATGTACAACCTATAAACACAAATTACACGCATACACACGCTGTTTTCTTAAAATAAAGTTGAAATCACAGTCTGCTCAGATTCTCGCTGGAAATGGACATTGACGACTGCATGAGATGAGCCCAGATGGTTGTGTTAGGGATTACAACTGTTTTTGGGTTATTGTTTCAGAAATGCCCAAATTGAATCCCACAATCAAGATCTTAACAGCGATGGTTCACTAGGTGATGCCAACGGTTTAACCATCCTGCGTTTTACTTATTCCTTCCGTTCTGAACGCACAGTTTGAAAATGAAACTTGTGTGTTTGATGGCACATTAAATGGTGGTATAATACATTTGTTTGCTCTGTGTTAATTCATACTTTAAACCTCAAAGTCTGAGCCATCTGAGATAAATCCCTTCTGCACATTTACTGAGAAATAACTGGTATTCAGAAATTGCCCTTTCATTGTTTGATGCTTTGTGTGTAACACACGATTTTAAATATGGGAAAATACTGTATATTTGCTCCATTTGAAATTCAAGGGGAACTCCTCCTTTCTGGAGGGAAGGTCCATATCTCCCAGAATGCTCTATGAGGCTCAGAATGTAAAGATAATTGTTAGGGTTTGACCAATGTGCATTGCTAATTAACTAATGAACTGCAGGTGTGGGGAGTGATGTCATCACCTGGGGGAGGAGTGTTTTTGGCCTAGGAACCAGGAAGCATGAGGCAAAGAGGGGAAATTCTGTGCGAGACTTCTGTAACTGTCGTATGGACTAAATGCCTCTGTTTAAATAGCAGGAGCTGCCGTATGGACTAACCGCCTCAGTAAATAGTAGGAGCTGCCATACGGACTTACCACCTCAGTTTAAATACCAGGAGCTGTTGTAAGGACTAACCGCCACAGTAAATAGCAGGAGCTGGGCTGTTCTGACTGTTGGACAACAACTGTAAGTTATTGTACTACTTCTCTTACCCCTTGTATCTGTCCTGTGAAAAAGCCTGCAGTCTTCAAGGAAAACTATACCTCTGCAATTAATACTTAAGCAACAGTTTATATCATATTGAGTGGCATACTAAAGAATCTTACAAACTGGTATATATGTTTAAGTAAATATTGCCCTTTTACATTGCTTGCCTTGAGCCCCCGTTTCGTGATGGTCTGTGTGCTGCCTCAGAGATCACCTGACCAGAAATACTGCAGCTCTAACTGCAACAGGAAGAGATCACCTGACCAGAAATACTGCAGCTCTGACTGTAACAGGAAGAGATCACCTGACCAGAAATACTGCAGCTCTAACTGTAACAGGAAGAGATCACCTGACCAGAAATAACTGTAACCGAAAGAAGTGTTGAAGCAAAAGACACAACTCTGTCTGGTAATTGGCTCATGTGACCTTACATGTTTGCTTTGTTTGTGTGCGCCGTGAATCCTAGGTTCCCAGGGGGTCAGCAATTATTTTTAACATTTTCTATTAATGATTCCCCAATGGCACATACAACTAAAAAAGTATATTATTATGTAAATAGTTTATATATACAAGTTCTTTGCAGTAGAACAGCCAAATGTATGTTTAAAAAAAAAAGTGCATTTTGGTAGAGGATGAAAATGAATGGTTTTGGGCTACACTTCTTCTTTTTTTCCATTTAAAGCAATTTTCAAGGATCCAGTTTACAATGATATTTGTGACAATTCTGTGCTTTCTGTGACAGTGGTAGCAGTTTGGGGAAGGCTCTTAACTTTTTCAGCACAATAATGCCCTCCATGCAAAGGGAGGTCCAGCCCAAGGCACAGAATGGGTGACATCGGGGAGAAATCAGAATGGGTGACCCCATGGTCCAATGCCCCCTTTTTGGAGATACACCCCTATTAGCACATCCCCACTGAATATAGATAGCATCTATTTTAGATTTCCTAACCACAAATCTAAAGCAAACGCCACAGATGCAAGCAGGTTTGTCAATTTCATTTCAAATACCCACAAAACACTTGGCATAATTGATGCAATGCCAATTTCATTTAGAGAACTCCTAGCAGGATGGCGCAGTGGCAATTCCATGAATAAATAAACCCAGAACTCATAGCAGGACAGCACAGTCTGTGGCAATAACATATATCAGGATCATAAATACAAAGAAATCTTACATAGTTTGTGTATGACCCTTTGAACTGGATATTGGATAGACAGGTGATATTCCAACTATGTTTGTGTGCGTCCTTCTACCCATATAGTTGCACGGCAGTGGGTGGGCAGCATAACGGATCAGCCAAAATAAAGGCGAAACCAGCAGAGCTTGCAATTCAGTCTCCATGAGGGTGATGAGATCAGAACCTTGATCACATCGCATTCACATGTCAACCAAACTTTTTTATTTTTACTTTGTAGCAAAGAGGACGGGCCCCTAAAAGTAAGAGGGCCCTAGGCAACTGCTTATACACCACTGCAGAAAACAGGCTGCTTGAAAATCCTTGGTTTTGAAATGAAATGCTGTACAGTCAGGCGCCCGCACACTGTATGATTGTCTGTTATTAATAAAATACATAAAAATGGTTGTTTCTAGTCTATGGCTGCCTCTGGGGAAATACTAGTCAGTCTTCTAACAGCAATAATGTGACTTCTCCTGTGTAGCCGGTGCTGGTGTGCTTTGTCAAGTAAACATGGAATTTAGATGTGTAGCTCAATTGTTAGGTAGAACTGTATCTGTTTTCATGAGGAAGGCACTAAATTTGGCCAGAACCAGTAACCAATCAAAAGGAAGCATTTACTGGCCACCTGTTTAACAGAAAACTACTTATGGGTTACTGCTTCTGGCCAAAATAACATGTGGGGATAAGGTCTTATTTACAAAGTGCATATATGTGTGTGTGTGTATATATATATATATATATATTTGGTGTATGCTGTGTATGTGCCCTGCGGTTCATTGGGACGGGTTCAACTTGATGGACTGATTCCCAGTGAGAGGGTTTGGATTTCCAATGCACTAAATATCTGGTGTATTTATAAGTCACCAAAAGCAATCTAGTGAGATAAGAACAAACCTCTAGTAAGTACCCAATGTCCGTCTGATAAGGGTGGGCACCCACTGCAGGGAACCATTTACTCTATTTCATTGCAGCGCAGACTGTTAATAAAACAAATGCAATGCAGCTGAATTGAAGACATTTTTGAGCTGGTACCAGTAGAATTTTCATTTCAGTTCCAGTATAATATACAATGGATGTATATGACAGCTTCTTTTGATATACTGCTCTTTTAGAGAGATGTAGAGGATTGGTGTCTCTTTGGGATCTCCCAGGCAACATCCAGGATCTTCTGGGGCTGAGTCCATATGTCTATCTCAAGGTCAGATACCACCACCAGGTACCCCTAGAGAGAGGCGCAAGAACTCGTGGTTTTAAATGATAGAAAAGAATACATTCTGTCTCTAAAATCTAGAGAGTACTAGGAGAGTGTACTGGAATGGATAGATAGTGCTAGTGCTGGAATGGATAGAGTGTGCAGACACTGGAAGAGAGTGCTGGAATGGATAGAGCGTGCAGACACTGGAAGAGAGTGCTGGAATGGATGGAGAGTGCTATGAGAGGGTGCTTGAATCAGGCCTGGACTGGGAGTCAAAATAGGCCCTGCCATTCCAAGTACACAGAGGCCCAAATAGCCCCCTGCCAGCCCAAACAGCCCCCTACCAGCCCACTATATGGTAACTTTCTATGGAACCATATAGCAGCCCCTCTGGCATTTGCGAGAACCCACAGATTGCCAGTCCGGGCCTGCTTGAATGGATAGAGAGTGCAGGGACTGGGAGAGAGTGCTGGAATCGATAGAGAGTGCTGGTGCGGGAATGGATTGCAAGTACTGGGAGTGCGTACTGGAATGAATAGAGAGGGTAGACACTGGGAAAGAGTGCTGGGATGGATAGAGAGTGCAGACACTGGGAGAGAGTATGTAGGTGCTGGGGTAGATAGGGAATGCAGGTATTGAAAGAGAAGCAAGAATCTTAGTAGAGAGTGTTGGGAGAAATTTGGCTTCAGGGCGGATTATCTGATCAGGCTGTTATGGCTACTGGTTCTTACCTGGAAAACTCTGACAGTTGGGTTCTGGAGCCGAACAAGAGGTGTTGGTATCAGAAATATGTTCTGTAACTTCTCTGTAAATAGATGCACATGTAAGGGGGGGTACTGGCAGGTAGTGGGGGTCAGGGGAGGCAGTGGCTACACATATAAGGGGGGATACTGGGAGGAAAGGGTACACATGTATGGGGGGATACTGGGAGGAGAGGGTACACATGTATGGGGGGATACTGGGAGGAGAGGGTACACATGTATGGGGGGATACTGGGAGGAAGTGGAACAGGTAGTGGAAATGTGGAAACACTCACTGTTAAGAAGTGGAAAAATGATGCCCTTCAATGCGAAACTCATCATGCGCTGTAGTTGTTCAACCTGTGGGGAACAGATTGGGATGTTTGAACTTCGTGTGTTGCATCTGATCAATAGCTTTGACTATAATAACTCGTATCTCGTGGTTATTGTTGGAGGAGAAGGTGCAAACCCATTGAGTGGTCTTTTGCACTAATGTAGAACTCAGTGGAGGGTAATAAAGTAGACAGTATTAGGGCCATATTTATTTGTAGGAACCTTCTACATAGACCCACCACACACACAAATCCCTTCCACCAGGAATCCTAATACTTCCTGACAGCAGAATTTACACATCATTTTTTACTTCTATCATTACATTGTCTTTGCATGTTGTCTATAATTTTACCCAATGCTTTTCCATTCCTATTTGATCCCCCAAGTTCCTTTATGAGAGGGCTGCCATATTTGTCTAGCAGTAGTCCGTTAGTATTATAAACTCAAACTGAGAGGTTGAGAAGGAACAGTCAGATTGGCAAAACAGTCAGGTCTAGGAACTTCAAATAACTTACAAAAGCAGGACTATCAGTGAAAATTGATCAACATGACCAATAGGCAACTTTTTATGTTTATTAATATATTGAAGAGAAGTTTTTTAAGTGTCAGTATCTCTTTAAATATAAATGGCTGGAATCTTTGTGCTATGTGACACCAAATAAAACTAATGGTAACTATGATCAGTTGTACAAAAACAACATTACTCTCAGTTGTCCACTTACCTTAACAGGCCCTGCATCAGAATGGAGAAGTGCAAGAGAGAAACTGCAAAAGGAAAAGATAATCTTAGGGGAAAATAGAGAGAGAGGGGTATAAGGGGGAACAGATAGAACAATGGAATGGGATGTGAAATCATGTAGTAATGGGGGCAGAATCATGGAATGGGTGTAGCTGGAACGTGCCTTGGGGACAGAGAAATAAATGGGAATTGGAATTATGCATTGGGGGATAGGACCATGTCCTGTAAGAGAGGTCACTTCCTATACTGAGTGGGGAATCGGGTAGGTGTTTGGGAGGGTTGTATTGGATATGAGGGTACATTTGTGTATGGTGGGGGGGGAGGAACAGCAACTCTTACTTTCGCAATGCCAGTTGCGCTCCCATAGTCTCTTCCGATAGTAGAATATTTATCTGAGTTTCAAAGTCCTACAAACACAAAGAGGTCACACACAGAGACCACTGTCTCTAACAGAGTATTCCATTAGGTTAAGACCAGACCCTGTGTGCTCCATACATTGGCTAAGGGTTCCGTTTTATTCTCTCTACACAAACTACACAACTACACTGTCCGTCTCTAGCTCTCAACATTCCCATCTGGAATTGACTTACTGCTTGGAGTTCAAAGACGGGGACTAGTGGGCGCTGGGGGTACAAAGCAGACACTTGTAGATCCAGTGAAACGCTGAGAGTCAGTAAGTCTGCCTGGCAGGTCACTTCAGGGGGAGACTGAGCAGAAACTTGCAGGAGAAGTGGGGGGGAATCTGGGAACCGGTTTGGAAGCTACAAAAGACAAGAACATTTTAACTAATATTTGCTGCTAAACATTGCCCCTCAGTACCCATTAAGCAATGCCGCACAATATCATAAGATTCAGCCTAAAACATTTTCTTTGGTACCTTTTGGGCACTGGATTCATCCCCAAAGGAACCTGCTGGCCAAAGCAGCCATAAAGAATTGTATGTTTAGCAAATATTGCCTCCTAGTAGCTCCTGCAGCACACGGACATTGCATTTACACCCTATCCTTACCCTTCTCATTGTGTATCATTGGGCTGCATTCCTTTTCTTTCATCCCCAAAACATTTGGATTTATGCTCCCACAGCACTGGCTGTTGCATAATTATTGCTGATGCTGGTGACAACACCTTCCCATTTTTTGATTAACTATGTAAAAGCCAGCAGGGGTTTTAACCCTAATACACAAGTTTTACAAACTCCGCGGCTTTTTAAAAGAACTGCTCCACATTTACCAAAATGGCGTGTTTTGCTGATTAATATTACATCTAAGGGTTCAAGTGCCGATATCTTTATAAATATTTACTGATATTTTAAAAAACACAAAACACTGGAGCTTTTCTAGACTGAACTGAAGTTTCACAGTGTACTGGTGATCCCCCAACTAGAAGCTCATGAGTAACATGTTGCTCTCCAACCCCTTGGATGTTGCTCCCAGTGGCCTCAAAGCAGGAGCTTATTATTGAATTCCAGGCTTGGAGGCAAGTTTTGGTTGAGTACAATCCAGTTGTACTGCCAAACAGAGTCTCAATGTAGGTTGACAATCCACATAGAGGCAAAAAATGGCCAATCACAGGCCTTATTTGGCTCCCCAAGAACATTTTTGATGCTTGTGTTGCTCCCCAACTCCTTTAACTTCTGAATGTTGCTCATGGGTTCAAAAGGTGGGTTCAAAAGGGTTGCCCCAATTCTTCTTTTATTTGTGTGTGTGTGTGTATATATATATATATATATATATATATATATATATATATATATATATATCTATATCTCTGTGTAGTTTTGTAATAATTAATTTGAAATAGTGGTAGGCTGGCCAACCTTATTTGTTAATGTGCGTAACAAATGTTTGAGAGAGAGCGTACCATTTTATACAGTATATTAACCCTAACCCTAATACAGTATATTGCATTGCTTTTGCTTTGTCCTATTGTGGAATTGATTTTTGGCAACTTGGTTCTGTTTAGATTAGGAATAAAGCAACAGGGGTAAAACACAGGTCAAGCTGCTTATGTTGCTATTATACAATTAAATCATAATACTGCTGAATTGTGATATTCCATTCATTTGCAGAACAGGAACAGAAAGCAGTTGCTGTGGTATGAGTTTCTTATCAAGAATCCCTGGCAAGTCATGAAACTATCAAAGATATTGAAACACAGTTAATGAAAACAGCTCAATGTCTCAAGGATATTATAAGTTTGCCATTTCTTGGGTTTTTTTTTTAATTGGTCTAATGGAGCCAGCTTTAATCTCCCTGTGTGTGGCCCCATAACACGGTGTAAAGAGGACAAGCCACTGTCCAGAGCTGTGTGATTGCTGATTTGCTAATCGCCAGTTCCGTGCACCTTTCAATAAATCTTGTCCTTGTATTATTAGAATTACCTGTAAGTTTAACTAAAACTCTTTAGTTCTCTAGCACCTTATTGTATTTACTCTGTACATTGTGAGCCCCACAAAACGCCTTTTGCTAAACACCCCCTCCATTATTGTGTAATATTTGATGGCTTGTATCTCCCCTGGGCCCTTCCATAGAGGGTTATTGAGCCATAAGCACAGACCCAGGGCTTCATCCTGGAATATGGGAAATTTACCTCAGGGGCAAAGGCTGCAAAGCTTTTTGTATTAAGCCGAAATGGAGATTCCTTAGGGATCTGGAAAAAAAAATTCTTGTTTTAGCGTTAGATGTTAGATTTTTGGAGGGAATTGATAGTTCAGCTGCATCCTCTGCCTACATCTGGTTTCCTTATCTGTGATCCACCTTCCATCCCATCTTTCCATCATCCGCCAACAACTGTCCCAGTTTAACCCCAATATCATATATGCACATAATGTAATAACTGTATAATATATTGGTACAGATTTACCCCCGTATTTCCCCCAACCACTGTCACTTTGTAACCCCATATCATATATGTACATAAAAAAAATTCAAAAACTACAAAAATAAAATAAAAAATGAAGACCAATTGCAAATTGCCTCAGAATATACAAAAAAGTTATAGGTGATCTACCTTTTTAACAATCCCAGTGTTGTCTCTAAGGTTTATTTACAAAGTGAAAGGGAAAGTTCCAGATTTCTGTACTTTGCACACTGCCTTCCAGTCTGGTTTATTGACAATGGAGTATTCAAACCCCCACCTAGTGCATAATCCAAACTATGGCTTGAAATAAAGGGCAAGGAGAATAGAGATATATATATTGTATATAGGTGTGAGTGGCCTTCCTATTTTCTTCAATTCTATTGACTCTGGTCCCAGTCAGTGCTGTTTGTGCTATTGAGATTGCTAAGGGCACTCGTATATAAAGCAGGTCTTTAAATGTCTCCCCTTTGCCATCCCTCCCCTCCTCACCATGTTATCTGTGATGTTGGCCCTGAGAAGCCCAGATTTGTAGTGCACGTATGCGGCAGAGTTAGCGGAGAACTGTGACACGGCAAAAACAACGGCAGAGTCTGCATCTGGGAGGTCAATCTCCACTGGGGAATAAGGAATATCCCAGTGCTGGGAGAGCCCAACAAATTGCCCCTAAAACATGAATAAGATGTTAGTTGTTTATATCCCACTCATCAAGTTCCCCCAGAGCCATGGCATCTACCTTCACAAGAAGATCCACATTCTGCTCAGTAATTAGTGGAGGAGAAACCAGAGCCACCTCCAGGGCAGCCACTGAATCCACTGGTTGTGTAACTGTGGAGACATCTCATTAGACACAATACAGGTGCATGCTGGGGGTGTCTGTAACATGTTAATATTTAGACTAGAAATGCTCAGAAAATATGGAGGTGAGAGAGTTTTCCAGCAGGGTGGCGCCTGGGGGATTTGTGTGTGAATGTGATACAGGGCAAATAACAAAGTGGTATAACGGAGATAACTTTATTGGCTAACTAAGATAATCATAACAAGCTTTCAGAACTCTTTAGTTCTCCTTTTCAAGCTTTAAAAAAAAAAAAAAGGAACTAAAATGTCCTGAAAGCTTGTTATGATTCTTACTTAGCCAAAAAAGCTGTCACCGTTCTACCACTTTGTTATTTTTTATTTCAAAAGGGTTGCCCTGTAACATTTTTACTGACCAACACGGTACAATAACTTTACCTGTGTCACAGCAGATTGTGTTGTTGTAGGTCCCTGAGGACACTTACCTGGAAGGCTGCTCAGTAGTTTCTCCATCTGCATAACAGTCTTGTCAAACTGGGGGCACAGCTATGGGAAGAGAAGAGTCACAAGCCAAAAGTCTCACATCAGTAATGTTGCAATTACATTTATACTCTATGCTCCTGCCATTTACTCACCTGCTGGCTGAAGGCATCATGAATGGGGCCAAGAATTGAACCTTTAAACATGTTGAAAATCCACCTGTGAGTGCAGGACAATCATTTCTTATAACTTCATGTCCAACCACATGGCAACAGATAATGAGAGAGGATGAATTAAACAGCCAATAGTATCTTGGTTTCAGTTAAACCAATTGCTGTGTTGGCCCTACAGCTGCTTCTTGCAGAACTACTCAACTTCATTTGATGTTTCTGCACCTCCACAAACACTTCACTATTGCCCAGCAGTTCTTTTATAGCACTTACCCAGATCCACCATGGAAGTGAAGGTCCACTTGGCCAGCACTGGAGCTGCACCCTGCATTCCAAATGGCACCGTGTCCAAGGTCATCTCTTGTGAGTCCAAGAACAGCAGAAAGGTACAAACCATTCACTGACACCTCCAGCGAAGCAGAAGCACCACTGTGGGTGATATAGCACAGCACCTCTTATAGTTACACTGCAGAGGCATTATAGCCATATAGTCATATTATATAGATATATATTATGTATCAAGAGACCGCCTAATACACTGGCTTGCACCAGAACCATAAAACATGTGAGACCTTGAAAACTTACAAGAGGACTGTCCTTATTTCTATGTATCCAGTGACTCTGGTCCGACCATCACTCACTGACACCTGGAGCCCAGTATCCGTGGAAAAAGAAGCATCTGAATGAGACAGGTCCAACTCCTGAATCTGTAAGCTGCCCAGATACATCAACATGTGAGACATTTAGAGGAATATATAGTAGAGTATATGTCCTGCTATATGTATTATGGGCGGATTGTCAGCTCTTTGGTAAATGCTGCTTGCCCCCACCATACCTACTGACAGAGTAGTAAATTCTCCCCAGCACTGGGACAGAGACTGAGCCGGAAACATCAGGGATCGGTAAGGAAGAAAGTCTCCTCTGAAGTTCTTTTAACATCACCTGCCAACCTGTTGGGGCAACAATGCTAGTTCCTTTTTTAGGAAAAATTACATAACCCTACCTCCCCCCCCCAGCATGAGTACTGCCCCCACATTATTCACATCACTCACAAATCCTTCTATTAGACATAAAATCAATCGGGATAAAGGGACAGGAGCCAACCCCCTGCATTCCTATGGAAATGAATATCCATCACTCTCCCATGCCCGCACTGATCCACCCCACAAGTATCCTCTCACCATAATGTAGTCCTTTCAGGGTTAGTCTCCCTTTAATTCCTGGCTCCTCACACTTGATGGTGCCACAGACCAATAGAATGAAGGGCAACCAAAGCTTCATTATGTGTAGGGGGGTTGCCTGAAACAAAAAGCATTTGATGGGCTGGTGGCACAAACAACACATTGCCTCATTTAGGAACAAGGTGCATTTATTAATTTCTTTTATTTTTACCCACAATGCCACATTTTCCAACAATGCGAGAGCAATAGCAGGAGCACGCTACCTTGCATCCACCACAAGTTGCACCACAACAGATCCAAATTAGGACCTACTTTGGTAAATAATGACCAAGTTGCAGCACATGTAGTTTATCCCATGCATATACATGGAGTACATCAGAAGGGCCCCTGTATTTGGTACATCCAGTCATACAGTATAGTGGGTTGTGAGACAGGGCAAAAGTTATAATCAGGATGGGGGGTACACTGATATGAAGACACTGAATCACTGAAGATGTAGTAGTGACAGGGATGAGAGAAGAAGTAGTGGAGACAGGGATGAGACAAGAAGTAGTAAAAATGGGGTGAGAGAAGAAGTAGTAGGAAGTAGGGACAGGGGTGTGAGAGAAGTAGTAAGAATGGGGTGAGAGAAGCAGTAGTAATGACAGCGAGAAGGGGAATTTGGGAAGAGAAAAGACAAGGGCAGAGAGAAGGTGCAGCAGGTGGCAGTTTGATACATAAGGGTGGGAAAGGGAGGAGGTATTAGGTGTCAGTACCTGCCTGGAGGTTGAATCGTGGTGTTTCTCTCTGGACACGTTGGTGTAGATCTACCTCCAGACACTGAGCCCAGAGTGAGAGCAGTGGTTCTGAGGCAGTGGTAGATGAAGTGGGTGTGGAGAGAAAGGAGTAAATAGAGCAGAACAAGGAAATAAGAATGGGGAGGAACGTTTCACTGTGTACAAACCTGACTCCTAGATACACTCTGCTAATGTCTGTCCTAAAGGTTCATGGCCAGAAGCACAGCAGAAGGTGACCAGCCAATCACAGCTTTGTCTACATGTGGAAATCTAGACAACAGTTTCCTGTCAGGTCCACCAAGTGACTGATTTGCTGCTCTCCTAAAGTGTTGCACAGCCTGGGAAAGTCGCCAGTGGAAAAGGAATGGCTGGGTTAGTACAAAAGCTTTTATTGTTAGAGGTGTATAAAGCAGTGCTAGGTACTTGTTGGGTGCCAGGCCTTGTTCGGCCTCCCCTTTAAGGGTGTGGAGTAAATTCCTCCAGGGCATTTCTCTTTCTTTGTAGGGCCAAGAACTGACACTCCTTAACTAATGAGCAGGCTCTTGGCCTCTCCTATCAGCACTAGCCTAAATTATATAATTTTCCTTTAAATCAAAGTCAGACTGCTAAGCAATCGGGTAAATATGATCATGTAACCCCTCTGGAAATGACATATACACTGCCACACCATTCTGTCAATCCCTGCACTGCCTTCCACTACCTTTCAGAATTAAATTCAAATTAATGACCCTGACATTAAAAGCACTTCATAACTCTGCCCTTCCCTACATCTCTGAACTCATCTCTATATACTCACCCAACCGCTTACTACTCTCCTCTACTGACCTGCTCCTCAACTCTTCTCTCATTACCTCCTCACATGCTCACATTCAAGACTTTGCAAGGGCTGCACCCCTCCTCTGGAACTCTCTCCCACCGTCTGTCCGACTTTCTCCCAACCTTTCTGCTTTCAAGAAATCTCTTATAACGCACTTCTTTCGAGAAGCCTCCCCTCACTCTGCCTTACTACCAAACGCAACACCACATACAACACCACTTTTCTCACCCAGTTAATTCGATCTTAATTTCAAATTTCCAGTAGCAACCAATCAGACCTTTGCTTTAATTTTACAACGACACTTGTGTGATTTAGCAGCTTTGTTCCTAAATCCGACAGTGTCTGCTAATGTCTATAGTCTTTCCAACAAATGCACGGAAAGCGATAGGTATGATTGTGACTACAATGCAAAGACTAGTACAATCAAATGCGGTTGATGCTCAACTATAACTCACTGCTTGTTGTAGCGTTGGGTGCAAGCTGCTGGTACCCCTGCCAGGGACCCACATATAACTCCAAGAAACACACGCTGCAGCACTCTGAATCCTGTGCTAGGCCTAGTTTGTTGGCACAATAAACCACTCTTGCAGGATTCAGAGTCCACAGTGTGTGTTTGTTGGAGTTCTAATGCACAGCTTGAGAGCAGAGATGCAGAATGTGTTACTTTTCCCTCTTTAATATATCACTGCAGTTGGGGGGGGGCAGATAACAGGTTCTGCTGTATGGTGGTTCCTCTCACCAGCTACAGATGAGTATGAGGAGAACTGCATGTCAGGCCCCCCAAAGTTTTACACAGGAGATCAGGCCCTTAGCTGTTACCCCAAGCCATATGCCATGTGACCACTGCTATATAATATATATAATAACTTCATTCAGCAGCAAAGTATAACACTCTTGGGGTGTAGCACCTCGTGTCTCTTTTGGGTGCCAAAACTATGTCCTGCCACAGCTTATGTTCTGCTCTGTTCACATTTGTAGTCAGAGTCTATCTGAAGAGAACTTGACAGTACAGGATTTTTAGAGTTTTCTTCTGATGAAGGGACACATGTTGTTGCACAAGTATTGATCCTGGATCAAAACTACTTTCCATTCCATTAAGTTTTGAGTGCTGTTCGTCCTTGTCTTCACCCCAAGGGTAGTCTTTATCTTCACCACAACATGCATGTCTGTAGGGAATGAAACTATTAAGAAGAACAGGTGGAAATCTTCTACTTAGAACCTATTGGTATGTTCAATAAAATGAAGACAAAGGCAGACACTTCACCAGAACAGTAGCCTACAACTGTCTTTATATAGACTTCTATAGTACTGGCATGGAGGTTTCTCTTTCAACCTGAATATGACCGATTTATTGCCCCCACAAATTATTAGAGTTCCCCATCTGATCCATATTTGCTCTAGTAAAACCTTTTATGTTATTTGTTCATTATACAAATGCCTGTGACACCCACACCTCACTTTTACAAACACCAAATCAGTCAGAATAATTATTCCAGGAAAGGGAACTAGAACTTCATTAAATGTGAACTGAAGAATAAGGAAGAGAAACCATGAGCAATAAGGGAAGTGATCTTGTGGCTATTTATGTAGTAGAATAAGAAACAGATATGTGACTATTAATATTTGCTTGTGCCCCAGAGACAAATGAACATCAGAAAACCATCAAGTCACATTGTAACTGAGGTTGAAAAAAGACATTCATGCAATTCAGGTGTTCTCTCAACTCCTTTTTAGTTTTCACTTCTTATAGGACCTCTTATATGCGTTAAGTGCATCAGGTTCTTACCCTGATAAAGCCTTTTTGTCATGGCTGTTCATGCCTGGGGGCAACCCAAACCCATAAAAACTGGTTTGAAATGATGTCTTTTAGCAGCGGCTTGATAAAAACTGGAAGCCATAGAGGCTTCAGAACATATAAAGGCAGGCGGGTGGCAGGCAAGAAAGCAGTAGAAAAGGCAGGCAGGAGGACAAGAATGTTGGGGGAACAAGCACACAACAATTTCTTTATATGCCTTGGGCTTAACCCAGGCTGAAGCCCTTTAGGTTTAATGGATTCAGTAGCAGCAGTTACAAGAACTGATATTAACGAGACCAGTGCAGCTTGTGATTGGAGAGGAGATTTCTGATGATTAATGGTATTGTAGGAGACTGCTGATGATTAACTCTATTGTGTGTTGCCAAATACTGTATGTACTTTGCAATGATACAACTATGGAGGGTATTTCCATTGTACCAGGAGCTAAACAGCACTTTGTACCCTGCCTAGTCAATAACCCTTTAGGAGCTGAACTTTACAGTCACTGTACTCCAAGCAGTTCATGGTATATTGAAACCTCAATCCGTTTCCATAAATTCCCAGTAGCAACCAATCAGGCCTTTGCTTTCAATTTACAACGACACTTGTGTGATTTAGCAGCTTTGTTCCTAAATCCGACAGTCTACTAATGTCTTTAGTCTTTCCAACAAATGCACAGAATGCGATAGGTATGATTGTGACTACAATGCAAAGACTAGTACAATCAAATGCGGGTGATGCTCAACTATAACTCACTGCTTGTTGTAGCATTGGGTGCAAGCTGCTGGTACCCCTGCCAGGGACCCACATATAACTCCAAGAAACACACGCTGCAGCACTCTGAATCCTGTGCTAGGCCTAGTTTGTTGGCACAATAAACCACTCTTGCAGGATTCCACAGTGTGTGTTTGTTGGAGTTCTAATGCAGAGACTGTAACCCCCAGGCACTTTGACCTACCTTAATGAAGGGATAGGAGTAGAGTGGTCTTGTGTGAGACACTTCATGCTTAGTTCCAAATCTGTACAAGATGCAGAATTAAAAGATGTATATAAGAGAGAAGGGGTGCTAACTGGTTTGAAGGACATGTAAACCCTATAAACCCTTACCATGTCTTTAGGTTGGGCACATATTCCCCACACAAAATCTGTCAGTCTCTGCATTTTGGCCCTTTGTTAGCCTGCACCCGTAGTGTTTTCCTGAATACAAAATCTGCTTCAACCATTTTCTATCGGCTACATCATCGTTTATATTTGCATATCCAGACACACCTAATGATCTTACTCAGAAGTTTTTTTTGTAATGTAACTTTATTAGCAAGTATGTGTAATCCCACTCATATGTGTAACCCTACTCACTCATACAAGTATAATGTTCACTGATTGCATGTATGTGGATAGGGTTTACATGTCCTTTAAAGCAGTTGTGTGTTGAAACAAATAATGCACATGGATTGCAAAGTCCTGGGGGAGGGAAAAAGGGGGGGAGGAGAGTCCAGGTACTCCAAAGAAAAAATATAAATGTTGGAAATTCCAAGGATTAAATGCAAATGTTCCACGTTAGGTGCTACCTCCTTAATCTGCTAAATAAATAAACATAAAAGAAGGGGTGCGCTCCCCTCATGTGAAGTTGCAATATATGTTCATTTGAATAAAGATGCAGTTACAATTTGGCAGAGATACACATTTACACAATGTGAGCCCCTTCTTTTATGTTTGTTTGTTTACAAGATGCAGAATTGCCGAGCAGGCAGGTTGTATTAAATATCATGGGGATTTATTTGAGAGCATCGACGAGCCTATACAGGGAGGGCTGGAGTTTCGGGTTATTTGATGTGGATGATAAAACTGCCCCACTGAGTGGCATAATCTAACTTTAATGTGAAATCATCTAATGATGGAAAATAGACCTGCTCATGTGCTAAGGAAATAGCCACAGTTTAAATCATACCCGCCCACATTTCTGTACAAATAAGAGAACGTAATGCAAATCCAATTGAAAAGTAAGCCACATTATTTATAATCAATCCCAACCCACATTTGTTAAGGAAATGCTATTTCTTGCCAGAGAACCCCTAAATAACACAAAACTGGAAAAGTGTTAATCCCACTGTTTAAATATTTGTAGACATCCTGGTGTTACGTCTGGCTGGTAAAAATTATGGTTAATCCCAATCTTTTTAATAGGGGAAAAACAAATATATAGGAAGGCCGGTATTTTTTTCCATAAAAGGTGGCAACCCTATATGGCTCCAGCACTGGTATCACTTTCCCACAGGCATGAAATGATCTGAAGTGAGAGGCCGTCCCGTGGGTGTAGTGTATTTCATTTCCTCTCTCCTTAAAAGAACACAATGGATTGATTCTGTGCAAGTTCAGTACATTAAACAGGAATTTTGCTCTGCATTTTATGGACTGTGTATTAGGGCATTGAGCATGAAGCTGCCACTGCATTTGAACTGCTTCACCTTTCTGGGGCATTAAATGTGGCACATTTTTGAGGTTACCATTATACATACCCTAGAAATATTGCTTGGTGAACTGAAAACCAGAAATGAATAGGTATTTCTGTACTGTACATATTCCATCCTATTTCAATCACAACTGAATAGGTACTTGTGTAAAGCGCATTATAAATGTAATGTATAATGGGACCAATATGAGGTTAATTAAACCCATATCAGTCCCATTAAATCCCTACCCTTCCTCATTTCCCTAGTTGCTGGGCAGATGGGACCCCATGTACAAGGCTTTAGTCAGACACAGGTTACATCACATTAAACACTTTCTATGACAGGTGAAATTAGCAAACAAGAGCAGCCTGTATTCCACCCAAGAGGAGTAGAAGGGAGTAGCTCTCCCCTAGGCTCTGCTTGCTGAAGGGAATGCATAACAGAAGAGGCATTCAGGCATAATCTTCTTCCTGATCCATTTCTGCTGTAGGGGATCTATATGCAGCAAGTAAACTCTAGAACTCCCCAAGCTGTTTTCACATGGTGTCACATATAAGGAAATAAGTATTTTGCATTCACCCTCGTCCATTTGTCGGTGATCCCTCCCTCATCACCCTCCACCTACTGTATGTTTGGGTCAATTACCTGCTGCTTATTGCTCTACACAACTTCTTGATTCCGGTCCTTCCAGTGCCTCAAATATGGGCAGGACACTTGGGGACCCTCCTGCACAACATTTGGTCCTGTTCCATTGAAGGCTTCAGCATGAATGAGTCTTCACTGACGTTTTAATACCATAGAAAGCAAATCCACCATACAAAATATAAAAATACAGGCCCAATAACGGTGGCAAGCACACCCAGAGTGGGCAGGAGGGGGTGCAAGCTGGTTATACACACACACACATACATTGCAGGGGGTGGGGTGGAAGGGGGCAGCTCAATATTGTGCACAAATTTCATTCTGTCCAACCGGTTTCAGTCCTCTCCCTTTTAAGTAACAGGCTAGAGGTCAGTTCTCTTTCTTCTCCTGCTCTTCATTACTCTCATTCCTTTCATCTTTCGGCTGCTCCTCGTACCTGTGACAAGGAAAAATTGTCTGAAATTGCTAGAGCTTAACAAGCATTAGCGTTTCCTATTCCCAGCCGGAGCTGGTCATGATCTGCAGTGATTCCTACGGATTCTAGGAACTCAAATATATCATGTGACACCAAGCAGCAAATCTAACACAGAACCTGCACCGACCCTTACTGGCTTCCACAGCCTCATGATTTCTTGTAAATGTTTTAAATAGCCAACATCCTAGTGAAAGTAGTTGGTAGGAAATGAGTGAAGTTGTAAAAATCTAGTGCAGAAACTACTGTAGGTATGAGTGGGGGAGCACAATCTAGTACAGGAAGTTAGGAAAACCAGAAGAAATCATTCATTCTAGTGCAGGAGGTAGGGAGGAAAAAGCAGGAGTGTACATTCTCCAGCCCAGATGTAAATCAGAAGGAAGCACACAAGTTCATGCTGGTATTAGTGTAGAGGGAAGCACACAAGTTCATGCTGGTATTGGTGTAGAGGGAAGCACACAAGTGTAGGAATGGATGTGCTGGACTGAAATGAAGAATAGCAGTTCTAGGGGTTAGGCAGGGACCCAGCTCTGAACAAAACGATAATCCCGAGCCTAAGTGCATCATTATGAGCCGAGAGCTGGGCTACTCATTAAGGAATTGGGCCACTAGAGAGCAGAGAAGCACCTGTCCAGCTGCAGATGAAATGGACGACAGTCACATGGAGCTGGGGTTCAGCTGCCGCCTACGGCGAGGAGAACAAGGTTTCTGTTGCATTGATTCAGCTAGGCTAACTGGAGATCCAGAAACAACCGGAAAGTGAGAAAGGCGAGGAGTGTGAGGTAGGAGCTCCGCAGAGGACTCATAGCTGTGTGACAGGGAGGGAAGAAGGAAGGCAAGACAAGGACAAGAGAAACATGAGGAGCAAGATGTAGGACAGTGCATTGTATTCAGAAACCAGGAATGTCGGGACAGAATGATAGAGAGTAGGAGAATAAAAATGGTAAGTTTGTATGTGTAGGAGCCAGGGGCAATTAGGAAGAACAACAAGAGAGGGGTCAGGATCAAATACAAAAAAAAAAAAAAAAGAGGTAGAACAAGGAAAGTAGCAAAGAGAAAGGACAAGTGGACACAAAAAAGATGGTGGTTCACAGGATCATTTGTGTTGGTTGGGGTGGGGTAGCAGAAGATGAGAAACAAGGCAAGATGTTAAGGGAACACAAGTTGGATAAAATATAAGTTAGGGGGATTTTAGGGAAAGAAACCAGAAAGGAAAACCGGTTAAGAGAATGAGAAAAGAACTAAATTAACATGAATATATAAACTCCCCTCCCAAATGCCACTCACCTGAACATCTCTGTCACTTCTCCTTTCACCAATGCCACAAGCAAAGGGAACCCAATGCATGCTGGGACCAGATAGAGGAGTGCCGGCTGGTGGGAAAGAAGAGAAACCTTAGCAACATTGCCAACACATAGTCCACACACGTTCTTCCTATACTCACGGCCCCCACACACACACACGCTCTTCCTATACTCATGGCCCACACATATACGCTCTTCCTATCCTCATGGCCCACACACATATACGCTCTTCCTATCCTCATGGCCCACACACACTCGCTCTTCCTATACTCACGGTCCACCCACACTCGCTCTTCCTATACTCACGATCTGCCCACATACTGTACCCTCTTCCTTTACTCACGTCCCGCCCCAATACACTCTTCCTATACTCACGACCCACCCACTCACGCTCTTCCTATACTCATGGCCCACACACATGCCCTTCCCTGAAGTCACAGCCAAACTCAGTTTCTATACTCTGAGAAACACTGAGGGTACTCTCACCTGGGCGTGTTTGAATGTGTGCATGACAAAGATCGTTAGGGCCAGACCAAACACGTACGCAAGGAAACTTGTGTAGAAATACGTGCGTGAATTCTTCTTCAGACTAGGAGAAAAAACAACTGCTAATAAAAGATGTACGAGTAACTTCCCAGAAATACTCACTAATGTTACATATAGCTATATAACAAGTGGCAGGTTACACGAAACTTAAAGTGACATTGCCAGCAGGTATCCCTCAGCGCCCCCTGCGGTGCCACTATTTCTTCATCTCCCCACAGACTCACCTTATGTCAAAACGGAGCAGTAATGCAATGAATATGCCTGTGAGAAGAACAAGTGAAGAGAATAAAATTAGTATTACGGGTTAGTAACACGGTCATGTTTTTATAACCACCATCCCTATACCTACTCACACATTCTGCCTATATACCAACTAGTACAGTGAGCCACGATCAATGAAATCGAGCCAAATAAAGCTCATGTATAAGGAAAGGGTGCCCAATAGTATGGAGACAACTGCTTGGCACACACTCCACAGGACTCCAGGTAGCGGTAAAAACTTATTTCTTTATTGCACAAACATATATCCTCAGGATATATGTTCGTGCAATAAAGAAATACGTTTTTACCGCTACCTGGAGTCCTGTGGAGTGCGTGCCAAGCAGTTGTCTTTTTACTTTGATGTCTCCCCCATGCTGAGGGTTCGGGGCGCAGCACCCGGACCACCGAACAGGAGCGGTGAGTGACCCACAGTTTTACCACATTGGAATATTTTAAGCGGAGGGCCCGGGGCAAGTGCACCCGAGCCAATTTGAAACAGCGGTGAGCGCATTTGCATTGAATGATATAATATACCGCTACATAGAAAGAGTTTCCAACTTGTGAAATTAAAGTGTGGCGGGTGGTTTGAGCGCTTCTGCCTTCTTCTCTAAAAGTATATTGCCCAATAGTATGTGCTATTTGTTTTACCTCCCCAGCTTATTCCCATAGGGTCTGTATGTTTCTCTACTCACAAGAGAATGGGCACAGGGATTAATGCGGGGTGAAAAAGGGCACAGCAAATATTTTTAGACATCAGACCTGGAATGACTATGTCTCCGAGGCCCAACATGGCAAAGTTATTGGCCTCAAGTCCCTTCTCCAGCAAGTCCTGAGGGAAGACCACTAAAAGGAAGAGAGAGTGTTAAATTGAGGGGGTGGGTGGGGAAAGTAAATGGAATTTCTAAATGGAGACAAAGAAAACTTGCATTTTATTGGAGCCTCAAATGATTTGGCTACAGTTACCATGACGTTTGTCCCAAAAACCTAAAGCAAAAAGAGTGAGAAAGTGAGCATTTCAACCCACAGTTCCATTGATTACCCATTAAGTGCCAACAGCAAATGTCCAGAGTAAACTTACCCAGAATATGTCATAGACGAAGAGCCCCCCCAGTAGAATGCAGCCAGTACTGACATTATTTAGATGGAGCAGCTCCACCCCGTTTAGGGCAAACGATAAGCCAAAGAGATTATTAGCGATCCAGTGCTGGAGGGAAGACAAGTTACATGTTAGAACTGAAATTTCAACTCCTGAGCTTTGTGTATAGCCTTGCTAAAGCAAGAAACTGCCCAAACTCTCCCACTTCCCCAATAGTCGGGGACCAAACTCTCCCTCTACCAAGAGCCCAAATTCTCACCTTCTTCAGCAGGTACCAGACACCAACTACTCCACTGATAGCCAAACAAACGAGGTCACGGCTGTCAAACTCGTAATTTACAATCTCTGCAAAGAAAGAAACATTTGGTCATTAGGCTGAAAAAAAGACATCCAATTCAACCTTTTCTGTGTACATAAAACCTGCCCAGGTGCTAGTTGATCTGAACGAAGGCACAATAAAAGGGATATTGAAGCATTTCTGAAAATGAAAGCAAATAGCTGGCAAGTATAAAAACCCTACAAAACCCCTCATCTCTGCACAAGTACCGGACACATGCACAAGACATACACTAAACTCACCCTCCTTGCTTTCTCCGGATCCCTGTGTGAACAGCAACTGATACGGTCTGTTGGGAAAGTTTTCTGGCAACAATCTGTTCATTGCTGGACTGAAAAGAGAGGCAAGGTATCAGGGGTTGTGTTTGAGAAGAGAGCGGTGACAGGGTGACGGCTGTGAGAGAGGAAAGATATCAGTGGAATGGATATAAGCAATAGGATATTTGGGAACAGATGGAAGGAGTAAGAATAAAAAAGGGATTTATGGAGAAGTTATAGGGGAGGAGAAATGAGGAAGAAAAAGCCAGAGGAGAACTCCCATGGGACCGTTGGGTAGTTACCTGATGGTATGTGCCAAAGCCAACACCCCAAGGATAAAGAAGTACATGGAGAGCAGGAGGTTGATATATTCCTGGGAAAATATCTAGAGAGGGAAAAAGAAAAGATCTAAATCGAACTGCTGAAACAAGCCACAGGCATCAAGGGTTAAGGTGCCAAATGTACCCTCACACAACCTAATCCCGGAGTAGCACAGAGGTTCTTCAGGGAACAACTTGTCCTGTTAGATCTACACCCACAAGCATATGCTAATGTAGTTGTTCATCCCCCTTTTAATTCACATTACATTAAAAAGGTGGATAAATCCTTAAATGATGCAATAACTATTTATTTCTGCCCATTTGTATCTACAAAACCAGGTTTTCTTGGGGGAAGCTTGTCCCCATAATTAGGCTTACCCATTTCCAAATATCTCACTCACCAAAATCTTTTCAACATGTTGCACTGGATTATGGTACTTGAAGTTCCAGCATCAGCCTAGGCACCTTTGTCTCTCGATGACTGTCTAACCCCCACTTCCCCATAATTTCCCGTAAGTAGCAGATTTATATTGGTCTGTGTTGTGTCTCTGTAGTGTAGAGTGACCTTCAGCCGACTCATATCCTCATGGCAGGGCAATGAGTGATGTAGGGACAGAAGGCTGGCAGAAGCCTGCTCTGTGCGCGTCAGGTATTGGTGCATTTTAATACTAAACTCTTGTTGTTTCCTCATACACAAGGCTTATATAACTGCTTCCCACATGCTCAGCTGGTTATATTAAATCAGGGTGTATACTTCCCCTTTAAAATTCATGCCCTGCACATTAATCTTTTGGAGAAATGAATGCTTCTTTAGTGTGGGGGGCTTAAAGGAATTGTTCGGTATAAAACTAAAAACTGGGTAAATAGGCTGTGCTAAATAAAAAATGTTCCTAATATAGTTAGTTAGCCAAATATGTAATGTATAAAGGCTGGATTGACTGGATGTCTAACATAATAGCCAGAACACTACTTCCTGCTTTTCAGCTCTCTTGGTTTACACTGACTGGTTACCAGGCACTCAGTAACCAATCAGAGACTTGAGGGGGCAGGGGCACATGGGACATAACTGTTGCTTTTGAATCTGAACTGAAGGCGGAGAATCAATTGCAAACTCACTGAACTGTTATGTCCCATGAGGCCCCACTTATAATCACAGACTAACTCAGAGTTAGAGAGCTGAAAAGCAGGAAGTAGTGTTCTAGCTATTATGTTACACATCCAGTCACTCCAGCTTTTATGCATTACATTTTGCCTAACTAACCTTATTAGATACATATTATATACAATTTTTTTTATTTCCTATATACACAGCCTATTTACCCAGTTTTTATTTTCCCACTGAACTGTTCCTTTAAAGCGGTAATAAGATTACTAAAGGTGCAATACACTGTCACCAGCAGGGGATGGGCAATAACCCAGTATTGACATTCTGCCCCCTATATAATACATTCAGTAGAGCATTCTGTATAACGACCAAGCACAGGGCAGGAAATGTTGTGGCTCTTGAGAGAAAGTGAATTTGGGGAAACTGTCCCTAGGGCAGGTTAATGTTGTTACAGCCAGCACTCCTGTGGCACCACCAGATACTGCGGCACCACCAGATACTGTGACACCACCCATCTTATTCCAAAGACAGATACATTGGGTGAGTGGGAAGATTAACCCATGCAGTGCTGGAGACTCACCTTAAAGAATATATAAAGGCCAAAGAGGGTGCAGCTGGCAATGATGGGGAAGCGTGCAGCGTCTCTGCTCGTTATGGTCTCTGGCATGTCGGAGGAATTCTGTTGGCACAACACACTGGGGTTACACACCAGGAGACAATAGAAAAATCACATTCCCATCCATTCAGTCCTGATAAAGCTTTATTGGCCAATGCAAAGGTCCCACATAGTCCTTTCTGGCCCCCCGTTATATTCTCGTTATATATTTGTTGTATCCCCGTTATATTCTCTTTATATCCGTTATATTCCCTTTATATCCCTGTTATATCCCTGTTATAGACTCTTTATATACGTTATATTCTCGTTATATTCTCTTTATATCCGTTATATTCCCTTTATATCCGTTATATTCTCTATATATCCGTTATATTCCCATTATATTCCCATTATATCCCTGTTATATTCCCATTATATCCCTGTTATATTACCAGTTATATTCTCGTTATATCCTTGTTTTATCATCGTTATATCCCTGTTATATATAGTTACATAGTTAAATTGGGTTGAAAAAAGACAAAGTCCATCAAGTTCAACCCCTCCAAAGTAAAACCCAGCCCCATACACACAGCCCTCCCTACTGTCACATAAATGATATATCCCCATATCTATACTAACTATAGAGCTTAGTATCAGAATAGCCTTTGATATTATGTCTGTCCAAGAAATCATCCAAGTCCCTCTTATAGTCATTAACTGAATCATCACCCGGCAGTGCATTCCCCAACCTCACTGTCCTCACTGTGATGAACCCCCTACTCTGTTCCTTTAAATGAAACTTCTTTTCCTCTAGTCTGAAGGGGAGGCCTCTGGTACGTGATTCTCTTTATGGGTAAAAAGGTCCCCTGCTATTTGTCTATAATCTCCTCTAATGTACTTGTAAAGTCTAATCATGTCCTTCACAAGCGCCTTTTTTCCCCCAGAGAAAACAACCCCAACCTTGTCAGTCTCCTCTCATAATTTAACTCTTCCCTCCCTCTAACCAATTTAGTTGCACTTAGTCTCTGCACTCTCTCCAGCTCATTTATATCCCTCTTAAGGACTGGAGTCCAAAACTGCCCCCATACTCCAGATGAGGCCTCACCAGGGACCTATAAAGAGACACAATTATGTTTTCATCCCTTGAGTTAATGCCCTTTTTTATACAAGACAGAACTTTATTTGCTTTAGTAGCTAAGGAATGACACTGCCTAGAGTTGCACAACTTATCTACAAATATCCTCGTATCTTATCAACACTGAACCTCATTTTCCAGTTTGCACAGTGATTTGTCTAAGTTGGGAAACTGGGCAGCAAAGTGTCAGCATCCTGCATGGAACCTATAGTTCTGCACAATTTAGTCTCATCTGCAAAAATAGAAACAGTACTTTCAATGGCCACCTCCAGGTCATTAATAAACAAGTTGAAAAGCAAGGGACCTAGTACAGAGCCCTGCGGTACTCCACTAACAACACTGGTCCAATTAGAAAATGTTCCATTTACCACCACTCTTTGTAGTCTATCTTTTAGCCAGTTCTCTATCCAGGTACAAATACTATGTTCCAGGCCAACATTCCTTCATTTAACCAGTAACCTTCTGTGTGGCACTGTATCAAATGCTTTAGCAAAGTCTAAGTAAATCACATCCACTGCCATCCCAGAATCGAGGTCCCTGCTCACCTTCTCATAAAAAGAACCCTTCAAAATGCTTTGATGTCAGACTAACTGGCCTATAGTTTTGAGGCTGAGAACCGAATCCCTTTTTGAATAGCGGCACCACATTAGCAATTCGCCAGTCTCTCAGCACTATGCCAGACCTCAATGAATCCTGAAAAATTAAGTAAAGAGGTTTGGCAATCACAAAGCTCACTAAGTACCCTGGGATGAATACCATCTGGCCCCGGACCTTTGTTTATCTTGACATGTTCTAGTCTCTTTTGAATTTCCTCATGTGTGTGAGCCATGCATCATTAGTTGTATTACTAGAATTGGGACTATTAAGAAGGAAACCTTCAATAACTGGTTCCTTGACAGACAAAAATGAGTTCAGAATCTGTGCTTTTATTTTTTCATCAACCAGCTGACCCCCCCCCCTGATAAGGTCCCACCCCTTCCTGCTTCATTTTTTTACTATTAACATATTTAAAAAATAATTTTGGATTCCCGTTCTATCCCCAGCACAGGAGCACAGGTCTGACCTTGCCACGGGCACAACTAACGCTCCTTAGGGCCCCGAAAAAGATGGGGAGTAGGGCCATAAGAAGCAGGCTGCCATAGGCCAGAGCGGTCCCTTCAGGGGAGTTGCCCAACTTCCCGGTGCCATTGGCAGCGGCCTCAGTCTCGTTGTGTAGGGTCGCCGGCTCCAGTTCCGCCATGTCCGGGGATGTCACTGCTCACTCTGCGGCTCCAGCAGCGCCGGTAGGACACGTTACCACTCAGCCAGGAAGTGACATACAAATCCCGCGCCGTCAGTTTCCCTGGCAACGCGTAACTTGGGGGCGGAAGTAAAGCGACGCTGCAGGAGGCGGAGAATGTGTAGTGAGTGGGCGGGGTGAATGCGTGGTTTGCATTGGAATCCTTGTGCTTTGGGTTAGTATTAGTAGGAGTTGCAAGTACTGAGCGTTTGTCAGCCGCCTCTCATTCACTCTACCGCAGCCTTAGGGTGTCAGCTTTGCCACAGTTCTCCGGCTCCTTTGCTTACGTTGTACCTACTCTGCCCTTCTGTAGCTTGCTACTCTGGAACCCCCAGACTTTCAGTTAACTGTTAGTATGATGTACAGAGGGATATTCTCAGACAATTTGCAGTTGCTTTTGATTTTTTATTATTTGTGCTTTTTGACTTATTTAGCTTTTTATTCAGCAGCTCTACAGTTTGTACTTTAGGCTGGTTGCTAGGGTCCAAATTCCCCTAGCAACCATGCATTGATGTGAATAAGAGTCTGGAATATGAATAGGAGAGGCCTGAATAGAAAGAGGAGGAATAAACAGTAACAATAGCAATACATTTGTAGCCTTACAGAGCATTTGTTTTCTATACAGGTCAGTGACCCCCATTTGAAAACTGGAAAGAGTCAGAAGAAAAGGCAAAGAACTCTAAAAGTATAACCTATAATTATTGAAGACCAATTGCAAAGTTGCTAGGAATTGGACATTCTATAAAACACTAAAAGTGCCCTCAAAGGTGAGCCATCCCTTTAATCCAAAATATCTGTTGCCCAGTGAATGCTGCAGTGTAATGTAGTTCTACCAGGGCCAGTGGCACACAATGTAGTACAACTACAGTAACCAGCATGCAGTGGGTGTGTCCTATTGTGTATGAGACATCCTATTCCTGGGGTCTGTCTCCACCCAATAGCATAATGACATCATCAGTGTATCAAAACCATTTATGTTGTCGTCATGGTACAGACAGCCTTCACTGTGGCTGTGCTTTTCCTCCCATGTAGCCATATAGAGAGAGACACACGGGTGGGAAGTTCACCCTCAAAACCCATGACCCAAGTGAGCAATTAGAGGGGTGCAGTATATAATACACTCTTTGCTATGTATATAATATAGTGAATAAAGTACCCCCTTTTGTAAAATATAAGGATATTAGAAGTTACCTCGGAGTTTCATGACCAAATAAAAACACGAGGCCGAAGGCCGAGTGTTTTTATACAGGTCATGGAACTCCGAGGTAACTTCTAATATACTCATATTTTGCAACTGGGGGTACTTTATTTATTATAATACACAAGTTTGAGTGAGTCATGTGACAGAAATGACATCAGAACTCACCGTTTATAACTGATGACATCAGAACTCACCGTTTATAAGGATATCATTTACAAGATATTTATGGCTTTTGTGTATTATATGGTTATACAACTATGACTCCCCTTACTTTGGGAATGACCTGACTTTAGCACTCCCTCTCCAATCTCCTTTAACCCTACTCCTACTTCTGCCATTTTTAAACAGGTTGTACTGATATTTTTTTTTTAAAAAAAGTTCTCTTTAAATCACAGGTGCTCAGCCAGCATTCAGGGACCTCATACAGAGCAAATAGCGGCTTCGGGGGAGCATTTGAGAGCCCCCCAGAAATTCACACACTAAGGTAGATCTGCATATATGATATGGGGTGACAAGGGAAAGATGGGGGGCTGTGCCTATATATTATACACTTACATTATGTGCATATATGATATGGGGGTGACACTGTGTTGGGCTGGAGGAAAGATGGGGGTACATCTATGTATATATTAAACAGTTACCTTATGTGCATATATGATATGGGGGTGTCACTGTGACAGGGGGAAAGATGGGGGCTGTGCCTGTATATTATACAGTTACATAATGTCCATACACAATGTGGGGTTTACACTGTGACAGGGGGAATGATGGGAGGGGGGTTTATCTGTGCCTATATAATATACATTTACATTATGTGCATAAATAATGTAGGGGTTACACTGTGATGGTTGGGGGAAAGATGGGGGGTATATCTATATATTATACTGTTACATTATTTGCATATATGATGTGGGGGGGAGGTTAAACTGTAACAGGGAAAAGCTAGTGGGTTATATCTGTGCCTGTATATTTTATGGTTACATTATGTGTATATATGATATGGGGGTGACACTGTGACAAGGGCTGTGGGAATGATGGGGGGGCTGTGCCTATATATTATACACTTACATTATGTGTATATATGATATGGGGGGGGTTACACTGTGACAGGGGTTGGATAGAAGGAAAGTGATGGGTATAATAGTAAGGGGCAGTATACAGACGTAATGAGACTCTGTTAGGAGGAGGTGCACACAAGGGCCCCAGGCTCCAAATCACCTTGCTGTGTCCCTGGGGATCAATAGCAGAGTCTGACAACTGCCTGTATTTATCTGGAGGCTGTGGCTCATTAAACACTGAGATGAAACCCAGATCCCCTGACACCCAGCACTATGGGAGGGGCACCAAACCATGTAATGGGGAGATCTTACTGTACTGGGGCAGCAATGCAGTTAATTTGCAGGTAATGGGGGGGCACTAATCTGATGACACAGTACTAAGTGGGTCAGAGCATTTCATATGTACAACACAATCTCAGCAGATGTTTTGTGGTATCTATGCAGCACTCTGGGGGTGCCAGTTAGTCCCAAGGATAATAAAGTGCCCAGTGCAGGGTGAGACTGGCCAATGGAGGGTTAGGAGAGGGAGACGCCTTATATCTCAACAGGGGTGCAACATACGGTATTAGGGTTAATTCTTAAGAGTGAGACGCAGTTGGGTGTTAGTGTGAAAAGGGGAGGGTGATACAATTATATATCAGTACCAAAGAGTTTAGAATGATCATGAGGTTTATTCTTATCCATTTATTCCCCCATATCTCCGTGCAGCCTCTCTCAGCCTTCCTCCATAAACATTGTGCTCAGATTTTCCACTGTTTGCTCAGCGTTGGATTTAGTGGGCGCTCGGCATAGTTCCATAAAACCTTGTAGGGGGAGGGAGCGTTCCTGACTTTCTACATTCTCTCAGAGTCGGAAATGGCAGAATTTATCACCAGACATTTCATTCTATTTACTGAAAAATACAGCAATACAAAAAATGGAAGTTTGGTGCAACAAAGGTATTGGGTTGATGTTAGAAAGGTGTATGTTCTGATGGGCTCTGTTGCAGCCTTCATGTTGGTATTGGTGTGGGGGCTTTCCAATTACTGCACAAATAATCAGTTTATGAGTGATAAGTGTCCTTCATGCTAGCTGTCTAGCCAGTGCAGGCGGAGTTTGACGTCTTAAGTTGTAAGTGTCCAATCAGTGTCCATTATCTTCTGCATGGTTCAGGTGAAGGGCAGTTAGCTGATACCTGTGTCTGAGCTCATTCTGGGTGTTATATTTTCACTGTGGAACTTGTCAGAGCACAGACAGGTCATGGCAGGTTCGGGAGTGGACCTTCAAAGATGACTTACTGTTTCTGGTCACCAGCTGGTCCAAAAACCCTCGTGCCTTCTTGGTCAGACTCTCCTTGCGTTGGCTCCTCAAGCGAAAGCTTTCAGATGCGGCTGCACCCTCTCTACGTAGTCTGATCTAGCGCACCATCCCCTCAAATAATTATTTGACATTGTGTTGTAGGACAGCAGAGGTCTCGATGAACTAACAGTCAAACACCACAGCGCATGCTCGACCTTCTACAGAAAGACAAAAAAAAGTTCCTAAAATGTGGGGAATATTCTAAATAGTGCCATTCCCTACTAATGCAGAACAGTGTTAGTGAGTGGGGTAAAGCCTGAGCCTTTCTGTGTAGGAGGTAACCCAAATTCTGTATTATTACTGCCATGTTCTTATTGGTTGCTAGTGGAATGTGGTGCGTTTGGGAATCTAGAAGGTCAGTGCGATTAATCAGGTTATAGACTAGTCCTCAGTCAAACTGTGAAGTAACATACAAGAGGGCTTCTTCACTAAAGATGGTGGCAATGTTCCTCATGGTAGTAGCCTATAGTAACCAATAACTAGCAGTGAGGATGATGAATATGAAGTGTCTGGTTGCTATGGTTGCATCTATCTATACAGATTAGCTGTGGAGCTTCCCTGATGGCTTACCTTCCACAGAAACTTCTCTGCTGCGGACAAGGTCTGTCTTGTTTCCAACAAGGATTATTGGAATATTTTCAGCCTGACGAGTACACGATGATGTATGCATGACTGAGGCGCATTTGCTAGAACAAAATCAATGCTTATTTAGAGAGAAAATTATTACATGTAACTGGGCCCCTATAGGAAGGAAGGAAACGCTGGTCGAGACCTGAACCGCAAATCACTGAGAATCCAAGAAACTGGGACGATCGAGAGAGAGAGAGATGTTTTGCCTGTTTTAATCCACTTAAATGTGAGTGTAACCAATTGGTTTTTACTTTTAGAAAAAATAAAGAAGTTTTTACACTATCTGCGCTTTTTTAAAACTTCCCCTAGCAAGAAGGATCAACAAAAAGTTTTGCAACCTACAAAGTCTGATAAGCACAAAATAATTTGAACGTTTGTAAGTACCCATTTTAAACAAACGCACGTGGTGGAGTATAAAGAGTTAATTGCACTAAAGGTTAAGTAAAACCATATGGTGTTGTGGAACTACAACTCTCTAACTAAGTACTGCACTATATTACACTTTTTTCTCTTTTTCTCTATATTTTCGACTGAGCTTTCATTAGCACTGACCTATTTGAAATTTGGAGTACAATACTCACATGCTGCTTCCCTGTACCCCCAGTAGTACAATAGATATAAACATTTTGGCTTCTTCCCTACACCCACGCACCAATGCACTTGTACATCATGATTCTTAAACCCACATGCTATTTAAGATTCTTAATTAAGGGCACATACTAAAAAGGTTGATCACACTGCAGGGTTCAGCCATGTGCAATCACCTATTCTCTTTCATTTGCAAGAATGTGATACCAAAGAGCAAAGCAACTTAACGTTTATATGTGATTGACAGTGAAGTCACTGTGAACTAAGGGGTAGCCTCTCCTTACTCTCATATCTCTTCATTTATATAAGTGCAAAGCCAGAGGGCTATCCAGTACAAAGCCATGGAACACAGCTGTAGAGAGAAAAATGGACTGTCAGACATTAGGAAGGGGGAAGTTATACATATATAAACACTACAAAAAATAAAGCAAGTAGAGGTTGGCCTCTTAGTTTTAGAGGGAGTTCAATTGGTCAATGAGAAAAGGGTAAACAGATGGGAAACCGCAGAGAGCGGGAACGCTAACCCCAACTGTTACTTTTCGTCTGAACCAATTCTAATAATTTTAAGGGAAACTATACTCCTGAACATTGCAGGTCTCCATTAAAACAAATTACATAAGAGTCCATGTGTAAAAATGACTTTTCTAGTAGTGTGTGCCATTGAATAATCCTAGCCCATGTCATGTCATTTGTGTCACATGACTCAATGCGGATATGTAGATCTCATCTAAAGCAGGGCTGTCCAACTGGTGGCCCGTGGCCCCTCCTTGTGTGGCCTTTCACATGAAAGTCTGCCTGCTGTGTTTGCTTACCATGTGTGACTGTATCACTACAGACATAACTGGCTCCTGCATTGTTTAAACTTCAAATTCACACTGTAATCCCCTGCCAGAAACGGAACTAGAGGGGGGCGGGCCCTGGCACAGGACACGCAGCTGGGCCCCCCGCCCTCCTCTGTACACCCGGAACTGGCCAGGAATATGCGGCGTGCGGACTGCCGGGGGGGCCCTGAGGGGGTGCGGGCCCTGGCCCGCTCGCACCCCCTGCTCCCCCGGTAGTTCCGCCCCTGTCCCCTGCAGTGTTCACACATGTAATCCCCCTGCATTGAAACTGCCATCATTGTTCACCTGTTCACACTTTATACAAAATGTTAATGGTACACCAGCACTGTGTCACTGTATGTAGTACATCTTAGAGTGGTCCTGATGGGTTTCCCTGTCTCTTGCTCTGTTCTGCCTTCCTTATTCTCCCTCTGTGTGCCCTGCTCTGTCTGCCCTATGTTCCCTGTGTGTGTCACACTGTCTTTGTGTGCCCTGCTCTGCCTGTGGAACATAAGCCTTGTATTTGTACTGGGGGTTTGTTAGCATTTGAAAATTAATGTTAGGGGCCCCAAAAGTGTTAAATCATGTGTACTATATCACTGTGCTACTAGGTACATAGATGAGTTTTAGATAAAGTTGTTAGAGTCTTAGTGAGTTGTGACTAGGTGCTGCAGCATGTTATAAGGAGTGTGCTGGGATTTTACAGCAGTAGCAACTGTACCTCTCTGCTAGCGTTTTGCCCTCTGTTTCCTTTCTTTAATAATTCATTTTGTTTTCTGTTCTATATTACAGTGTGTGTTAGTGTGGAGGTTAGTGAGTGCATTACAGTGTGTATAGATGAGCTTCAGTGTGTAGGTCAGTGTATGAATTTCTTTATTACAGTTTGTGTTATAGTATGGAGATCCGTCAGTATTAATACACTGATATGTGGCAGAATTGTTAGTTTGTGAGTGTGAGTACAGATGTGAGAGTCTCCACTACACACACACTGACACACACACACTGACACACACACAATGACACACTAAACTGTCAGCATCTGTGCTTAGTGTGTGTTGCTGCAGCATGAGATCCGCCCAGCAGCCAATGGCAGGACAGGAGAGCGATGGAGGCGTGGCAGAGAGAGACTGCAGGCAGACTTGTGCTGACACCCCCCCCACCCGAGAGTGAAATGGGGAGACAGACAGGGAGTGAGACAGCGTCTGGGGCAGAGAGGGGAGAGACAAAGGAACGAGGAGGCAAAAGGGAAAGTAACGGAGAATAGAAGGAAAGTCCTGAGCTGCCCACACTTACCTGCACCCTGCTGTGTCCTTACTGTGTAGTGCCCTTCTCCATACACTCAGCTCCTTTATGGCACCAAGCCCATCCTGGCACTGCCCTGGGCACATAACATGGTAGCCAAGTAGCCAGTTTGCCCTGCAAGTCCCAGGATGGTGCAGAACAAGACTACGGGGAGCTGCCCAAAGCCAACAGAGGTGGCCCCTGGGGGTCCCAGCTGGTGCAAGACCTCCAATGGCCACATAAAGCGCCCAATGAATGCTTTTATGGTGTGGTCTCAGATAGAGAGGAGGAAGTTAATGTCTCTCTGTCCCAACATGCACAATGCTGACATCTCTCGCAGCCTTGGCCAACGCTGGAAGTTGCTCCAGGACACAGATAAGATTCCATATGTCCGGGAGGCGGAGCGTTTGCGCCTCAAACACATGGCCGACTACCCCAACTATAAGTACCGACCGCGGCGGCGCAGCAGAACTCAAGAGAGCAAAACTCGGGCCAGGCTGCCCCGTTCCACTGCCACATGCCAATCTGTTCCATCGCCATGCCTGTCGCAAATGGATACGGGGTCCAGCATGCAATGGGGAGAGACCTGCCCTGCGTGGGGGGGTGACCAAGTTGGCCAATCAGTGGAGACGCAGATTCGAGAGTCATCAGCACGCAGCCCAGAGGTGCCAACCCATACCAAAACTGTGCCATCCTCCCCACAATCGGCTGAGGAGCACGAGGGTCTGGAGGGTGGATCCCTTGTGATTCCAGTGGACAAGGAGGTCCCGCCCCACAGCGGGTCACATTTTGAGTTCCCAGACCACTGCACTCCGGAGGTGATGGAGATGATCTCGGGAAGTGGCCTCTTAGAGAGTGTCCCCGACTTGGTGTTTTCCTACTGAGCCATAGGCCAATAAAAAGTGACCACAGACGTGTCCATTAGAGTGCTCTCACTGCTTTCTTTCGGTGTCCTGTACTATTGGAGGTCCGTCTCTCAGCCACAGCACTAACGATAAAGGTATTCACATTGCTTTCTCTTTGGGGCTTCCCTTCTGGCTTTCTCTATTTTGTCTGTCACAGGGCTTTATATTTGGAGGCTGTCTCAGCTGCACACTGTCTCTCTTTCAGGACTCTCTACTCTTTCTCTGTGGACACTCATCCATAAGAGATTCCTGTCTCTCATGGGACTCTCAGTGCTGTCTCTCAAGGATCACAAATCTGTCTCTTTTAGAGGACTCTCAAAGCTGTGTCTCGTGTAACAGATTTCTGCTGTCAAATAACACGCATATGTGTCTCAGGCCACAGTTACAGGTTCCTGCTGTCTTTTTCACTGTAGACTCAATGCTGTCTCTCAAGGATCTCATGTCTGTCCTGCAGTTTGTTTTAGAGGAATCTCAAAGAAGTCCTTATGAGTTCCTGCTGTCTGTTTCAGAAGTCTTTCAGTACTGCCACAAAAGGTACTCTCTTGTAGCACAAGCTCCTGCTGTCTCTTACGAGGGTTTCATGGCTTTCTCAATGGTGGGTCTTCAAACTCTTTCTCTAATGACTAATCGGAATGCTTTCTCTGCAGTGACTCTCACAGTTGTCTCTTTTTCGAGGGAATGCCGTCTCAAATGACTTTCAAGTTCTTTCTCAGAGGTCTCACTGCTGTCTCTCCAATAACTCCTATGACTGTCTGAGACATCTCGCTTGCACTCTGCCTCTGTGATACAACATCTTCAGTTTACATGAAATAACATTCATGTTCATATTAATTGCAATGCTGTCTCTTGTGCTGTCACTTCATCTTCAGAGAGGCCCCTCCCAGACAGACAGGCACTTAGACTGTGCTTTATCCCATTCCCAGCTCACCTGGGGGGCAGTTAGAATGCTGGGAGGTCCAACCATCTGAGACCTTGGAAATGGGATTCTTTGCAGCAGGTAAGGGCCATATATGCAACTCCTAGTGTTTGTAATCTCAGGATTATACCCTACAATTTGTACATTCTGCATCTCAGGATTTTACCCTACACCCCCACTTTGTACATTCTGCTGTTCAGGATTATTCCCTGCACCCCCACTTTGTACATTATGCACCTCAGGATTATACCATGTACCCCCACTTTGTACATTCTGCACCTCAGGATTATTCCCTGTACCCCCACTTTGTACATTCTGCACCTCAGGATTATTCCCTGAACCCCCACTTTGTACATTCTACACCTCAGGATTATTCCCTGCACCCCACTTTGTACATTCTGCACCTCAGGATTATTCCCTGTACCCCCACTTTGTACATTCTGCACCTCAGGATTATTCCCTGCACCCCCACTTTGTACATTCTACACCTCAGGATTATTCCCTGCACCCCCACTTTGTACATTATGCACCTCAGGATTATACCAGATACCCCCACTTTGTACATTCTGCACCTCAGGATTATACCCTACCCAGGATTATTACTGTCCCCAAATCTCCTCCCACTCCTATCCAGACTAGCATTCTATATATGTTCTCCATTCAATATTTGCCTCTTGTACCCCAGCACCGTGTGCATCATATTCACATAGTGGGAGGGAAGAGGTCACATCAGTGTATGTCCTCAGATGTCTCTATGCACCATATTAACAGGGGAGGGGTAATTACTCTCATCCTCCTGTATCCCCAGCTGCCCCTGCCTATGTAATTCATTTATTGTACTGCGGGCCCGTATCTCCCATCTGTCTGAGTTCCTGGCTTTCCCTGTGCATCATATTTACTGGGGAGGGGGTTAATCTCCCATCAGTCTGTGTCCCCGACTGTAGCTGTGCATCATATTTGTTGGGGAGGGGGTTAATCTCCCATCAGTCTTTAACCCTGACTGTAGTTGTGCATCATATTTGTTGGGAGTCCAGGAGAGGGGGGGTACACCAGGGCCTGTCTATAGTGTCCCTCTCCCTGCACGGACACTACCCGAGGCACAGGGGAAGGAGGTAGAAACACACAAGACAGTCCGGTGTGTAGAAGAGCTATTCCAGGGGGATTAAAGGGCCTCCCCCTCCACCAAATAGGGGTTCATTATCCCAGCAGCACCTCTACCAATCAAAGAACTGACTGTACCTCCCCTTTTGATTCTCAGAATGATAATAAGGTGCCACCCACCCCAACTGAAGCACTTGCTTTATCCCATGTGGTGATATATAGATCATCCCCCCCATATACCTACGTATCCCCCACACACCCCCAGCTACAGAAATGCATTCGGGTTAGGGCATGACGGGCACACAGCACCTAATTGCCCCTGACTGTGAGCAGCCATATTAAGAGCAAGCTGGTCCTCTGGCGCAGGAGTATCGGGGTGCGGCTCTGTACATTCTGTCTTTCTGGATTCCCGTACATTCCTATACATTCCTATACATGACCCAATCATCCATTAGATTCCGGCACAGAAATGGTCAACTGGGGCACAGATTGCCCTTCCCACATGAACTTTCCATAGACCACCAAAGAAAATCTAATTCTCCATATGGGGCCGCACATTTGGGCACTTACTCCCCTGGAACATCCTGCCTGGGTTGAAAGCCCCATAGGGGTCTCCTATTCACTGAACCCCCACATCTCTCCCTAACGTCTGTCTGTCTCTCTTTAGAAATATCCCATTCCAGAGGCTCTTGCATAGCAATCCAGCACAACAGACAGCAGCACAGTTTAAAGAAACAGTTCTGTGCCAAATGAAAAATGTTTTCAATATAGTCATTGAGCCAAAAATGTCATCTATAAAGGCTGGAGTGACTGGATGCAGGGTCGGACTGGCCCACAGGGATACCAGGAAAAGTCCCAGTGGGCCCAAGTGTCAGTGGCCCCTCATGCTGCTACACATTTGGCCTATTTCATGGCCATTCCCTATTTCTACGAGAACAAAAATGCTAAATAGGTGGAATAGATTATAGTATGTAAAGAAAAGAGACTAGGAGAATAGCATGACATTGACTGGATGTCGAACAGAACAGAACACTACTTCCCTAACTCTGAGTTAGTCAGTGACTATAAGGGGGGCCACATGGGACATAACCGTTCAGTGAGTTTGCAATCGATTCTCAGCATTCAGCTCAGATGTCCCATGTGGCCCCCTCCCCCAACTCTCTGATTGGTTACTGAGCGCCTGGTAACCAATCAGTGGAAACCAAGAGCTGCAAAGCAGGAAGTAGTATTCTGTTCTGTTAGACATCCAGTCACTCCAGCCTTTATACATTCCTTTTCTGGCTAAATAACTATATTGAAAAACATTTTTATTTTGTACAGCTTACTGTGCCTAAAGATGTATATAGCTCGAATTACTGTACTTATTGTATTACTGTAACAGTAATGATCCAGGCCTTCAGTTGCCCCTTTCCTGGATATTGTTATTATTTGTTATATTTACACTGCTAGCCGCCAACAGCTTGTGCTGGAAATGCACATAAACATGGGAGCTGCTGGGGGCATCTTCAATGGCACATATCTTCTTTGCTAAAGGGCTGTGGGGGTCGGGGGCTTGGGTTGGTACAGAAAATGGCAGGAGACAGCATGTCTTTCTATACAGTTTCCTTGGGTGCTGATTGCATAGAGTTGCCCCTTCATTTCATCCTTTTCAAGATTTTTGGAATGAGTAAAGTGGGGCCTTGTCTGTTATGCACTTGGGTAATGATATGTGGGGGGGGGGCAGGGTTTGGGGGGGGGGAATCACCTTCTGAAACCATAAAAATGTCAATAAACCTATTTCTCTTTTGTAGTGACTGGTATTGCCAACAGCACGACTGAAGGGGTAAATGTAACTGTGGTGGTAAAAAGTGAGTGCATTGGGGTGTAGTATTGTCATATCACCAACTGTAGTATTACACAATGGCTTAGGTGCATCTCCCTCACCACAACGTAACCCCCTCGCTGCTTCTTTGCTCACTCTAAATGACATGTGCTATTAGGGTTAACCTTGCAGCAACCAAAGGGACACAAGTGCTATACAATCAGGCCCCATAGGGACACACAGTGATACTTCATACATTGATCACTTTCCAACACTGTTCAGTTGTTTTCAGATAGTTTGCCAGAAAATAAAACTTTTTTCAATTACTTTATATTTTCTAAAATTGAAGTGTAAAGTTTCATTTTTCACCTTATGTCTTTCTGAAGCAGCTCTGGGGGGGGGGGGGGGTCACTGACTCTGTAATATTGGTCCATTAGTTTGATCTATTTCTTATGAATCCAATAGTTGCTAATATTACCCCACAGATGCAGCTGATGAGAAATGGATCAACTAATGAAGCAAATTGTAACAGAATCTGCACTTTGATTACTGAGCTGTCACACTGAAGCACCAGATTCAGCAACATTCAGATTTGGGAAAAATGTCAAACGAAAGACGGAAAGCAAATAATAAAAAATAAATATTTTTTGCAAACTGTCTGAAAACAGCAGAAGTGAGTTTTTACATAACTGTAGTTAAATTGGGTTTAAAAAAGACAAAAGTGTTCAACCCCTCCAAGTGAAAACCCAGCCCCATACACACACCCCTCCCTACTTTCACATAAATTATATATACCCATATCTATACTAACTATACTATGTACCTCTATCCAGGTACAAATACTATGTTCCAGGCCAACATTCGTTCATTTAACCAGTAACCTTCTGTGTGGCACTGTATCAAATGCTTTAGCAAAGTCTAAGTAAATCACATCCACTGCCATCCCAGAATCGAGGTCTCTACTTACCTTCTCATAAAAAGAAATTAAGTTAGTCTGGCAAGATCTATTACACATAAAACCATGTGGCACAAACTCATAGTATTATGATTTGCTATGAAGTCCAGTATCTTATCCTTTATTAACCCCTCAAAAAGCTTTCCTACCACTGACGTCAGACTAACTGGCCTATAGTTTTGAGGCTGATAACGGGATCCCTTTTTAAATAGAGGCACCACATTAGCAATTCCCCAGTCTCTCAGCACCATGCCAGACCTCAATGAATCCTGAAAAATTAAGCAAAGGGGTTTGGCAATCACAATTTTTGCCAAGTACCCTGATACCATCCTGACCTTTGTTTATCTTAACATGTTCTAGTCCCTTGAATTTCCTCATATGTGAACTATGCATCATTAGTTGTATTACTAGAATTGGGACTATTAAGAAGGAAACCTTAACTGTTTCCTCATTGGTGTAGACAGACGAAAAATTGGAGTTCAGAATCTCTGCTTTTTTTTTGTTCTCATAAACTAGCAGACCCACCCCCTGATATTAAGGGTCCCACCCCTTCCTGCTTATTTTTTTTTACTATTTACATATTTAACAAATATATTTGGATTCTTTACTGCTTGCTGCAATAACCTTTTCCATATTGATCTTAGCTTGCCCAAATCTCAAATGAGACCATGTTATGATCACTATTCCCTAAATGCTCACCCACACAAATGCTAGAGATGAGTTCAGTATTATTAGTTATTACAAGATCTAAAAGAGAGTTATTCCTAGTAGGTTCTTGAATGAGCTGGAATAAAAAGTTGTCATTCAGCATATTTACAAACCTACTAGCTTTTTCTGTCTTGGCAACCCCATTACCCCAGTCAATGTCTGGATAATTGAAGTCACCCAGATTAATAACTTGACCTATTTGTGAAGCTGCTTCTATTTGTAAAAGTAGCTGGGCTTCATACTTGTCACTTATACATATATTTTGGAATATGAACAACCAACCCCTTTAATGAATATCTTATTGGTTTGGCTGAATTGCATTAACTATTAAAGGCAGTTGCAAGTAATGTACCCTGCAAGATGCCAGCCAGTGGAATAACTACTATACAGCAGACTTTGGGGTTATTGCCAGTTGCATAGGCTCCAACTGAATCACATGATGCCACGGGTACCAGCCTTACCCTACAATACAGACACACACTTAATAAGAGGACACATGGACATCAGTGTTAGGTATTTATCTGTACAAAGGTATATACAAGGTAAGAACATGTCCCTCCCCCAGTCACCATGTGCTGGCGACTCCCGCAGACATGTGGATGGGCAAATCACCAGTGCGCTCCACAAACAGCGAATCATAACACAGCATCACATCCTTGGGCACAAACCAGGTCCTGATGCAACTCCTTGGTGCTTGGCTCTGAATGCCATCTCCCACCAGTACACACACACACCCTGTGCAGTTACTTATGGGAAGATCTGCAGCTCAAACTTGGGGGCCCAGTCCAATGCACTTTTCACAACAGCTAAAGCAGCTGCCCCTAGAGCTACGGTCAAGCCCATGACTGCTAGCTTCATCAAGCGGTTGCTGCGAGGCTTGGTGAGAACAGACTTTGCTCCATCATCCCCCTGGACAGTCTCTCTCAAGCGGCGGCGCAGCACAGTGTCTGGGTGCTGCTGAGTAGAAGCCAATTCAAAGTCTTTGAAAGTAGAGGCTGCGGTCCTTAGAGAGAAAGAAATATGAGGTAGTAGTACTTCAGCTTTAAGTGCAAGCCCATAGCAAAAACAGTTGGTTTACAACAACCTAAAGTCATGTAGCAAGGATTGTGGGGCTCTCCAACACTGTTGAACTGGTGCTGAAGTAGCTACCTTTGTAATCACTTCTGTCTGTATCTCTACTGGCAGAGGTATCCCAGGGCACCCAGCTCCCTACAGGCAGAGGCATCCCAGGGCACCCAACTCTGTATAGGCAGAGGCATCCCAGCTCCCTACAGGCAGAGGCATCCCAGGGCACCCAGCTCCCTACAGGCAGAGGCATCCCAGGGCACCCAGCTCCCTACAGGCAGAGGTATCCCAGGGCACCCAGCTCCCTACAGGCAGAGGTATCCCAGGGCACCCAGCTCCCTACAGGCAGAGGTATCCCAGGGCACCCAGCTCCCTACAGGCAGAGGTATCCCAGGGCACCCAGCTCCCCTACAGGCAGGTACTCTGCTCTCTCAGGGATGTGAAATTGCAGGGAACATTGCCCACTATAGTAAGTGACATCCCAGTTTCAGGATAGCTGTAGTTTCTCACCTTTGAGCCTGATGTTGCAGAACTGCTTCCCGTGAAAGCTCAGATGGGGGGAATTGAACAAAGAGGTCACCAGCTCGGCTGATGAGAATTTCATATGGAAGGTCCTGGGGAATCTTTGAGAGCAGATGATGCACAGATGCCATATCACACTCACACTCCAGCACCTCCTCCTCCCTGTGCAACACAATCTGCAGAGAGGGACGAATGTTACACCATCCCAACAATTCAATAGGTAAGAAATACCCATCCTCCAATATCTTCTATACCTAGCCTTCCTCTGTACCAAGCCTGGGCACTACTGCTCTGTGGGTAAGAAACGCAGCATATATTACTAAATTTCCTCTTTACTAAACCTGGGCATCACTGGTCTGAGGGGTACTTGACACACAAATATGCTTTATAACTTAAACAAGCAATCCCCCAAAGTGGCATGGGGTGGATTGCATGCTCTCCCTGTAACCTCACAATAAAGCTTCTGTCTAAAACGACATATGAGTCACTGGCATCTTCTGTGTTGCATATATAGATACCCCCCAGGAGGGATGCATATATATGTACCCCCCAGGAGGGATGCTAAGGCCACCCATGGTATCACAAATGGATTGCAGAAGACATCCAACAGCCACAAACCCTCAAAAAAAACCCAAAAGGCCAGGGTATCTGTCACACCCAGCAACATCCCCTCTTCTCTCAAGGTCTCAGTAATGGAACAAGGCTAACCCTTACCACAGCAGCAAAGTAGATGGGCATGAGTGGGTGACATGCCAGGAAGAAGTCGTACAACCTCACTACATGTCGGAAGTCAGAGAGGACATGTCCAAACCAGGTGATGAGCCAGCTCAGTGCAAAAATGGTTCCCACCTCCGCCCTAGCAAAAAGACAATGCAGAAAGATGAACCAGGGCACATACATAGCAAACAATGGCTAAATGCAGAGTGATTAGCAGGGGGTGAGGGGATGTTAGGAGAGGGGGCTTCTCACCTCTGCATGAAGTCATGCAGTGACGGGTTCACCAGTTCTATGATTGGCATCAGATAGTTGAGGATGTGCTTAGTATTATCCATGGTGGGATCCATAAAATCTCTGTCGAGGAATAAATGGTAAAATCACAGACAGTGCCAGGTCTAGTGTAGGTGCCATCCCTACAGCCCCCAGGTGGAGCACAGGGTCATGTTGTGAATGGCTGGGGTGTTGCTTGTGAGTGAGTGTGTATGTTGGGGGTACCTGTGTCTGCAAGAGTGCTACTGATAAGCTGCTGCCAATGGAGCACATCAATCCTAACTGAGCTTCATGCTTAATTAGTGCAGAAGCAGCACAGATGCACTCAAGTCAAGGCCTGCTGGGGTATAAGCACTGTGCAGGGGAAAGGTGCAAATGGCACAAGCCAATGAGAGAGACCTACCTGAGGTGATGAGTGGAAAGTTTATCTACCAAAGCAGTGGCCATTCGACTCCCCACCACCAGCAGGAAGGTCACCACAATATCATGGTAGCCCTGATAATAGTGCAATTGGGGGTTCTGGGACAACACCTGCAAAATGATGTCTATCAGCTGCTCCTGCAAGTCTTCCCGCTCACTGAGGGGCATCCCTGGGGGGAGGAAGAAGAGTCAGCCCCCATACATAGCACAGGAAAAAGCAACAGCAGCACTGGAAAGATTCTATAGGAGCCGCGTCTCACTATTATAAACACTGCACTAAACTCCAGGGGGTGTAATCAGTCTGGTACCCCCTCTTTCCTGAATGGTGAGTCTAAAGGCACTGACAGATTTCCTCTGATTTGATTGGCTGATTTTAGTCAGCAACTGACACACCTGGAAGGAGGCAGAATAGGAACTCTGGTTTTTGAATTCATGAGTAAAATAAATAATAAGTCCAATGAGAACAGAGCAAGCTATAGCATGCCAAAAGTTTAAAAATAGGTGAGCTGCATGCTTCTATCAATGTAACCCCTTACATCGAAATGGGCATTATCAAATACTCAAGCTGCTCCCCAATCCCTATATGTAAGACGAATCAGCCCTATTAGCCTTCTGGGAAGGCAAGTGTAAATAGTAGCCCCCCCCAATATTCTCAGTGTACCGATAAAAGCTCTCTGTAATTCTGGCGTAGAATGGGGTACGGGGGGCAGGGAATGTGCCTGAAGCTAATTTGGCCAGGTCAGTAGCATGGCAGGTACACAATTACTCTAATAAGTCTTGGGTGCTCCCTCAAGCACCCCCTGTATTTCAGCTAAAAATCACGTACCTGGGGGGAAGCGTCGGAGCGAGCGACAGACATCGAGAAGCACCTGCTGGTAATCTTTATTGCCCACACGGAGTTCGGGCTCTGCAGAGAACCAGGCCAGGAGCACAGTATAAATGTCATGTTTCCAGCCCCCAGTACTACACAGCCTAGAATATAGACTCCACCTACCAGCAGCAGGGGGCAAGTGTTCCACACTCACATTCAGCAGCCTGGGCCACACCTGGCATCGTATCTGGTCAGTCAGTAGCCCACCTTCACTGATTGCCATACGTCGCAGGGCGGCCACATCTGGGGGCTCCTTGCTCAGAGCCTTCTGGATATCCCCCAGTTTCCTACGTCTCCGGAAGTCGCTCCCTGCAGTAAAGGTCAAGAGTTGCCAAAGGAACATATGCCCCTACTTCTGCACCCCAGGACTGGCTGCCTGTACCCTCATAATTTCCCACTACTTCCCCCTGTAACCCTATAAATCCCCCCATATAGCCACTAAATATCCCCTGTACTCCCGTATAACCTACTAGATTCCCCCTGTACCCCCATATATCCCACTACTTCCCTCTTTACCCCCATATATCCCACTACTTCCCCTGGTACCCCCATATATCCCACTAGATTCGCCCGGTACCCTCACATATCCTACTACTTCCCCCTGTACCCCCAAATATCCCACTACCTTCCCACTGCAGCCTGATATATCCCACTACTTCCCCCCTGTACCCCCAAATATCCCAATACTTCCCCCTGTACCCCGATGTATCCCACTACCTTTACCCTGTACCCCCATATATCCCACTAGATTCCTCCTGTACCCCCATATATCCCACTAGATTCCCCTGTACCCTCATATATCCCACTAGATTCCCCTGGCTGTAGCCCATATAGCATTACCTTTACCCTGTACGCCGACATTTGCCAGTAGCTCCCCCTGTAGCCCATATACCCTAATGTTGATCGTAGCCCACTAGTCTTTCCTTTCCCCAGTACAACCCTATTTATACATTTAAGTAAAATACGGATCGTACCGTGCGCCCCCCTGACTGACATGCTCCGGAGGGCAAGAAGCCAGACACCCAGTTACTGGCAACTCAATCACCAACTCACTTCCGCCCCGAGGGCGCATGACGTCACTTTACTAGCGTCGAGCGCGTCCCATTGGCTTTTAGTGCCAAGGAAAGGCGTGGCCAATCCTGCAGTAAGGTTATGTCCCAAGCGGAGAGCCGAAATGCTTACAGTTTAGGACCCTGCTGGGAAATAGACCGACAACGGAGTTTATTTCTCCCTCCTGCCGCGTCGGCACAATGATGTCCTGAGACTATCGGCTCTTCAGCGGCCTGAGACACAACGGCCTGGACGTCGCACAGCGGCCACAACTAATGGGCTGTTTGCTCACATCCTCCTGGACCTCCCCCATAAATCCCACTGCATCCTCCTCTACCCCAATATATCCCACCAACATCCCCCTGTACCCCAATAAATCCCACTACATCCTCCTGTACCCCAATAAATCCCACCAACATTCCCCTGTACCCCAACATATCCCACCAAGTGGACATCCCCAGAGGCTGCCAATTATGGCTCTTTTACTATCAAGTCAGATGTTTGGTCATGTGGTGTATTACTGACTGAAATAATAACGTATGGGAGGACTCCATATCCAGGTGAGAGCACAGTGTTATTCTATTCTCATGGCTTGTGTGTTGGTGCAGTGGTGACTATAGCTGTGTTCTCAGTTTGAGTGCAGCCAAGGCACTTCATGGAGTTTGTGCTCTTCAAACCTCCCATGTGCATCACACAGGCTTCTGCTAGAGCATGCATGGTAGTAAAGAGCTACTCTACACATTGTGAGAAGGGACCATTCTGGAAAGTAAAGGATAATAACACACACAGTGGTGTAACAGACCAAACAGTCATGCCATGCTGCTGATTCTGTGTCATTGAGTCATTCATCGAGGCATGTTAAATATAATAATAAAAAAAATACAAAAAGTACCTCATAATTTGCACTCGGTAGTTAATACTTCAAAGTCAATTCACTTTTATTACTTGAGATCACCCAAACGAATTAATTTACACCAAATCAATTGTACTGTATATTACAAAAAACAATTTACAAATACAAGACAGTTAATTTAATGGCAATCAATATTATCCCAATTCATAAATAGAAGTCCAAATTTTTTTTAACAGTTTATGAAATGATTTAAAATCAATTTAAAGTCAATTTGGACTGCTATTTATGAATTGGGATAATATTGATTGCCTTAAATGTATTTTATTATTGGAGTGATATTTATTCATATTTTTTTTTTATAATTGAATAACTTTTCCCTCATGCACCACTCAAGACGTTGAATAGAGCTTCTTAAAAGCAGAAGAGTGAGCAGTCAATAAGGGAAAATTCTAAATCAGAACTTGTTCAAATTAATAGCAGTGTGGAGTACAGTCATTCATTCTGTGAAAAAACCGCTCTCAATTACGGCCCTTATTTAAGGATGGAAGGAAGGAGCAAATGTGCATGTTGGTTATAGTTCATTTGGCTTGTTCCAGACATTGTTCAGAAGAACAGCAGACTTTGATTCAAAAGTTGATTGGAGAGGGGGAAAATTAGAAAGAAGTGCAGAAAATGATAAGCTGCTCAGCTAAAATGATCTCAATTGCCTTAAAATGACAACCAAACCCTGAAAGACATGAAGAAAAAAGGAAAGCAAACATGGATAGAAGAATAGCCAAAATGGCAAAGACTCAGCCAATGATCAGCTTCAGAAAGATGAAAGGAGTACACTTACCTGTGATACTATTACAATTAGAAAGTGCCTATGTGAAGCCAAACTATCGGCAAGAAGCCCCAGCAAAGTCCCATTGCTGCAAAAAAGGCATGCTGAAGAGCTTACAATTTGCTAAAGAGAAATGGCGCAACATTTTGTGGACTGATGAAAGGAAGATTGTTCTTTATGGGTGTTGGGCCCACAGACAGTTTGTCAGACTCCCCCCAACCACTGAATTGAAGCCACAGTACAGAGTGAAGCCAGTGGCACAAGCATCATGATATTTGGGATGTTTCTCATACTATGGTGTTGGGACTATTTATCCCTATATACCAGGTATCATGGATCAGTTTTAATCCAAATACTTGAAGAGGTCATGTTGACTTATGCCCAAGAGGAAATGCCCTTGAAATGGGGTTTCAGCAAGACAACGAGCCCAAACTCACCAGCAAAACAGCAACATCTTGGTTCCACACCAACAAGATTGATGTTATGGATTGACCCAATCCCCCAATCCAATAGAAAACCTGTGGAGTGACATGGGATGTTTGTGAAGCAAAAGCAAGAAATGCAGTAGAATTGTGGAAGAGGTTGTTGGAAGTTGGTGGAGTCCATACAACACAGATGTGCAGCACAGAAACACTGGCTTACATGACTTAATATTAGTTCAGCAATTCAAAATGTTTACGTTTGTAAAGAAGAACAGTATAATATTCCCTTTACTTCACATTCTGTAATTAATAAAACAAATTTGATATGTTTTTTGTCATGTTGTCCATGGGTAAGGGGAGATAATTATAGATTCAATATTAATCTTATTGATATGATTCCAGGTATGTCCAACCCAGAGGTAATTACAGCCCTTGAGCGTGGTTACCGCATGCCATGTCCCAGCACATGTCCGAAAGAGCTCTATAGCATCATGCTCCAGTGTTGGCAGCAGGACCCTGAGCAACGGCCAACGTTTGAATATTTACAGAGCATCCTAGAGACTTCTTTACTGCCACTGACATGCACTACCAGCCACCACCCTGGACTATAAACAATATGTTCCAGAACTCATTTCCAGCCCAGCTGCAATAATATTGTCCCGAACATCTCAGAATCATGGCTAAATCCTCAGTAGATATATGTGATGTCAATACGACCTTAGCCCTAATAATATCAACTGAAATTCCTAAACTCTCCCCTGGGATTAGCCCAAGTCTAGGAAAACATAGAAAGAAATATCTTTTCTGTCTCTTAACCCTTTCTTACTGACATGAACCTGAAATCCATCCCACTGTTCTTCCAAAACCATACCTCAAACGTAAATCCGTTGGTTGGTGTTATTGTTTCTGTAAGTGGGGGGGCGGTTACACAGATACATTAATTCACAAGACAATAGCAATCCCTTTGGGATTTTCAGTTACTTATTCTGTCAGCAGGTAATTATCCACTTAAGGGCTGACCTTTGCAGTTTCATATAGTTTTCAAACAGTAACTTTACATTATGGTTTTAAATTCATTCTGAAATAAAGCTTCAATATCCATATTTAACTCTAGAGGGTTTGGAGTATTTAATTCAGAGATTCAGTTGCTTCTGCCACTGGCAAGGGGAAAATAATATAAAAATCATCTCCAAGGAGGAGACCAAGTGTATTTAAGAAATTGCATTTTCAGAAACTGCAGGGGTTAAATACCAAAACTGATCTCAAATGCCTTATTTCAGGGTCATCCAGAGCACAAATAAGCACTCACCCCAAATCTCCCTGTAACTGGCCTTCAGGCTGGACCCCTTAGCTCATAACAAGGTTACAGATGTATAGAAACATTGGGGTAACCGTCACCCTGCTATAGTCCCAGGGGTACCCAGGGTACAAATAAACACTCACCCCAAATCTCCCCCTAACTGACCTTCAGACTGGGCCCCCTTAGCTCATAACAAGGTTACAGATATATAGAAACATTGGGGTGTCACCCTGCTATAGTTCCAGGGGTACCCAGGGTACAAATAAACACTCACCCCAAATCTCCCCCTAACTGACCTTCAGGCTGGGCCTCCTTAGCTCATAACAAGGTTACAGATATATAGAAACATTGGGGTGTCACCCTGCTATAGTTCCAGGGGTACCAGGGTACAAATAAACACTCACCCCAAATCTCCCCCTAACTGACCTTCAGGCTGGGCCTCCTTAGCTCATAACAAGGTTACAGATATATAGAAACATTGGGATGTCACCCTGCTATAATACTGCACCCAGCACCAGTATGATCTCTCCTTCTTTCACCTTCTCTTCCTAAAACCAGTTTATGATACATGATGAGTACTCTTCCCTTGTACCCTATTTCTCTTTTTGGCTCACAAAGATGTTTAATACTGTGCCAGGATAGGGACATTTGGGTGTTGCTCAAGGACAGAATTGCTGTATAATTAAGTTGGCAACATGCTAATGCTCCTGTTGCAAAAATAAATACCCACATGATTGCCAGTGTGCCAGCTCACCTGTAGGATCTGTGAGGTGCCAGCTGGACTGGACAGAAATAACAAGTATCTTATTTTAAGGAGGTACCAACACTTTTATCCGTTGAGTTGTTTTCAGATTATTATAAATAATTTTTTTTTTTTAAATTGCTTTATGTTTTCTGTTTGTGACTATTTTCTAATATTGAAACTTAAAGGCGACATATAGTATAATTTAACTATAGGAATAATAGTATATGGTGTTGGTTTTATTTTGGGCTAAACTGTACAATTATTTTGTCTGTTTGAAATGAGCGGTTGGTCAAGTCCTTAGGGTCCCTGCCAGAAGCACAGTAGGGACGTGGGGACAGCCAATCACAGCCCTGCTTTCCCATGCAAGACAGGCTTCCGTTCCCTATCAGGTCAGCCTAACTGCTGATTGGTTCCTGTCCTACAATGCATTGTGCTGAGTGCTGGCCGGCTCCCTAGCACAGCCTGGGAAAGGATACACACACACACACACTCTCACACTCTCACACTGTCACACACCGTCTGTAACACATACACAGTCACTGCCTCACACACACACACACTGTCTCACACACTTGCAATAAACTTTGGGTAATTTTGTAAAAAGGGTAAACGTGGAAATGAAGTGAAGCAGGAGAGACTTCAATGGAGAGGCCAGAGCTGCAGTGTATTCGTGTTCGCCCTGAATGAACAGCTAACGGCACTTATCCCTATATGATGTTCCCCAATAATCTCTCAGGCATTCTCGGAGTCCGGGGCCCTCCAGCATTAGTAGTAAAGGGCCGTACTATCCCATTCCCTAACAAGAAACACAAGCAGCCAAGTAAGTGCCCCACGTCCGGTCCAGGACAAAGTTGCTCCCCGTTCCAGGGAGGAGGAGAGAGGACGGCGGTTCCCATAGAAACAAGGCCAGGCTGCTTCCGCAACGTCACGGGGACACGTGGATCCAAGATGGCGGTTGCTGCGGTGAGTTTATTTCTCAGTCAGTTCCGGGGTATTTACGTGTCTGAAAGTGGGGGCACCGGGCAAACAGGAGTGGGACAGGAACGCTGTAGTATTAGACAACGTGCAATTGTACCTGAACAGCCAACAAACGCTTTGTGTATCTCTATAGGAAAGGGCCCCTACCACTAAAATCTCTGAGTTCCGCCCAACCCCCCATGCCTCCCAATATGTATATTTATTTATGTTACCCTCACATATTACCCTGTGCCCCCATCAGTGTCCCATAACGATTGGCTCCCTCATTGGCAAACCACATACACTCTCCTATCCGTGCAGTAGAACTGATCATACACTGACAGTACTTGTCCCAGAAGCTAGCCATTATCTGCCCCAGACCACTTCATCGCTATCAGAGAACAGCAAATGCCTCACTGCAAGGCCTGTGTAGGAGCATAAGAGGGGGGTTATCTTACAACACAAGGGCTAATCACATGGGAAGGTGCATTTCAGTCCACATTTCAGTGACAATGTAGTAAAAAGTGATATTTTGGGGATATACATATATGGCCAGACATGGAGTCATAAACACTATGCTGCACTGCAGGCTGTGTCCCCATTATACGTAAATTCGAATTGAAGGGGCCCAAATAAACATTTAGTAAACGTTTCTTCACACTTACTCTGCACTAACTTCCTCTAAGCATCTGTCTCTTTTTATGCAGGAGGCAGGAGTTGTCAGTCTGATTTTGAATGACAGGTCTAATATAGCCTTGGGGGGGGCTCGTTTTGCCTGGAAGATGTACCAGTATTACAGCTCACTCTTTTAAAAACACCAGGAATCCTTTCTTTCTGCATGCAGTCAGGTCAGGTCTGTCAGTTGCTCAGAGGGGGATAGTATGATAAGCATCCAGTAAGCAGAAGCAGTAAGGCTAGGGAGAATCCCATTACTGCTTAATAATAGGGATAGTTTCATAGTGTATTCTCTGACATTTCTGCAACTGAATAAGGGATACAGATAAATGGGATATGTCCTATATAATCTTATAATACACAAAAACCATTAATATCTTGTAAATTATATCCTTATAAACGGTGAGTTCTGATGTCATCAGTTATAAACGGTGAGTTCTGATGTCATTTCTGTCACATGACTCACTGAAACTTGTGTATTATAATAAATAAAGTACCCCCAGTTGTAAAATATGAGGATATTAGAAGTTACCTCAGAGTTCCATGACCTGTATAACTCAGCCTTCGGCCTCGTGTTTTTATATGGTCATGAAACTCCTCGCTAACTTATAATATCCTTATATTTTACAAGAGGGGGTACTTTATTCACTATATAAAGAACAGAGATCTGCAACATAGAGGATTAGAGACAAGGTAGAGAGATGATGATGGGGTATGTGGGTTGGAGGGTTATTAACCTAGGATCTCTTGACAGACTAATGTGCAGCACCACACATAAATGTAACAATAGTCCCAAGGTAATGCCTATCAGTAATGGCTGCAGTATGGTTCATGTTTCAAGGTAACAGAGCAAGTGCTTCCTGATAGCCCTTGGTACAGGCCACATTATTGGCCAGTGTTTATTATATTGACCATTTTATTTTGTCTGTGTAGGACTTTAGTTGTTTTTGGGAGATACTGTTCTGGTTTTCATTTTTTTTCAATAGGCATGCCTCCTTACTATGATATGCATCCAAGTTCTTTGGGTGACATTGTTGGTATTTGGGTAGCCATTTATATCTGTGGAGAAACATTGGGCCAGTGTGTGGGCAGTGGGGTAGCCAATGACGATACGAGAAGAGCAGAAAAGTTTGTGGGAAGTTGTCGTGGTAGCAGTGTGGGTGCACAAGAAACTATGGGTTTATGTAAAGCTTTGAATTCATGACTTGTTTGTTGCCTTTTAGGAGGGTTTCCTGGGCCTGCTCCTAAGTTTCTCCCTTCTTCATGTAATTCAGTCCTTCTATGTTCCTGGTGTTGCACCAATGAACTTCCTCCAGGATGCTCCTGTGGACATAAAGGTGGGTGTCAAGTTGAATAATGGGGATCTACCCATGGGTTCTAGGGTCTGACATTTTGATTCTAATAATTTGTACATGTGTACAACAGGCTGTGAAGCTCACCAGTTCCCGCACCCAGCTGCCATATGAGTACTACTCGCTGCCCTTTTGCCAGCCTTTTGAGATCACCTACAAGTCAGAGAATCTGGGTAAGTGCCCAACAGGCTGTGTAAAGTGTAAGAGAGGGGCATTGGATTTGAAATTGGGATTGCACCATTGAAGCTGTTTACATTTTGGGTCGTGGGTACTTTGTTCCGGTAGGTGAGGTCTTACGTGGAGATCGGATCGTTAACACTCCTTTCAAAGTTCTTATGAACAGTGACAAAAAGTGTGTGGTTGTGTGTGGCAGCTCGAGTAAACCCCATGTGCTGAGTGTGGAACAGAGCAAGCTGATGGCAGAGCGCATCCGGGAGGACTATTATGTTCATTTGTGAGTCTTTTTTTCTGTGTTTATATAATTCCTAAACTGACTAAACTGGCCTTTTGTGAGCTGCTGTAGACTGTTCTGTATGATCTCATCATTAAACCCTGCCCACCAAGAGGGTGCACAACAGATAATGATTTTTGTCATAATTCCTATGGAAGAGTGAAGTTGCTAGGAGGGGCTGTGCATTTCTTTTCAATTCCATCTTTCCCTGTTGCCCCTCGGTACAGGATAGCTGATAACCTGCCCGTAGCAACTAGACTGGATCTCTATTTAAACCATGAGGAGGAGGATAAGAAGGAAAAGGATGTTCAGTTTGAACATGGCTACCGTCTTGGCTTCGTTGACAACAACAAGGTAACATTGTGGGTTTTGAGCAAACTTTGCTCATGCTAATGGTGGTAGGGAGGATTGGAATGGCTAACTATTCTCATATCAGTGTGAGAAATATGTAAACCCCTCTTCTCCTCTTGGCAGAGGGGACATGATTGGCTATACCTAAAGGTGGCCATACACGGAGAGATCCGCTTGTTTGGCGATGTCGCCAAACGAGCAGATCTCTCTCCGATATGCCTACCTTGAGGTGGGCAATATGGGGCTGATCCGATCGTGGGCCCTAGGGCCCAACGATCGGATCCTAACGAATGGGAACTGGCGGTTGGATCGCGGGACCGCATCAACAAACAAATGCGGCTGCGATCTGACGGGATTTTTTGTCCCATCCGATCGCGATCTGGCCGACTTTCAGGGGGCCCCATACACGGCCCAATAATGGGGCCTGTCGGGGGGGCCCCATACACGGGCCAATAAGCTGCCGACTCGGTCTGTCGGCAGCTTTTATCAGCCCGTGTATGGCCACCTTTATACTCACCTTTAGGGGTTAAAGTTAAGGATTTTTTTTCAACCTTAACTACTGTTTGTTTTTTTTCTCTCCAGTTTTACCTGCACAATCACCTGTCCTTCTATTTATATTATCACCGGGAGGAAGTGGAAGAGAAACAGGAGCCAACCTATAGGGTCGTGAGATTTGAGGTCATTCCACAGAGCATCAGATTGGAAGGTAAATTGTGCGTTTTCACATTGGGGTCAACCAGTCATGTGGTGGGAGCAGTGGCTACCAACACAAAGATGTAAAGGGCAAGCATGTCAGTTATTAGAGGCATTAAAGTAGAAACATTGACATTTCAGTAGTATTGGCTAAAGTGTGCAGATGTAAAGGGCATGCCATGCCGGTGGAAGTATGCATCTCCCATGCACATGTATCAAGGGAAGTTAGTCACTGCTGTTCCTTTAGAAATGTTATGGGCTTGATCTTTATGTGTTTAGGTGTTACCTTCATACTTCAATCTCCAGGGTCTTGATGCTCACTTCTTCTCTGGACTTAGTCAGCTGTTGGGCAAGAACCACTTCTTATTTGTTTTTTTCTACAGTGAAGACACTGTATGTTTTGGGCTCAGAGCAGTGCTGTTTCCACACTATGTGGATGTTCTTGTGCACAAGTTTCTTTAGATGTTGGGCTTAAGCTGTTTTCTTCTATGCTCTTTGCATTACCCCTGTATTTTGATTGCTACCCTTTGTGGTGACTTGGAGATGATGCTGTGCATTCCGTACTTAGAGGTGGGATCAAAAGAGCAGTAGGATTCATTATAAGCAAAACTGATCAGTGGGAGTGTTCCCAATTGCAGTGTGGGGCACACCTCAAAGACAGGCTCTGTAAAGAGGATGTAGGTGGGTTGAAAGAAGGTAAAGGAGCCTACACTGGCTAGTCACAAATGCACCCATATTCTTTATGAGAAGAACCATAGATTATTTCTCTGACAATAAGGATGCTTTCTTTTGCAGATCTGAAAGTGAATGATCAAGGTTTGTGCACCGTCCCTGAGAGCTCCAATTCTGCCCCCCAAGAGATTGATCCCACCAAGGAGAACAACATCCTTTTCACATATTCTGTTCATTGGCAGGTAGGGCAGCAGCCATGATATGTGGGATGTGTGTCCCACTGGTGCTGGGGCTATTTATTCCTTTGTGAAATTGGGGTAGTTAGTGCAGCAGCTATGATGGGCACTTTTGTGTATTTGGGACGGCAGCTATGATGTGTGGGGTGCAGGGGTCGTTTTTATCAGTAGTATAGTAGTGTAGTTGGGGCAGGAGTTTGGGTGTCATGCTGGAAGTTTCTCTTTTGTTCTTCAGGAGAGTGACATAAAGTGGGCCTCACGCTGGGACACCTACCTGACCATGAGCGATGTCCAGATCCACTGGTTCTCCATCATCAATTCCGTAGTTGTTGTATTCTTCCTGTCAGGTGAGTGTTGCCTGGAACTGACCTTCATCCTCCCAGGTTGGGGCTTTACACTGGCTCATGTATCCTTTTTTTGTGGCCCCTAGGTATCCTGAGCATGATCATAATCCGGACACTGAGGAAGGACATTGCTAATTACAACAAAGAGGATGACATTGTAGGTTCCCTTGGGGCAACACGGCGAATTACTGTTCATGAAGGAGGTATACCCATGATTCAATCCTTATCTCTCTCTCATCACAGGAGGACACAATGGAAGAATCTGGTTGGAAACTTGTACATGGAGATGTATTCAGACCTCCTCAGTATCCCATGATTCTCAGCTCTCTCCTGGGTTCTGGGATCCAGCTCTTCTGCATGGTCCTCATTGTTATTTGTGAGTTGGCAGTTTAGATGTGTATTAATGTCTGTGAGGGAATGAGCACTAAAAAGTGTATATTAACAAGCCGCTGCCTGTTCAGTTGTAGCCATGTTGGGGATGCTGTCACCCTCCAGCCGGGGAGCCCTGATGACAACAGCTTGTTTCCTCTTCATGTTTATGGGGTGAGATTTCCTGTTTCATTCAGGCTACACGTCCCATATCTCGTTAACACTACATCTCACGATTGGCATCTTCTCTTTCAGGGTATTTGGAGGATTCTTCGCAGGGCGCCTTTATCGGACCCTAAAGGGCCACCGATGGCGGAAAGGGGCATTTTGTGTATGTTTTTGTGGGTTGATGTCATGTAGTTAGGGCCAGATTGAGGCTGGAGGTAAGAGTGAATGAGGAGGGGTGGTGTATGAAATGGTCAGTGGTAACATGCCAGTTATCTGTGAACTGTGTGTGGGTATGGGTCAGTATATGTGGGTATGCCCTAGATAACCCATGCTCTCCTCTCTCCCAGACTGCTACGCTGTACCCTGGAGTGGTGTTCGGAATCTGTTTTGTGCTGAACTGCTTTATCTGGGGGAAACATTCCTCTGGGGCGGTGAGTTACATTACACATCCTGTTGGCTAGGGTTTTGTGGAGGTATCCGTGTTTTAGGGGTGCAGAGTTACATAGCCCCCATACCACTTTCTATCAATGAAAAAGGGAATGTGTGAAAGTGCTTAATGTTGGCTACAGTTTATTCACGCTGTAGCTTCAGTAGCCCCCTCACTGGAAACATCCGTAGCCCTTTGGCAGCAGTACCATCTTGCTGGGTAAGTACCTGATATCTTTGCACACTGAGCCTGCTCTTTCAGGCAGATTGGCTGATGAGGCCACAGATTCTCAGTTGGATGAGGTTTGGGGCTCTGACTGGGGCATTACTGCACACAACATCTTTTACTTGAGCCTTTGAAACACTGTTCTGCTGAGAGATGCAGTACAGCCTGGCTCTGGTTCTTCACAGGTTTTTCCTTGCACAACCCATTATCCCTTCTGAACCAACAAGCTGCCCAGTCCCTGCTCATGAAAAGCTCCTCCCATCAGGTGTCACTGTTTTGGAACAGTGTTTGTCCTTCACTGCAGGCACTGGGCATATTGTTATAATAGATGAAAGACCAATGGGGCAAGGAGCCTGGTTGAATCCGAACTGCAACTTTCACTATATCCGTGATCCCAAGCACAAGGCAGAAGGTGAGCTGCAGTAGCCCAGTCACAGCCCTAAAAATAGGGGTGCACAAATGCGAGTAACCATCTGCCTGGGATGGGTGTAAATGCCCCTAAAAATCTGGGGCACCAGCAAGGTACTATACAGTACATTGTAGTGTAGGGGAAAACGCAAGTTACTCCAGTTCCTTATTTGGGGGGAGGGGGGGGAGGAGAATGTTCCTTTGCATGTTCATACTGTGTTGCACTTGCAGGTGCCATTCCCCACCATGGTTGCCCTGCTGTGCATGTGGTTTGGAATCTCTCTGCCCCTGGTGTACCTGGGCTACTACTTTGGGTTCAGGAAGCAGCCATATGATAACCCTGTGCGAACTAATCAGATCCCAAGGCAAATCCCAGAGCAACGTTGGTACATGAAGAGATTTGTTGGGTGAGTTAAATGGTACAAAGCCATTAGGGGGGTGGGGTTGCAGTACACTCCTGTGTCCAATCTAATCTCACCTTGTTACCCCATGTAGGATCCTGATGGCTGGAATCCTTCCCTTTGGGGCCATGTTCATCGAGCTTTTCTTTATCTTCAGTGTAAGTCACTGATTTTTTGCATTACAATATCTCATCTGTTGCATGTGTGGGGTAAATATCCATTATATTACTACCCTTCTGTCTGTGCTGATACCACATGTTATCACTCTTCCTTAACCTATTTCTTTTCCATACAGGCCATCTGGGAGAATCAGTTCTACTATCTGTTTGGCTTCCTCTTCCTTGTATTTATAATCCTTGTGGTGTCTTGTTCCCAAATCAGCATTGTTATGGTCTACTTCCAGCTGTGTGCTGAGGTGAGTATCTATCTGCCCCATTTGTGTGTGAGACTTACCCAGCACAGCTACTTTCCCTTTCCTCTTTACCCATATATATATGTATATAAATACAAATATACAGAGAAGGAATGTTCTGGGCGCACAATAAGCTATACACTCATACTGTACTGTCTAAGGGAATCAATATGGCACCTCCTCCTCCCATATATATATAAATACAAATATACAGAGAAGGAATGTTCTGGGCACACAATAAGCTATACCCTCATACTGTACTGTCTAAGGGAATCAATATGGCACCTCCCTCCTCCCATATGTATAAATACAAATATACAGAGAAGGAATGTTCTGGGCACACAATAAGCTATACCCTCATACTGTACTATCTAAGGTAATCAATATGGCACCTCCTCCCATATGTATAAATACAAATATACTGAGAAGTAATGTTCTGGGTACACAATAAGCTATACCCTCATACTGTACTGTCTAAGGGAATCAATATGGCACCTCCCTCCTCCCATATGTATAAATACAAATATACAGAGAAGGAATGTTCTGGGGACACAATAAGCTATACCCTTATACTGTACTGTCTAAGGGAATCAATATGGCACCTCCTCCCATATGTATAAATACAAATATACAGAGAAGGAATGTTCTGGGCACACAATAAGCTATACCCTCATACTGTACTATCTAAGGTAATCAATATGGCACCTCCTCCCATATGTATAAATACAAATATACTGAGAAGTAATGTTCTGGGTACACAATAAGCTATACCCTCATACTGTACTGTCTAAGGGAATCAATATGGCACCTCCCTCCTCCCATATGTATAAATACAAATATACAGAGAAGGAATGTTCTGGGCACACAATAAGCTATACCCTCATACTGTACTATCTAAGGTAATCAATATGGCACCTCCTCCCATATGTATAAATACAAATATACTGAGAAGTAATGTTCTGGGTACACAATAAGCTATACCCTCATACTGTACTGTCTAAGGGAATCAATATGGCACCTCCCTCCTCCCATATGTATAAATACAAATATACAGAGAAGGAATGTTCTGGGGACACAATAAGCTATACCCTTATACTGTACTGTCTAAGGGAATCAATATGGCACCTCCTCCCATATGTATAAATACAAATATACAGAGAAGGAATGTTCTGGGCACACAATAAGCTATACCCTCATACTGTACTATCTAAGGTAATCAATATGGCACCTCCTCCCATATGTATAAATACAAATATACTGAGAAGTAATGTTCTGGGTACACAATAAGCTATACCCTCATACTGTACTGTCTAAGGGAATCAATATGGCACCTCCTCCCATATGTATAAATACAAATATACAGAGAAGGAATGTTCTGGGGACACAATAAGCTATACCCTCATACTCTACTGTCTAAGGGAATCAATATGGCACCTCACTTCCATATAAATTAATACCCTTGCAAAAAAGCAGGGTGAATATAATCTACTGTGTGTGTGTAGAAAGCATGTGGACATGTTTCTCCCTGCAGGATTATCGCTGGTGGTGGAGAACGTTTCTGGTGTCGGGGGGTTCTGCATTTTATGTTTTGATTTATGCTGTCTTCTACTTTGTGAATAAGGTAGGTGCCTCTGTGAAACATGGGAGGGTGGGTTAATGGTTGTGGTTCTTCTTGCCAGACCCTCATTATTGCCATTTGCCTTTTAGTTGGACATTGTGGAGTTCATCCCATCCCTCCTATATTTTGGTTACACGACTCTTATGGTGTTATCCTTCTGGCTTCTCTCGGGCACCATCGGTTTCTATGCCGCCTACATGTTTATCCGTAAGATCTATGCAGCTGTGAAAATAGACTGAGCTGCGCTTTGTTGGCAGCCAACCAGCACAAGCCAGAGCCTGTCCCCTCTGCTGAGACGCCACCATCAGGGAGACGTCATTGATAAACCGTCATCTTCATCAAGAATGTCATGTTTGGTACCGTGTCCATGGATAGGGGAGGAGGAGTTGCCTAACTGCATTTTAACCTATTCCACTGGTTTTTACCTTTTTATCTGAAATCGTTCCCATGTCTGATTCGTCTTTCCTTTTAAATTATTCCTTTGGGGTTGAGATCAAGGGGAAGCTGCAGAGGTGATTAGAGGGAAGCACTTTAGGGTTAGGTTGCCTGTGCAACAGTGAAGGAATAATGTTTGGTGTCCCAGCCACTCCGCAGTGCACATACAGTAAGGCACGGGTGCTGCTGGGGTTAAAGGCCTGACACTTACAGTATTTGCCTGGCTGTTTCCTGGAGGAACATGTAGAGGCAGCCTTTAATGCGCGAGTGGGCCCGCAATATGTTAGCGCAGGGAATTACTGTGTGTATCCATCTGTATGAAGAGTCTGGAATAGAAATGTCTGTAAATTCCAGTTGCTTGCCTTTGGCTGGTACACTGGCTCTTTATAGAGAGGGTCCAGGCCACACATATTAGGAACAAATGTGTGTTGTCTCATACCTCTAGGACCAGTGGGGACTGGATCAGCACATAACCCAATATCAGTTAATTTTTTTTATTATTATTATTGTATTCATTCTTGTGCCCCTTTTGTAAATAAATTACCCCTATGGTATCCATTTCTGATTTGACTCTACATCATTGTTTTGGAACTGTGGCCATATTCTCCATCTGACTTTTTTTTTTTTTTTTTCTAGTCGGTGGCAAGTGCCCAAACCCATTCAAGGAGTCTGTAGTTTTAACTTAACCCTCTTGTCATCAAAATGTGCATTTGAGGATTTGCTGGAACTACTGACAGACTATTTGGGAACGTCTTTGCCAGTGTAAAAATTGCTAGTGGAGATAAAACTGCTGTGTACCCTAAAACTAAAGTAGCAGACCATTATCCCATGAGAAATGAATTCTGCAGTTTGTAAACGGACTCTTAGTTCTTGACTGAAATAAAAGCATTACGAGGCTGTGCGTTGGTGAACAGGCCGCAGCAACCAACAAATGCCATTTCTTCAAGTGATAAACAGCAGTCAGACTTAATATACCATTGCTCATTGGCTCCTATACCAATTTGCAGTGTTCCATCCCTTATACTTGGCTCATGCCCTTGGGTTTGCTCTCTCCACAGTCCCTACAACAAGCAATTCATTAAATGATTGGGGTGTGACTGGAGGGGGGTTGTTATGATGCATATTCTTATTTAAAATCACAAAACAGGTGGGTGAATGGAAAAATATCCCCCTGTACACAAGCTCAGTCAGTTGGGGTTATGTGAAAAAGGGGGCACTGTCTGACCTGCCAGATATAAATATACATGTATATTGAGTTACACACACACATACCTGATTCCTCAGATTGAAAGGGAACCATTTCTGTGCTCTCTGCAACCAGTTCCAGAATTTGAGATTGGTACCTTCTCAGTACTTGGTGTCTGTCCCCTTAGTACTTGGCATATCTGTCCCTCTGTCTGTACATAGAATGTGAATCCCATTGGTACCCTTGCAATTCTCTTCAGTACCTAGGTGTATATCCCATCAAGAAATGTATCCTCTCAACACCTTGCATGTGCCCCATGTTATCCTGAGAGTGTATATCTCTTTAGTACACAGTGTTAATTCTCTTGGTATCCAACCAATGTAGTATAGAGACACCCACCTGGCACCACAAAGTATCATGCTCCTTGCACAGCAGTAAAAACTGGTTAATAATCACTGCTGTCCATTAAACAAAGCACGGGATGCCCTATAACTGCGACCAGCACACCCACGCTCCTTTCTATAATGTACCTGCTTAGGGTTATCATTATTGTTGCTTTTTTCTCTTGTAATAAGAGGGTAGAACAGCATTCACTCACGCTTTCATTCCATATTCTGCTTCCTGCCTGCACCAAGATGGCGATTTCTATAATCCTTAGAAATGTCTGTACTTAAGCAATATGGAGGCGCCCATTAGTCGTTTTCCGGGAGCGGAGCAGAGTGGGAGGGAATGGAGCGCAGTGTTTGGCTTTTTCTTCTGTTTCTGCCCTGGCCAGGTGTGAGGGGGGCCTCTAACTCGTCCGGATACATCCTGTACTGCCCCTGTATGGGTAGGTCCCGCTTGGGTCTATAATTCCCCGTGATGTGAGAGTTGAGGGTATTTGTGGTACAGTGTGTGCTGGGCAGCTCAGGCTAGAGACCCACAGGGTATGGACACTGTGCTGCCCAGTGAGGACAAGGGGCATGCTGCTTTAGCTACTCTGGGTGTTGTATCACGTTTGTTATGACTCTGCTGCTCTGTGCTGGGTGGCATTAAGAGAGTGACCTGGTCTGGGCGCTGTTCAGCTGGGTTACTGGTACTATGCTGGGAGCTTGCAATGTATTTTTATTCTTAGCCAATATAGGTATCACTTCTAGAATACTTTTTGTATTTGTTTTTTTCTTTGTTATAAGTACTATACTGGGAGGGAGAATGAAAGAGTATTCTGGGCTGGGTACTATTGGCAGTAGCTTATTGGTACTATGCTGGGAGGGAGAATAAAGGAGCATTCTGGGCTGGGTACTATTCGCAGTAGCTTATAGGTACTATGCTGGGAGCGAGAATGAAGGAGTATTCTGGGCTGGGTACTATTGGCAGTAGCTTATTGGTACTATGCTGGGAGTGAGAATGAAGGAGTATTCTGGGCTGGGTACTATTCGCAGTAGCTTATTGGTACTATGCTGGGAGTGAGAATGAAGGAGTATTCTGGGCTGGGTACTATTCGCAGTAGCTTATTGGTACTATGCTGGGAGTGAGAATGAAGGAGTATTCTGGGCTGGGTACTATTCGCAGTAGCTTATTGGTACTATGCTGGGAGCGAGAATGAAGGAGTATTCTGGGCTGGGTATTATTGGCAGTAGGTTGAGTATGTTAGGGGAAGTTGTGTTGGGTAGTTTATGGGTACAGTTTGGGTTGCCACCTTTTCTGGAAAAAAATACCAGCCTTCCTATATATTTATATTTTTTCCCTATTAATAACATTGGGATCAACAGTGCTGGGGGAGAATGAGGGACTATAGTTGATACAGTCATAATCCGCATCACTTTTTGTTTGATCATACTGAGTTTGTGGGCCCAGGTGAGAGAGAATTTTGCAATATTAGTAATATTTTGGAAATGTTCCCACTGATTTCTCTGTGCCCCAGTGAATGCCCTCACACTTTGTAACCCGTTAATGAGCAGCATCCCAATTGGCATGTTGTGGGCTCTGGACACAGCCCTATATAGCCAATGGTTGTAGCCCAAATACCTGTTTGCTCATGGGCCTCTAGTAATTAAGGCTAGAAAGGAATCTTTGTACTTACCTCATTTATTCATCATCATCGTCATCATCTCTGGGTAAAGGGTTCTGTGCACTGGTGGTTCTTCTCTACTCTATAAATATTCATTCTACCCAAGGGCACTGACTGTTGCCTAAGTGGTCAAACTAGGTGCTTTTGGGGCAGAAGTCGACCTTCAAGGGACATGCATGGCCCCCATGCTACTCAGAAATCCATAATATGCTCATCATTTTACTATAATCTAAGTCCTACACCTTGGGAAGCAGTGTAGATTTATGTACCCAACTGACACTCTTGTGGTTCTTGCTCCTCACATGTCACTTCTGATTTATGTCTGGTCCAGCCAATGAATTTGTCAGTAGAAGTGGCATTAGCCTGGCTGTAGGGTGGCACACCATCAGTCTTGTCATGTGTATCAGCCATAGTGCCCAGCTGCAGAGCCATTTCCTTTCTTGGTGATGGCACATGAAGGGGAAATCTGTTGGCATTGTCATTTGTGTTTTAACAGGGAGATTTGGGAATCAAGCAGATTATTCGTTGGGATCGTTGGCATTTGCTAAGATGGTAAATCGTACCCTTCACCTTAGGCCACGGTACACCAATGTAAGTACCTCGACTGCCAGCCTGGCAAGAAAACCCATATTTCTTTAATGTACTTGAACTTCTTCCACCCCACATTTTGATTTTTCTCTGCAGCCCCTCGAACAATTACACAAATCCTTAAAGGACAGCCGAATTCACAGAGGGGGTGGATATTAGGGTTTTAATACAAGTTTTTCCCCAGGCCATTTCTCCTCCTTAGAAAACAATGTTCCAGTCCTATCTAACATTAATTTCCCAGCAACACCCTGGGCACACGCACACTAATGGAACGTAGACAGGGGACCAGTGACAAATCAAGCTAAGATATCGACAGTCCTTGGGGGGGGGGGGGTAGTTTTATTGCAATAATGCCAATATGCTCAACCCCCAGAGTGGTGTGTAGCTGGGAAATTAGAATGGGAGGACTATTTGTATAATAAGTGCAGATATTTTGAGTTCCTCTAATCCCCCCAGGTGCATGTCCCAGTGAGGAATTCTTTCAGCTGGAGCCCCTGCGCAAGTTTCATCATGTGATCAGCATGGAAGAGTTTATGGAATTATAAGCGCCAGTGGGTTAACTAGCAGGACCAATAGGCCAGTTGCCATTTGGCTTCAGAAGGGGAATCAAGGACTGAGAAAGGGCAAATGTATTGATGGTATTTTTTGTAGTACCATTTTGACCTCGTGTAAGACAAAACTCAGTAAAGGAAAACCTTTAGTAATAGTCAGGCAATTTATTCTTACATAATACAACATAACAGTTTTGTCTGGGTAAGCTGTTGGAGTAACACACAGAATGTCAGCCAAGGACTTACCAAAGACACACCTCTTGGTCCAGGCATTATATAGCTTTCAGAAGGCTTTTACAATAAGTGTGACAAGGGTTTCACGGAAATACCATACATAGTCTGTCTCCTCCTTGTACAATTAATGTCTAAATGATTTACTTAGTCTTACATGTTATCAAAGGAATGTTGTAACATACTGTGCCTAGCTCCAACAGTCCACAGCCTCGCAATCAGCTATGGCTAACCAAGGCCATTGTGGTATTTCCAGTTATTCGAGCAGCACGTCTGCAGGAGGGGGCCACACCAGACAGACTGGCGTTATGCTGATACTCTGGAATTTAAGAAACAGAGTGATGATCTTTTATTTGTATGGCCTAGTATAAACTATATGATTGACCATTGTCCACAGTAGACCATTCGCCATAATAGTCCATCCTGCCTTGGGCCATATAGCGTTATGGCGTCATAGAGGGTGGGGGTGACAACTATCAACCCTCTGACACTAGCCATTCGTCCGTCTTAGGAATTGGACCGTTCCAGATATTTTTATATTTACAGTATCTACACTGATTGTAAATAGAAACTGGAGTCATCCTGCCAAGAAAGGGAATATCGGCTCATCCATTGACTGGGTAACTGGCCAATCTACTGAAAATGTACAGATTGGATTTATATTTGCATATAAGGGGTATATTGGGCCATCCATTCATTGGGAAGGGGTTATTGGGATATCCATTAAATGGGGAGGGGTTCCTGGGCCATCCATTAATTGGGGAGTGGTTTTTGGGCCGTCCATAAATAAGGAATTTTTTGAGACCTAACTAGTGACCTAATCTGTATTATGGGGGTGGATTAATTTGAGAAATATATGGGTGACAACTGGCGGTTGACCGCTGATCATATGATGGGTTAATGGGAGGCAACCAATTAATATGAAAGGAATCCTGTTGTTGAGATTAGACCGGATATTACTGAGACCTGATGGATCAGGTGATCTAATTAGCTAATCTGCTTGTTTTTGTAGAATGGAAACCCATTTGGACCTTTTTGGGATCACTTTTATTTGGATTTCATTCAGTCTGAGCACTTTGATAGAATTACCTTCAGTGTCTATTATAAAGATGTGTGGATTAGCAGGTAAATAGAAATCAGGGCCAATGAAAAGATGTTGAATAGGGTTGGCACATTGGATTCCCTTAGTATAGTATGAGGGGCAAAATTGTACAAATTATAGGGTGCACAGATATGAGGGTATAGCTGGATAACTTGTGTGCCCAGAACATTCCTTCTCTGTATAGATGTGTATATATATATATATATATATATATATATATATATATATATATATATATATATTATATATATATATATATACAATATCAAAACAGGGGGGTTGTGGGAGCACTCTAAAGGCTTTAAAGTATATATATATATATAAGTATAATAAATGCTATTGCATATGTACCCAAATAGGGGTTATTTTGTTACAAAGTTATGATCATAAAATTAATAAGCCACCATACCACGTCAAGGTAAACCCCGAATGGCGGTCCCTAACTTGTTTTATTTTTTATGTGCATTTTAGCATTACCTGTAATCAATGTCCATTGAACGCTGTTTTTTCACTGAGGGCTAAATCCTCCCCAGCCAGCAATCAGGCTTTTAAAGGAGAGATATTCCCAAAACAAACGCCCAATTTTAAAAGCATAGGAACACCACTAGTTAAAAGGGGGGGTATGGGGTGCTACAACCACTGAAGCTATGCCACAGCTTCCGGCTAATTATACAATATCAAAACAGGGGGGTTGTGGGAGCACTCTAAAGGCTTTAAAGTATATATATATAAGTATAATAAATGCTATTGCATATGTACCCAAATAGGGGTTATTTTGTTACAAAGTTATGATCATAAAATTGATAAGCCACCATACCACGTCAAGGTAAACCCCGAATGGCGGTCCCTAACTTGTTTTATTTTTTATGTGCATTTTAGCATATATATATATATATATATATACTGTATATATAGTGAAAATATAATGAACTGTTGTTTTGCAGTGGTACAACTTGTGTGTCTGCTTCAGAATCTCTATTATAGTTTATATAAACAAGCTGCTGTGTAGCCATGGGGGCAGCAATTCAAGCACAGGATACACAGTAGATAAGAGGTAAGTACTACTATAGTTTATATAAACAAGCTGCTGTGTAGCCATGGGGGCAGCCATTCAAGCACAGGATACACAGTAGATAAGAGGTAAGTACTACTATAGTTTATATAAACAAGCTGCTGTGTAGCCATAGGGGCAGCCATTCAAGCACAGGATACACAGTAGATAACAGATAAGTACTACTATAGTTTAAATAAACAAGCTGCTGTGTAGCCATGGGGCAGCCATTCAAAGTGGGGAAAAAAGAGAAAAGGTACAGGATACACAGTAGATCACAAATAAACTCTGAAGTCTACTGTACAATTGGATTCTTCAGAGCTTATCTGTAATCTACTGTGTATCCTGTGCTTGAATAGCTGCCCCCATGGCTACACAGCAGCTTGTTTATATAAACTATAGTAGTACTTATCTGTTATCTACTGTGTATCCTGTGCTTGAATGGCTGCACAGCAGCTTGATTATATAAACTATAGTAGAGTTCTGAAGTAAACAGGCCAGTTTGACCAGTGCAGGACAATACTACATTACATTGTCATTCATTGAAAACACTTTAATTTTTTGGTTTTACTGTTCCTTTAACAGGCAGAGTAGTTACTGAGCTGATGCAGTCGCTGTTCAGGTCTGTGTGTTGCTCTTTCTTGTCCAGACTCCCCTACTAGTACATGATCACAGCTAAACCCCCTTTGTTGAAAATGCCTTTATTGGCTTCAAGATAAGATTTTTTTTAACAATCTTTACATCTATGGCCAGCTTAAGGGCTAATTGTATTATTAGAGTTAGTTGTAGGATTAGGGTTAGTTGTAGTATTAGGGTTAGTTGTAGTATTAGGGTAAGTTGTAGTATTAGGGTTAGTTGTAGTATTAAGGTGGCCATACACGGATAGATCCGCTCGTTTGGCGATGTCGCCAAACGAGCGGATCTCCCTCCGATATGCCCACTTTGAGGTGGGCAATATCGGGCTGATCCGATCGTGGGCCCTAGGGCCCAACGATCGGATCCTAGCGTTCGCCAAACGGGCGGTCGGATCGCGGGACCGCATCAACGAACAGATGCGGCCGCGATCCGACGGGATTTTTAACCCCATCCGATCGAGAGGGCCAGATCTCGATCGGGGAAGCCCGTCGGGGGCCCCCATACACGGGCCAATAAGCTGCCGACTTGGTCTGTCGGCAGCTTTTATCGGCCCGTGTATGGCCACCTTTAGGGTAAGTTGTAGTATTAGGGTTAGTTGTAGTATTAGGGTTAGTTGTGTTAGTTGTAGTATTAGGGTAAGTTGTAGTATTAGGGTTAGTTGGGTTAGTTGTAGTATTAGGGTTAGTAATGTTATTAGGTTGTTAGTTGTATTATTAGGTTGTTAGTATTATTAGTTGTAGTATAAGGGTTAGTTTTAGGGTTAGGGGGGTTTAAAGGTCTGGAATGGTCTGGAAAGCAGGAGAATTGACTTGTTACACACTAGAAAGGTCTCACTTAAACCAATTCGTTTTATTCTTTCAAATGCTCTGAACTCTCCTGAAAGTTTTTTCTTAAAAACAAGGGGGAATCCCTTGCGCTGATCTGTAGCTCAGAGAGGAGCGAATCCAGAGCTTCTCAAGCCTCTGGGGATGTTGGACGTAACGACTGGATTTCCCAAGAGAAAGGAGGAGTCTCATCGCCTTGGGACGATCTCAGGGAACGACTACAGGGGATGAGCGGGCGCTGCTGGGAGCAACTTCCCTCTTGAATAGAGACTGCGCGCGCCCTCAGACACAGGCTAGCCATTGGCCGCTGTACTTCTGGCCCCGCCTCCTCCTTCAGCCAATCACTCACGCCGCTGAGCCGCAGGTGAAATGAATCCGTTCTTGTAATATTCGGTTGCGCTGACACAAAGGTAACGCTGAGCTGCTGCGCTAATACACTGGCTCTTCCCTTTATAGAAGTAACATGTTCTTGGGCGTTAGCGGCAGAGAGTGATAGCAGCCGCGTTGCTGGGCAGATTCAGACAAAAACAATCTTGCGACAGAACAAGCGGCATAAGCCGAATGGTCATTAATACAATAGCCAGTGTCTTTGATACTAGTAGGAGCAGGTCGGCCAGAAAATAAAGTTGGTTGGTTGACGCGCAGCGGTTGCCAAGGAAGAAGAAACGTTGGCGTTACTAAGGAAGTGCGCTGGTAGTTGCTAGGTTGGTAACCAAGGAAGTCGGAGGCAGCAGTCATTCGGCATCCGGTGCTGGGACAGAGTGTTGGACAGACTGACCGGCAGGCGCAGAATGGCAGGTAGGGGTGGTGGGGGGGTGTATGGACAGGCCTATCATCCATCTTGTGCTAATACTTAATAGAGGATACGGCCACGTGCGATATTGCCTTACCACATAAGCTATCCCACCCCTTATACCCCATCATGTTACCCGCAACCCTATACACCGAGTAGAGTAGACCCCTGTACCCCAATTTCATGCCCCCCACCCTTGTACACCTTGTCATGCGTCCCCACCCCTGTACCCCTCATCATGAGTCCCCACTCCTGTACCCCTCATCATGAGTCCCCACTCCTGTACCCCTCATCATGAGTCCCCACCCCTGTACCCTCATCATGAGTCCCCCACCCCTGTACCCCTCATCATGAGTCCCCCACCCCTGTACCCCTCATCATGAGTCCCCCACCCCTGTACCCCCCCCTTCATGAGTCCCCACTCCTGTACCCCTCGTCATGAGTCCCCACTCCTGTACCCCATGTCATGAGTTCCCACCCCTGTACCCCTCATCATGTGTCCCCACCCCTGTACTCCTCATCATGAGTCCCCACCCCTGTACCCCTCATCATGAGTCCCCCACCCCTGTACCCCTCGTCATGAGTCCCCCACCCCTGTACCCCTCGTCATGAGTCCCCACTCCTGTACCCCTCGTCATGAGTCCCCACTCCTGTACCCCACATCATGAGTTCCCACCCCTGTAACCTCATCATGTGTCCCCACCCCTGTACTCCTCATCATGAGTCCCCCACCCCTGTACCCCTCATCATGAGTCCCCCACCCCTGTACCCCTCATCATGAGTCCCCCACCCCTGTACCCCTCGTCATGAGTCCCCCACCCCTGTACCCCTCGTCATGAGTCCCCCACCCCTGTACCCCTCGTCATGAGTCCCCCACCCCTGTACCCCTCGTCATGAGTCCCCACTCCTGTACCCCTCGTCATGAGTCCCCACTCCTGTACCCCACGTCATGAGTTCCCACCCCTGTACCCCTCATCATGTGTCCCCACCCCTGTACTCCTCATCATGAGTCCCCACCCCTGTACCCCTCATCATGAGTCCCCACCCCTGTACCCCTCGTCATGAGTCCCCCACCCCTGTACCCCTCGTCATGAGTCCCCACTCCTGTACCCCTCGTCATGAGTCCCCACTCCTGTACCCCTCATCATGAGTCCCAACCCCGTTGGGTTAGTCACGACAGTGAGCCAGCAAAGCCTCTTTGTGCTAGTTTGGGGTTGGCACACCCTGGCACAACTAAACTCTGATTGTGGGGCCTTTCTACATAGTGCACAGGTGCCCTTCCCTTAACCTGCCTGACAATCCTTTGTGATCCCTGAGGAATGAGGGGGGTGTCTGTCCTGCAGATATGTTCAAGGTCTCTTATCACAAGTATGCCCGGCTAATATCCAAGACCTTCACTGACCACAGGAGCGTAATCCACGATCACCCCTCCCCCCAGGAGTCACCAAATCAATAGGATGCTATCTACAAGTTATGTATAACTAATATTGACACTGGGGTTGTGGGATATACAGATGTGCAGACTACTGTTGTTAGTGACAGTTAAGTTATATGATTTGATCATTCTTGTTATTTGCTGACAGAATATGGAATTTATTTTATGTTCCTCCAAACTCCTTAAAATTGTTTATTTTATATTTTTATGAAAACTAAATAAAAACATATGTTAAAAAAAGGTATGCCCAGCTAGACCCTTTATAACATGAATATCAAAATGGCAGGCACTGTTTTTGAACCAAGAAGGTGAATTTTCCTTTTAAGTTCATTTAGAAATGATCTGGTATGCAAACAGTGAATGTCTCTGCCCACCAATATTGCCTTTCTCTATATTCAGGTTGGTGACAAAAGCCTCTTCCTGAAGTGGTGAACTTTGTGGCTTCTGCTTGCTGGGAAACAGGATGTCCAAGTCTAAGAGCTCGGAATCTGTGCGGGTTGTTGTTCGGTGCCGGCCCATGAACAGCAAAGAGCTGGCTGCTGGGTATGAAAGGGTTGTTGATGTAGACGTAAAACTTGGCCAGGTGTCGGTAAAGGTTCATAAGGGAGCCACCAACGAGCTGTCCAAAACATTCACATTTGATGCGATTTATGACTCCAACTCAAAGCAAGTGGAGCTTTATGATGAAACTTTCAGGCCACTGGTGGATTCTGTTTTGCTTGGCTTCAACGGGACCATATTTGCATACGGTCAGACAGGAACAGGAAAGACCTACACAATGGAGGGAGTGCGTGGTGATCCAGAAAAGAGAGGGGTAATACCCAACTCATTTGAGCACATATTTACTCACATCTCAAGGTCTCAGAACCAGCAGTACCTGGTCAGAGCTTCCTACCTAGAGATTTACCAGGAGGAAATCAGAGACTTATTATCTAAGGATCAGAGCAAACGCCTGGAGCTGAAAGAGAGACCTGATACTGGGGTGTATGTCAAGGATTTGTCTTCCTTTGTTACCAAGAGTGTGAAAGAGATTGAACATGTGATGAATGTAGGGAATCAAAACCGATCTGTTGGAGCGACCAATATGAATGAACACAGCTCTCGCTCACACGCCATCTTTATGATCACAATTGAGTGTAGTCAGATTGGTTTAGATGGAGAAAACCACATCCGTGTTGGAAAGCTGAACTTGGTAGACTTGGCAGGGAGTGAAAGGCAAACAAAGACTGGAGCCCAAGGAGAACGGCTGAAAGAAGCAACTAAGATTAATCTCTCTCTTTCCGCACTAGGAAATGTTATCTCTGCTTTGGTTGATGGGAGAAGCACTCACATCCCATACAGGGATTCCAAACTCACCAGGTTACTACAGGACTCACTTGGTGGAAATGCCAAGACTGTCATGGTTGCCAATATAGGCCCAGCCTCCTACAATGTGGAGGAGACATTGACAACTCTCCGCTACTCCAACAGAGCCAAAAATATCAAGAACAAACCAAGAGTGAATGAAGACCCCAAGGATGCTTTATTGCGGGAGTTTCAGGAAGAGATTGCAAGACTGAAAGCACAGCTTGACAAAAGAGTAGGAGTTAAAAGGCGAAGAAGGGGAAGAAGAGGAACTGCAGGAGGAGAGGTAGACGAAGATGAGGATGAGGAAGGAGACTTATATGAAGGGGATGACGTTTTGAAAGATAAAGAAGATTATTGGAGGGAGCAGCAAGAACGGCTGGAAATTGAGAAGAAGGCCATTTTAGAAGATCATAGTTTGGTGGCAGAAGAAAAGCTGAAGTTACTAAAAGAAAAGGAAAAGAAAATGGATGATTTAAAAAAAGAGCGAGAAGCCATGGAAATGCTGAATTCCAAAGTCAAGGTAAGAGCAATATGTACAAGAACCCTCTGATTTAGTATTGCTGGAAGTAGGAAATCTCTTCTAATTCTGACTGTACTGTTTGTTCAACAGTGTATGGCTCTACCATGAGGTGTTCGATTGCACCAGCTCTGTATTTTAGTATGAGTAGGTGCAGTGTATAGAAATTATTTGGAGTAAGGGTAATAGCAGCAGGTAAAGCTAATAGTAGCAGTGTATAGTTGCTTGCTGAAGTAAAGCTGATATCCACAGGAAAATGCTATGGGATAGTTGTGGGTGGGTGTAGTGATAGTAGCAGGAACATGCTTTGTGATAGTTGTTGGTGGGAGCTGTGTATAGTTGGTAGCTTAAGTAAAGCAGATAGCAAAAACATGCTTTGGGATAGTTGTGGGTGGGAGCAGTGTATAGTTGTTAGTTGAAGTAAAGCTGATAGTAGCAGGAACATGCTTTGGGATAGTTGTGGGTGGGAGCAGTGTATATGGAGTAAAACTAAACAGACTTTGATAATTAGACAGTTGTAGATAAAAGTGACTGTTTTTCAGGCAATGGAGAGCAAGCTGCTTGTTGGAGGAAAGAATATTGTGGATCACACAAATGAACAGCAGAAGATTCTGGAACAGAAGCGGCATGAGATTGCTGAACAGGTAAGTTGCTTATTGTTGCCAAGGATCTGTGTGAGAGCGAGGATGGTTGTGATTTTATCGGTTTCATTTAGAAATGTCGTGAGCGAGAGATGCAGCAGCAGATGGAGAGTCAAGACGAGGAGAACCTGGAGCTGAAGGAGACATATAGTTCCCTGCAGCAAGAGGTGGACATAAAGACAAAGAAACTGAAAAAGGTAACAAGTAGTAGAATAATAGAAAGGGTTGTGGCTTAGAACCTCCTGGCAATGGTTCCTTTTCCAGTTTGTAAAAATCTTCTCTTTCCTTCCTCTTTCAGCTCTTCTCCAAGTTACAGGCAGTAAAAGCTGAGATCCATGACCTGCAGGAAGAGCATATCAAGGAGAGGCAGGAGCTGGAGCAGACACAGAATGAACTCACAAGGGAGTTAAAATTGAAGTAGGTTTTCATCATTTAACACATCAGTCATGTATTAAATGGATAATGTAACTCTATGAAGATTCTCGTTTATCCAGGTCATGATATACAGCATCTAGTGTAGAATTAAGTCAAAGGGAACTGGACCTTTAGAGTTTTCTTGAAAACATTTCACCCTCATCCGACTTCTTGGTGTTTCTGTTCCTTTAAGATAGACTGAATGGTGTAGAGGTGGTACTTGCACGTTGCCAGGAGTATAAGTTCCTTTTCTTGTGCAGGCACCTTATCATTGAGAACTTTATTCCACTGGAGGAGAAAAATAAGATGATGAACAGATGTTTCTTTGATGAAGAGGAGGATCAGTGGAAACTACATGCAATCAGCAGACTAGAGTGAGACCCTAATCATAATCATATTTTTACCAGGCAAGGTTATAACTACACCAAGTAGGTGTAGTTCATGAAGTGGAACTTGCAGTTCTAGAGAACAGCGGAGCATGGACCTGTACAGTATACAGAAGGGGTTACAGGGGCTTATAGGAAACCAGTGTAGATTTACTATTGAAATCTGTTAATTGTTTTGGGCTGAGCCATCATGACTTACCCTTTTTAAAGGCAAAGTAGCTACCTATATACACCTTTGCTAAACGAGAGAACAACAAACAGGGCATGTAAAACCCTAATCTTTTAATTAAAATATATCTTCCTTTTTTCTCCTTCCAACTGTGGACTGTTTACAGGGTAAAGTGAAATAATGAGCTTGGTATAAGCAAACCCTAAGCTTTATCGCTTGTTAGGCTTTGAGATATGAAGCATCTTTGTACAGAGGGCTTATCTTTGATCTGGTCATCGTTTTGACTAGCTTCTCCTCTGGAAACAGAGACTCATTAGAGATAGGAAGTGAGACAGCAACTTATGTTATCTCAACTTTTCTTATGAAACCAATAAGCAAAATGTACCGTATTTATTGACCTCACTCTGAAATATAAAGTACACTGCCCCTTGAGTCATCTGTTAGGTATGGGGGTTCAGTATGCACCATGCCTAATCTGGGTGGGGGTGGTTGGAAAAAAAACTGGTTTGGGCTAGGACTAAGGTACTGGCAACATGCATTCTTCAAGGAAAACTTATACTAAGGGCTGAGTGTTAGTAATCATTTTCCTTGCTCATTACTAACCAACTCCTCTCTGACTGTCTCTGTAGTAATCAGCAGATGATGCGTCGCCCAGTGTCGGCCATAGGCTACAACAGACCCTTGTGCCAACATGCCAAAATGTCCATGATGGTCCGTCCTGATTCCAGATACAGGGTAAGGCTCAGCCGAGGCATACAAAGCACACAGTTGCACATTGTAGCATGCTCAGAGGGACTATTGCTATGCACAAGCTCTTCTTTCCACAGGCTGAGAATATTGTTCTGCTGGAGCTGGATATGCCAAGTCGCACAACACGTGATTATGAGGGCCCTGCTATTGCCCCCAAAGTTCAGGCTGCCCTGGAAGCTGCTCTGCAGGATGAAGATGATATACAAGTAGATGCGTCGACATTTGATAGTACAGCCACTAAGAGAACAAAAACAAGGTACGTAGCATGTAATGACTGGCAGGTTAGTTAAAAATGACCCACAAAAAAAACCCAAAAACCCTTCCTCCAAGACTCCGCTCCAGCCACAATGATCTGTACCCTTAATGTTTTGCCTGTCTATGCTGTACCTTCTCATTTCTGATCTTTGCTGTTCCTTCTGCCTGAGGTTCTCCCTCTCTGTGCTGTTCCTACTCCTAGGAACTACTGCTTGCAGAGCTATATGTGTGTATACTCCGCGACTAGAGCCAGGGGGGGGTACTGATAGGGTTATACTGAAATAACAAAGAAAAGGTGTAGTTGGTACTTGATATGTGGTACTAGTGAGACTAACAGCTGATAGTGTGATACAATACAGTTTTAGGAGGTTTAATAAACACACACATAAGGGAAATTTAAACCATGCTGTGTATTTAATGATGCATATAAGAATCATCCCGTAACATTGGGAAGGATAGTTCCCTGTTTATTCTAAACATGACTCAGAAAATGATACTCTAGTAATATAAGCAACATTGTTTATTGTTATTAATGATAACTGAGTAACATTACATTGTATCTTGTTTTTCTTTCTAGCTGAGATCAATGTCTTAACTAGGATTTTATAAAAATTCTGAATATGTATAAGTAGTATGCTATGGATGCATTGTTTGAATTTTACCTTTAACCTGTAGGGGAGTTTGATGATATTGACTAGTCAGAGACACGTTGGCTGTCTTCCCGCCAATCTATGTATTTAAGGCAGGTTTTACTCTAACTAGGTACCTTGAGAAAAGCCCCGGAGGGGACTGAAATGTCAGTCTGTGATTGAACAATACATTTTTATTATTTTTAAGACCTGAGAGTGCGGATCTTATTCACTGGATTTAGAGTTTATTTATTGATGCTGCACCCAGGCACATTATTTTCATCATTATCGCGAGTGCTGGCTCTTTGGCAGACTATATATCTATATATCTCAAATAACATTGTGCAAATCATTAAAGTAATTGCTCCAGCAGTGATTAACGGTCAAAATACCTGAGCCATTACTCATGCTGCAAAGGGAAAAAAAAACAGGTTTTAGGGCAAGGAAAAACATGTCATATAAAAAAGCAGGGAAAAAATATTTGCAAAATAGAAAAAGTAAAGCTTGCAAATATGTGTTGTGTGTGTAAATTGCATGTAACATGTGTTACATTGAGGAGCACTGGCATGATAGATTAGTTGTCTTTTTTTAAATCAGTTCCCCAATCTTTTGTACCCATGAGCAACAATTAAATGCAGTACGGCTACGAACTGGCTGTTTCCCTGCCCGTTCAGCGCACATAATTCTGATTAATGAAGAGAAATGGCAGTAGTAATGGAAATAAGGGTACAATTCATAGTCAGACCAATGGTGGGTGACTGACAGGATGAGTCTGGGTCCTCTGTGGAAAAGGTAATTAAACCTGCTGCAGTGTTGCAGAATGTAGCATGTTATAAAGGTGTGAGTTGAAATACTGTGCCCAGCAGGCTATTTTACACTGACATGTTGCTGCTGTGCAGCAACACCCTGGGCTCTTTCCCTAACAGCAGTGTCTTTTATCCCAGTGAGTTACAGGGTCTGGGAGCAATATGGAGAGCTGGCTGGTATATTTTTCCATACTCTGTGAGAGGGCACTATAAGTCTTCACTGAATAAAAAAAGTAGTACCAGCTTTCTTTGCACAATTACTCCATGGTGTTTATATACTGTATGTGTGTGCAAGAAGCTGAAAGAGCAGATCTAACTGTTTATAGTTATTTATTCCCATACTACCTTTCAGACCTTCAGTGGCCACTGACAGGGCACTATAGAAATGCTAGGGCTCGTTTTTTGTCTCTTGTTCTACTCACCCCGAGGCCCTACTCACAGAAACCCCAAAGACACCCCCACATCTGATCACTTTGACTTGTTTTTTTCTTTTAGACCCAAAAGCAGCAGGCAACCTGGAGCCAATGGAAGCTCTGCAGGTTCTTTGCTCTTTCCTCAGTCACGAGGCCTGGTACCCAAATAACCTCAGAAACACAAGAAAAGAAATCCCTCAGTGTTACCACGGGCAGGCTGTATGGATCTCGGGCACAATCACTGGACTCATGGAGGAGCAGAGACTGTACATCTGGCAGCTAATCGGGCCAAGGAGACCTTGCATATCAGCAGTGTGTGTGTTTGCTGCATGGCTACAAAATGGCACTTTCCCTGGCAAGTTGGGGGTGGCACCAAGGTTGAATACTACATAGAGAAAGTTGTTTGTGGATGCATCCCCTTGGATTACTTAAGTGAACTAACAACCCATCAGGTTATGTGACTGCTTAGTGTGCTGTAAGCACAGTGGGTATTGCAACAGATTTAATGCTCAACACGCCCCTCTGTATACACTATACATGTGCTTAGTGTGCGCTGTAGGGCCGTGTGATGCAACATGGTGCTACCAAAACTACACATACCTGTGGGGGTGCAGCCTGTGCACTCTCATTACACTACAAATAACTCCCATCTCTGTTCTGGACATTCTTCTCTACCCTCAGTGTATGTGTTCTTTCCTGTCTCTAAATTGCCTTGCTGGCACCCACCTATCTCCCTCTACTTACCTCTCCCTTCTCTTATCCATCTTCCCTCTCCGTGGTACCCTTCTCTCCGACTGGTCTCCTTGGTAAAAAACATCCCTCTCCTCCCAGCCCTCTCACTGATGCCCATCTCTCCTTTGCCACCTGTCTCCATGGTACTAACCTACTTCTCCTCCTATCCCTCTCACTGGTACCCATCTCTCCCATCTGTCTACTTGCTACTAATGTCCCTCTCGCCGATACCCATCTCCCCCTTCTCATCTGTCTCCCTGGTACTAATCCCCCTCTCCTCCAAGCTCTCTCACTGGTACCCATCTGTCCCCTCCCACCTGTCTCGCTGGTACTAAACTCTCCATGATACCAATCTCTCCCACCCACTTGTAGTCTCTTTCAAGCTAACGCCCCTCTCCTCCCAGCCCTCTCACGTGTCCCTACCTTCTCTCAGTGGTAGTAATCTCACTCCGCTTCCTTTCATCTTACTTGTACCCAATGCCCACCCAGCAATCAGTCTGTCTACATAGGTCTTGCTGCCCAACTCTCTGTACTCTTTTCAGCCTGGGCTTCTAGCTTGTCTCCCTGACATTCAAAAGCCCTAATGTACCAGTTTATAACCCTCTACACCTAAAACTTAGTGAAATAAACATTGCTAGACTGAACTCCAAAACAGCAAAGTTGTTAAATTATTTATTTGTACATTTGTCTACTGGTGAATGTAAATCTGAATAAACACCTTCTCCTTAAAAATATGCTGCAGAGTCTTTGTGTATGGTTTGGAGCAGCACCTTCTAAGATTCTTCTGTTTTTAGAAAGATGTGCTGTTATTTTACAGTGTCTTACTTTAATAGGGTTTATCTCCCAGAATAAAGTGGTTTTCATAAACTCAACAACCATGTAGAGTGTCTTACTCTAAAGTACTTCCAATCCTGGGTCACAGTGTCTTGGCTTAATTCAAGCCCACCCACAATGCAATGCTTGTGTATCAGGATAAATAATGCCCTGCCCCAAATCCAAGGGTACCCCAACAACCGTGATATTCGGTGCTGTCCTCTGGGGTACCCCCTAGCCAATATTCCTTATGCTTTTCTCTAGGGTCCCCCCTAAGCCAGTGTCATACTCTTGGGTGGGTCCCCCATGATAACCATTGCGCCAATTCATTCCCTTCCTGGACACTGAAGTCATTTAATTTTCTATTGGTCCCTCCCATTTCCGTTACGCACCCCTCTCCAGCTTTAGAAGTCAGGTCGCTGTAAGGTAACTCTCGCGAGGCCTGAGCTCACGCGTATCCAATAAGGTCTTTTTGAGCCCCTTGTTCCGTGGGCGGGGCGGAAGTGTTTGTTTGTGTGGTGCATTGTGGGGAGTGTGGTTCCGGTGAGCAGAAGTATAGCTCCCATAGCAGACGAGAAACAAGCGAGTCGGAACTGACACCAAACTCGGAACGAAAATGAGAGACAAACAGAAGCGGCGTAGGGAGCGAACATGGGCGGAAGCAGCGAGGATGGTACGTTCCAGTGAGGAGCCATGTTTGGGGGAGGGAAGAGAGTGTACGCTGAGGGGAAGGAAAAAAGACGCGGGACGGAGGCTACGTGGGTGTCGGAAAGCGCCATGGACGGGTCAAAATTGAGAATTTGTGGTAAAATAGAAAAGTTGGGGGTTGGGAGGAGATAGCGGACTGAGGAGAAGCCACGCTGTTTATGGAGAGGGGTAACACAAAGCGGCGGGAATGAGCTGTAGCCATGGGAACGTGAAGAGGGGGCGTAACCCTAAGGGAGGGCCATTGGCATGTGGGGGATGTAAGTAGTCATGTTGGGGTTGGTAACTGACTGCGTAACCCCATGTTTGTCTTGTGCCTGCAGGTTCTGGAGAATTACTCTGATGCCCCAATGACTCCAAAGCAGATCCTAAATGTCATTCAAAGTGAGGGGCTGAAAGAGACCAAGTGAGTTCTTTTTCCCCAAGCCAATGAAAGTGCTGGGGGGGGGAGTTGGGCTACCAGCCATTATTATTCTTATTATCCTTATTATTATTATTAATCGGAGACAACCCCCCTCTGCCCATACACATACCTATAATATTCCGGGAAACTTTTATACAATATTTGCTATGGCTTTGTTCATTGGCTGGATCTGTCGGTGTACCATGTGACCTGTGCTATAACAAATCATAATAGCTAAACCCTTCACATTAATATTACTTGCCATTTTATATATTGAAATTACAGCACCAGCCTAAAGTTTCACGATTACTTTACTTGTAATGATTTGGCCATTACATATTTAGTTGTACACAGTGGGTCACAATAAACTGCACGTGCTCTGTGCAAATCACCAAGCTGAAAATGAGGTCTGTCTGTCATAGAACCTGATGCTACAGGGCTGATCATGAATTGTGCAGACTGCACTGGCTTCTATCCATCCATGTAATGTGAATCTGAGTTAATTGCTAAACAGCATTGTATTGTGACTGTGTATATGGTATATTTTGAATTGGTCCCTAAGATTAAGGGACAGCAGCCCAGTGCATCTCCTGCTGCTAAAATGTGGTGGGGCCTTGGCTTGGTCCAGAAGAACAAACCAAAAACTGTTCTTTGTTGAGCTTTAGTTCTCCTTTAAGTCGCACATTTAGAGTTGAGAAAGTACTACAGGTTCTTTGAGACATTAGTGAGTGGCAGAGTTAGCTGACGTTAGAGGGAATCGTTGGAAGGAAATGATTGTGTGTGAGTGGGTTACAGAGTTAGAGGATGGGTTGTTACATATGAGTTATGTAGGTAGGTGCACCTCTGTGTAATGCATTAACAGTACAGAGGGTCTGCCTCGTAGAGTGTGAAGAGTAAGACGATGGGGCACGCCAGGGCTCCTTTTCTCATGTCAGATGTTTTACAGACTTTAAAGACTTCTTTTAAAATGTGAGTGAAATTGTTTTCCATGTCCATTAAGCACTGGATCCTCCCCCCTTGCCTGCCTAAATGCCATGCTGCACTCTAACTCCAGGACTCGGGAGGCTCTCTTTTACAAACTTCCAGGGCACATCAATCTTTTCACTATGAAGGTGAGAAATGTTTGCTTTTTTATCATGTTCTGGCCACAAGAGGAACTGCTGCCCTGTGGGTGTAGCCCCCCAGTACTGGGTAATCCACAGGGATATTTAGGGGTACAGTTGAGATAATGCAGAGTTGCTTAGGGAAGAATTGGAGTAGGAGGAAATAGAAGAGGGGTTGGGCACTACAATACCACTAACATTTGGAGTTTTTTTAATTGGGGTTCCTACACTCACATTGAGCTGATTCTTTGGTGCAATATGATGTTTTGGGGCGTTTCTCTGAAAGGACTGCAGGCCCATGTGCAGTCACGTGGATCATCTCTCAGCCCCATGCTATCTACTTTGGCTACTCTGAACAAAACTTCCATTGTAGTAGTGATAGCAGGTATGTCTCATATTACAGAAGGATGAAGATAAAGGAGGGAAGAATCACCCTAACTGGCACTAGGTTGTTATTAATTATTAGGATGAATTTATAGAATGCCAACATATTCCGCATTTTGTACAATAAATGAGCCTCTACGTTAAACATATAAAAATCACCAGTGGCCAAAATAAGAGGCAAAGAGGTTCTAAAGCATTATACATATTACTGCCTTGATTGATGTTATGGCAGGGTCCTATTGCAGGAGAGCCCATACTTTACTAATGCGAGGTCTACTTTTAGCGATAATGTCCCATTATGATCTACATCCATAAAAGCATTAACATTCTGTTCCATGGAAAATATTAATTAAATATTGATTTATGAGAGAATTTATATTGCTATATTTAACCACTATTTCTTGTGACCCTTAATGTAATAAATATCTGAATGAAAAGCTTGAATAGGAGGGTGATTTAGACAAGCTGTTTGCTGAAAGTCCTGAGATCTACTGATCACCAGCTAAAGGTCTACTGGTAAATCCCAGTAGATATACGGGTAGAGCCTTCTTTCCCAGTGGCTGCACAGATCCTATGTGATCTCCATTGTAAGAGGCAGTCCTGCTTTATGGCAGCTGAGATTATATCTATCTGTATAACGGAGCATTCTGTCCCAGTGGCTGCACAGATCCTGTCTGATCCCCATTGGAAGCAGCAGCCCTGTCCTGCTTTATGGCAGCTGAGATTATATCAATCTGTATAACGGAGCATTCTGTCCCAGTGGCTGCACAGATCCTGTCTGATCCCCATTGGAAGCAGCAGCCCTGTCCTGCTTTATGGCAGCTGAGATTCTAGCTATCTGTAAAACAGAGCATTGTGTCCCGGTGGCTGCACAGATCCTATCTGATCCCCATTGTAAGCAGCAGCCCTGCTTTATGGCTGCCAGAGATTCTAGCTATCTGTATAACAGAGCATTCTGTCCTAGTGGCTGCACAGATCCTATTTGATTCCCATTGTAAGCAGCAGTCCTGTCCTGCTTTATGGCAGCTGAGATTCTAGCTATCTTTGACAGAATTATCTGTTATACAGTGGCACAGATCCTGTCTGACACCCATTGTAAGCAACAGTCCTTTATAAAAGGGCATGGGGGGCTACCAGAGGTGTTGGTGTCATTACAGCATAACACTATTTCCCTATGAGGCAATTTTGCTTTAGTTCTGTTGTCTTTCATCTAGAACTGTTGAACTTTCTGTGTTAGGTGATTTACTCCATAGCTAGCTCAGTGCTCCGAATGTGATTCTCAATGGTACCTTATCTTTTCAGAAGAATGCATTGCAGTTGTCTCGTGCCATGCCCTTGCCAGAGGATGGTAACACAGAGGATACAGAAGGAATAAAATGGAGTGAAAGCAAAGTGGCAACTGCTGGTGAGCATGGCAGTCCGAAAGGGAAGTTATGGGATGGGGTTTGTTGACTCTGTAGATATTCTATCCTGCCTTTTCAGAAAATGTTACTAGGGTAGCCCTATTGCCCTCTAATAGCGCTCCCTGCAGCAGGCAGGAACTTCTAACTTGGCCATCCTCATATTGAAAGGGGTTGATTGCTCTCTTCACAATGCTAGGGCATTCCTGTGATTGACCGTTTGTCTTACTGCAGTAGAGTCGTTTTTTTTTTGGCTATTTTATTCCTGTAGAAAACCTAATTAGGGTTAGTGCACAAAATAATCAAAACAATCACACTGTACCCCTGTTTGCAATTTTTTTTTTTCTGTCCGCCTAACTTTCCAAGCATCTTTGTAGTGAGCAGATGTTAAGCTCAGGCAGCCAACCATTTATATTACTGTACCAAAATCAAATTAAAGGCATATCCCTATGGTGGCCCTATAATGAAATGTAAGTTATTTCTCTTACAGAAGAAGCAGTCATCAGTGCCTCGTGTTCCAGAGAGTTGCACTGCAGGGAGACAAGGTCCCTGGTACAAGTAAGTGATGCTGAACAGTGTTCATATGTGGCTGTATTGTGATTTCCTGCACTGACTCTCTGTCTATTTAGATGAGTAAGCAGAAGCGGAGAAGTGCTGTTCTCCTCCCCCGTGTGGTACTGACACCACTGAAAGTCAATGGTGCACATTTGCCTTCTACTTCAGGTGAGCATGCTATGGCTCTGTATGTCCTTCTGCATTGTACTGTTTGGAAGCCAAATTAGTATGTGCCTTAATGAGAGAATGGTATTGCTTCTTGTCATGTGCTGTGTGTGATATACATATCCCTCATATGGCTTGTTTTGGGTGAAAGGTCTATTACAGGCTTACTTATGGCTGGTTGTGCATCTGTACTACTTGCTCCTGTTTTATTTATGGGTGGGTTGTTTGTTTTTGTGTCAGCTTGGTACTGATGTGAGATCTTATTAGGGAAAAGCATATTAGTCAGTTGCTGCATGTGTCTGGTGTTTTTGTGACTCTGGTTAATTAGTAGCTGCAGGTATCTGGCATGTGGGGGGTTGGGTGCTTGTGCCCCTGGTTCATAAGTACTTCCATGCAAAGCACCCGACTTTGTGTACAATTGTTTTATATTATTTCTCTCTAATTCACCATTTTGATTTGCCTCAGGGTTATCCGTGCATCATGGGAGTCGAGAGTCCAGCCGAGTCCGTACAGCAGGAGGAAGTTTGAGTTTTCAGAAGCGAGCGGCATTCGGTAGAGATGGGGGTCATCATCTAAGGGGAATCCGTGGCCCTGGGCCAGGCACGTGACTTATGTGCTTGACTTAGTGCTCTTTTTGTACTGTATGTAGCTGTTTTTTGTCTCTTGTTGCTCCATTTATTGATTGGGTTTATCTGCACTGCAGGGCAAGTGAAAAGGAGCAGGGTAGAAGAAATTGATTTTGAGACCCCAGGGTCTATTCTTGTGAACACAAATCTTCGTGCCCTAATCAACCTGCGAACCTTCAATGCTCTTCCCACCAATCTCCAGCAGCAGTTGCTCCTCCTTCTGCCTGATGTGGATCAGCAGGTAAGTGTTGGCATTGCTATTCTGTAGGTTTGTCCCTCTTTCCCTCAATCTTTCTCTTCCAGCATTTGTACTTCTTTTTCACTCAGGTTGGCACGGAAGGGCAGTTACGGATGAGCACCAGTGCACTGAACAATGAATTCTTTGCCCATGCTTGTCAGAGGTGGCGAGAGAGACTGGCAGATGGTAGGTTTCTGAGATTGTCCTGAATGATCTTGGCAAAACACTGACCTCACCAACCAATATTAGATTGGGATTGTCTGACTGGCACTTCTGCATAAGCCCCTTATTGTCTTCTGGTTATTGGCACTTAGGCCAAATTATCAGATTGGCCTGGCTGGCCTAATAGAGCAAATATCTTTGTGTGTATTGCTTTACACACTCTTCAGAAAGATTGGTCTCTTTCTTTCACAGGAGAATTCACGCCTGAGATGCAGCTGCGGATACGGCAGGAGATGGGCAAAGAGAAGAAAACTGAAGACTGGAAAAAGAGGTTCTTTGAAGAATTTTATGGACAAAAGTAAGACATACATAATATCTTTTATAAACGGGTCATATATACCCCCTCCCCTGGCAACTAAATGTAAAATTGTTCACAATGCTTTTCTCAGCACTTTTGCCGTTTTACAAAATTTTTCTTTCCTTTGTTTTTGTGGTATTAGCAGTTTTAAAATGTTTTTATGAATTTGTGGGAGACGGCCTCTGTGGTGTTATAGCCAGACAAAAAGCTATATGCTTAATTTCCTAATGCTTCTCTGTATAGTGTGGGTATATCTCCCCTTTAATCATGTATCATCCCAGGGAATGCTAGTGGTGATGGTTTTGTCATGCCAGTTATCTTTCTGTATAATATCTACTTACAATACCAACTTTCTCATTAGATTGGGGCTTGCTGATCAACACTTATCAGATGAAGGTGAAAAGAATGGGCAGTCCAACACCCAGAGAGTGCTGCGTAGCGCCCAGATAAAGGAGACTGTGGCACAGCCTAAGGACTTGTCTGTGCCAGGAATGGACAGGAGACACAGGAATCCCAGAGGAAAGGACAAACAAGAAGAGACTGTGAAAGTTCATATGAGCACAAAGATTAAAGAGTCTTCCTCACCATCTCTGAAAGGATCAAGCACAGAGCCTCTGGGTATGGAGTCCCATATTCCTCCCAATGGTTCCCATACCCCCCTCACTTTTCCTGAAAGAGTCCCAGAGCCTCATCAAGACAGTTCTGAACAAAAACGAAAATTTGAGACAGAGCCTTATAGCCCCTCTGTTGAAAAGAAACCCAGAATGGAGCAGCGTCGGTCCTTTCGTAACACAATTCAGAATGTTTACACAGAAAAGCCACAGCCCACCAAAGAAGAACCTAAAGTCCCACCAATTCAGGTAAGAAACCATTCACTCTTATCTGCTGCTGAAAGTGAATTCTGGGAAATGGGAGAACTCTCTTTCCCTGGTTGCAATATTATCTTGATCCTACTTCCATGTTTATAATTTCCTTCTTTAAAATGAAAATGTGAGCTAGGGAGCCACATTGTTTTTAAGCCTTGGGTTAAATGGTGTAAAAATCCAACATTTTAACTATTATCCAAAGGCCTGTCCCTGCTACAAACTCAAGCTCCCCCCCCCCACTGAAATTCAGCATCTATCTAACATAACCTGCCTGCCACCAAGCTAAAATGCCCCTGTGCCAAGATACTTAACTTGAGTTACACTGCTGAAATGTGGTACTGGATTTCTTCTGTGGCCAAAAGCCATGCATATTAGGTACAGTCCTAGGACTAACAATGGACCTAACAAAACTGTAGACTTCAATCTTGCTAGAAGGAATAGTTATTCCAGAACCACAGCTTGACTTTTTTTCTTTGTGTTTTTCATTTGTAGATCCAACTTTCTAGGATCAAGCCTCCCTGGGTTTATAAAGGTTTGCCAGCTCACCAGTTCTATCCCTGGGTCATCCCAAACCCTGATCCCCCTGGGGGCCAGCCTCCTCCCTGCTCACCTTCTGACAGTCAGACCAGTGCAATTGGTGGCGGAGGTGGCCCGGGAGGAGGCAGAAACCATAAGTCAAGAAGTGAATCCAGGAAGCGAAAGGTCAGACAATCCGCAAAGCAACCTGCAAGTTTGTGCAGAACACAATTACTGTCGCCAGCATCCATGAGGAACAGTCTAACAAAAGCCACTGGGAAACTTGGTGCCAGGAACAGGCGTTCCTCACTCATCCGAACTGAGTTCAACACTTCAGCCTACTCTGTATTTGGCAAGGTCAAAGAACTCAGTGTGGCTGGAGCTTTTAAACCAGGGTCCATTTGTGAAGTCCTTGCAAATGGACTGTCTTTATTAGGGCTTTGCTTTGCCCATTGTGCATATGAGCAGGGCGCTGATAGAGACCCTGTGCAACCAAGTAATGTAAACATTGTCCAGAGGGAATCCTATTTAAGCGCTTCTCCTGATGTTGATATCACAGAGTCTTTACCCTTTAGAGAACCTAGTAATGGCAGCCATGTTAATTCTCTGTCCACGGTTCTTGGTGATGTATCAAACATTTTACAGAGCAGAAGGAAGCAACTTTCAGTAAAGGGGAAACAGAGGTACTGCACCCTAAATAAATGTAACATTCCCTTCCCAAAAGAGTTTCATCCTGCATTACAGTCTAGGGGCAACGCGTTGCCATGTAGAATTGTACAAAACTCCTCGCAGGCTGACATAAAATTGGCAGTTTGGCCTAAGGCTGCTGCTCGAATAGCGGATTCCTCTGATTGTGCAACGGTTGGGTCCCTGTGTCCCAGACGTAAAACACTTCTAATATCCAGTTCTAGTATCCTCTCCAAAATTCCAGCTCTACATAGTGTGGAACAGCATCTCCGTGATTACCCAAAATCATCAGCGCCAATTGGACACTCATCACTTAGGGGTAATCTGAATGGCCACAGGCCATGCTCTGTACCTATTCATAAATCATCTGGAGAGTTGAACCCAAAGGATCCTAATTTTAAGAGATGGAATTTTCAGGCTCATTCAGATACCTTGACAGGAGAGGCCTCTTCTGTACGTACATCATCTTACCCCGCGTTCCGAAATGAAGACCCTTATTCATTCCTGGCTCTTCTCATGGATGAAAAGGTACTGTTCTACTCCATTTTCTATAAGCTTCCCCCAGTTGAAGAACACTGATGGGAAAAGAAAGTTGTAAGATAATGCCCAGATGGCTAAATGTATCCCTGCTTTTCTCTTGACAGAAAGGAAACACAAACTGGACTGGCACTACCCTTCTTTGAGATGCCTGCAGCCCAAGTATGTGGCAAACCACACTGCACACTTCCTAGGAGAGCTGCACAGAGATTCTTTCCCATCTCGTCTGCACCTCCACAGAATTCTCAGAGGGTAGGATTGGTGTCAATCTTCCAGTAATGCTATCTTCAACATTAACCCTGTGCCAGAATTTCATGAGATCCGTAGATGTAGAAGAGGCTGCTGTGCCGCCACATGGCACCAGATCTTTCCATTATTTTCCCTGTGTTTCCAGTATGTATGTGCCTCTTTCTCTGACTGAGTTTGCAGAGCATGGAGAAGAGATCCCTGCAATGGTTCTGCAGCCAACAAGCCATGAGCATGTGCAGAAGGTGTTGGGCCCTCTGTCCCAGTGACTGTAGCACCTTCCAAGCTCTGTGTTTTGTGCCTTGTCGTGAAAGAATTTCAGTGGCTTTGGGACAGCAAATACTCACGCCAGTGTTTTCCATAGATCTCAGCCTGGAACTGTAAATACATATTCTTTCACTTTGTTAGACATGTAAGTGCAGATAAAGATGCTTTAGCTATTTCTAGTATTAATCTCTTCAATGGGGCATTGTAGGTCCTGCCTTGCTAATGACACCGCCACATGGCAGGCTTAATGGCTTTGGTGGGCGGGTAGGTGGCGAGTTCATCTTTTGTTCTGCGTGGACAGTATTTCTGCAAAGAGGAGATGTTTTAGGACTGAACGGGTAATCACTGTTTTTGTATAAAGTAAAATATTTGGCTCCTGTAAGCACCTTCTGCATTCCGGTGTATTTATGTTGTAAACTCTATAAATGTATATTCTGTATAGATGGCACCCTTGTCTTGTATGCACCTACCATCTTAATAAACTTGTTATACATTCACATGGCATTTGGGCTTAGAACAGCCCACTCATGCTACCACAACCAGCATTGGGCCTGAGGCCTGACCATAGCACTGCTTCTAGTCACATCTGGAGGCATTTGTGATGATTTGCACTCTGCACCAGTGCAGTCCAGTGCTCGTCTTTCCCTAATTCAGATGTGCAGATTGCTAAGGAGGATTATGTTTCACTTGCAGGCAGCAGGGTTTAAATTGTGAACCAAACAAGGTAATCTCCATTATCTCTGGGGCTTATTCACAGAGTGACTTGTATTACTGAGTTGCTTCTTTCCTACCGGATACACCTCAGAGGTAAAAGGGGGAACTCTAATGTATCGTTAGAGCTCGAACCCTAGATGAGCTAGCTATTCATAATACAATAAGTGTGTCGAAGTGGAAATAATCCTCCACTGCAGTATTAGCCCCTCTTTAATTTCCCATTTTATACCGTTAAACATAGTGTAATATTAGACAAAGACAAACTAGGTAGCCCTTTTTAAGCATTATGGAACAGTTATCCCAATACCCACCTAAAACAGTAACTGCTCCCTTACACTGAACTGGCTAAGAAACCATACCAGGAGGTCACCAGTGTTGCTACTCATCCAGATGTTGGAAATGTGACAAATGCACTGATTTATCTCTTTGATAGCACTAGTTTCTGTCTGGCTACTTTCCAATCCATTCCATTATTGCCCAGTCTTGTTGCACCATAAACATAGACTATAGTTGAGGAGAACAGAGACCAGCAGTTCTTTTAGCAAGCCTGCCCCTCTGGAAAGGTTCATCACCGTTCCAAGAAGCTATGTACCAAATAAACTATATCTGAATTTGGCTGAATCTGAACCCTAAGTTCCATATAGAAATTTGAGAATATGACATTAATATAATTACAAATAATTGTTATTTGGAGTTTTTCAGAAAATGAGTCACACGATCTAAGTGTTTAAATCCTTGCAAAAGTGCTTAGATTCGGCTCTCCATACAGAGCCTTAGGACATGCTTTGAACCCCCCCTTTTTATAATATACAGTGGGCTTGTTTTGTTTCCTCAGCTGCATGCCATTATCGCAGTACCATTTTTGGCATATGAATAATATGGGGGGGGGGGTGCAATTAGCTGATTGCATTTGCTTATCCTGTTCCTTAAATAAAATACTAATCATTAAGAATTAATTTATCTTGTATTATATTTTGTTTAGAGATAACAACCCTCTGTGGCTGGAGGAAATCATGAGACATTGGACATTGCATCTAACCAGTGTATAGCCTTTTCTTTGCAGGTAGCCGAGCTAGGGAAAAAAAAGGTTAGAGGAACTTCCTTCTGGTTAAATTGAGAGACCATCTTCGGTAAGCTGGGGAGGGTGTTCTGAGCAATGCTTTGTCTTCTTGAAATATCAAGCAGGATATCAGGTATGTAAGAAGCCACCTATCTCCAAAATGCTTTTCATCGAATGGTACCTCTTCAAAGAAGTCTAAGGGCTCAAGTGGTGGTTATGGAGACCCCCCCCCTTGTGCTGCCTCAGCAACAAAAGGGGCAGCATAAGGGTTTGCAAATTGTTTTAATAAGGAAAATATCTGCCTTTTATTATTGAGATACACAGGGAAACGGATATCCATGTTTGGTCCTTGCATGGCAGATAATGCCCCTGCATAATTGATGTCTGTTTTTCTGTACGTATTACATGGACTCGTAATTACCTAACTCTTAAGGACCAACATTGTGTAGCTTCAATCTCCCTGTTTGAGCTGTTTATTTGAAGAAATTATTAAAGTTGTCCCTTACTAGAAAGTTAAAGAGATTCTGTCATGGGAAAACAGGTGATACAAAATGCATCAGGTTAATAGTGCTTCTCCAGCAGAATCCTGCACTGACATCCATTTTTCAAAAGAGCAAACAGATTTTGTTAGGGTTTTGAAATCTGATATGGCGCTAGACATTTTGGTTTCCCAGGTGCCTCCAGCCATGTGACTTGTGCTCTGATAAACCTCAGTTACTCTTTACTGCTGCGCTGCAAGTTGGTGATGCCGCCGCCCCCCTCCTCCAGCAGCTTAATAACAGAACAGTGGGAAGGGATATCTGCATTGCTAAAATGCTCCCATAACCCATCTAGTGATAGATATTAGAACAGCATGCAATACTAAAAATCCAAATCTGACCATAACACCTCCAGTTACAGTGAATATGAGATACAATAGCTTATTTGAAAAGTTTTTTATTGTGAAGTGCTGGATCTTTCTGAAAGTGAGGATCAGCACAATGATCAACACCTATATTACAATGAGAAAATAAATGTATTGGTTGAAATATAACAATTTAAATGGCGGAATGAATTACATGCAATGTACACTGTAAATTAGTAATAAAAACTATACCATAAAAATCAAGGCAGAATCCCTTTAAGAAGAAAGCATTTAACAACTACAAGTCAGAGATAACTAAGCTGTGTTCAATGAAGAGAAACCCTTTATTAAGTGTTGTAAAGATAGAAAATGAGGAACGGCTTGTGGCATGGACTAACCCCAAAAAGTTTTTAGCATATGAATAGTAAAAAGATGAGGATTGAGATTGCATTAGGGTTAGCACAACTGCCTTTACTGTATCTGTTGTCCATTCTTTTCTTCAGTGTACAAAATTGAGGAGTCAAAGTTGCAAGTGCCACCTGATAGGGACACAGATGGTTCAGTGGCTGACACAGGATCATGTAATCCGTTTGAAAAAGGAACTAAATTGTCCTGAAAGCTTGCTATGATTGTCTTCGTTAGCCAATAAAGGTATCCCCGTTATACCACTTTTGTTGTTTTTTTTTTTTTTTTTATTTCAAAAGGGTTGCCCAGTAACACGATAGGTGTGTATAAAGGTTTATTCAAACTGAATGTGAACAAGGCATCAGGGCCAGATGGACTCCACTCTCGAGTACAGAGAGAGAGAGAGTTGATTTTTAGCCTTTTTCTGATTTACCCAGACTTGCCTTCATCTAGTATGGTATCTATGTACTGGACGAAAGCTGGAAGCAATTATAGGCCACTAAGTCTGACAGCTTTGGTGGTCAAGTTATTTGAAAGTTTGTTAAGGGATCACATACAAAATTATTTTCTGGAGAATGGCATTATAGGTAGCAATCAGCATGGCTTTATAAAGAATAGGTCATGTCAGTCAAATTGTATTGCTTTTTATGATGAAATTAGTAAGATGTCAGACAGTTGGGGTGCTGTAGGTGGGATTTATTTGGATTACACAAATACTTTGATACAGTGCCTAACAAATGACTGCTTTCTAAATGAAGAGCTATTGATTAATGCTGTTTGTACACAGGCTACATGATTGTGTGTACAGTGTGGGCGTCACTGTGGTACATTCTCTACTTGGAGTAGGGTTCATAGTGGGGTGCTGTATTGAGGCCACTTTTATTTAACTTGTTCATAAATGGGATGGAATTGTAAGTAATATTTCTCTGTTTGTGGACTGCAAAAAGCTATGCAGCCATTTCGTTCCATCCAGGCTGTGGCACCTTGCAGCGGGATCTGGACAAACTGGCATTCTGGGTGGATAAATGGCAGATGAGATTCATTGTGGAAAGAGATAGTCCTCCTTTAAGGTCACACATAACAGAGTGAAGATAATTCTGGATTTAGAATATGCAGTGCAGTTTTGGGCTTCGGTGCTCAACATGGGATATTACTGAATTCGATTTTTCCAAAAAAGAGGGACTAAGCTGATGAATGGAATGGAATGGAAGAGATCCGTTATGAGGAAAGGCTGGCCAAGTTTGTATTGCTTACACTGGAGAAGAGGCAGTTAAGGGTGGGGTCATATGATCACTATATATAAGGGGGGCAGAAATGGAAAAAACTACAGAGAAGAGCGATTAAGCCAGTAAAGGGAATGAAAGGGCTGACAAAGGTGTCACATCCTGGATGGAATCAATTGGCTGCATTGTTTTGTAATAGAAGAAAAACCGGCACTCAGAGCTCAATGCATGCGGGCAAAGCCCTGCGTGTTTATTACAACGTAACGTTTCGGGGGCGGGTCCCTTCGTCAGACGACCCCGAAACGTTACGTTGTAATAAACACGCAGGGCTTTGCCCGCATGCATTGAGCTCTGAGTGCCGGTTTTTCTTCTATTACGCTTACTACAATTAGGGTTGCCGATCCCTTACAACTGTGCACCGGGCCAGCTTGTGCTTGAGAGGCCAGGGTGTGCTGGTGGGTTCTGGAATTTGGACTGCATTGTTTTGTGCCATCTGAATACACTAATAAATTACTTACAATCCCCTTTTCTGAAGTCATGAATGAACAAACTAGATAAAAATGGCTTTTGTGCAATCCACCTACTAAACCCCATTGTCTGACTTCTTACTAAACGCATCATAGTAAGCAATCAAATTTGTTGACATCCTTCGTAAAGCCATGCAGGTTCCAACCCATAACTCCATTCTCTGGAACATAATTGTGATTTTGATCCCTAAGGTTCAGGGCACACAGGGAGATTAGTTGCCCGGCGACTAATCTCTTCTTCGGGGCAACAAAACCCCCCCCCCCCTGAACTGCCTTCCCGCCGGCTAAAATGTAAATCGCTGGCAGGAAGGCACTTTGAACGATTTGTTTTCCAAACTTGCCCAAAGTTTCCTCGTCCGGCGACTTCGGAAATCGAGTCGATCCGAGTGCCATCCTGCCTGCGATTTATATTTTAGCCGGCGGGGAGGCAGTTTGGGGAGAGTGGTCACCCCAAAGAAGAGGAGATTTGTCACCGGGCGACTAATCTCCACGAATCTGCCTGTGTGCCCTGGCCGTAAAAGGAACAGTTACACCAAAAAATGAAAGTGTTTTTAAAGTAATGTAATGATTCAGCACATTCACCTTTTCTTTATCCTATATAACCACATTACCATTATTTAACGGAGCCACTCTCTCAACTTGCTTCTTTTTACTATTAAAACTTTTTTTTAACTTTAAAGTGGAACTTTTGCGCAAATGAAAATTTAATATAAGCTTCAGCATTCTGAAATAAGAAACTTTCTAAATACAATCAAAAATTCTGCCTCATTTCTGAAATAATTAAGTTCATCTTCACTATTCCTCTCTCAGCATCTGTTTCTCTTCATCTTGTCTTCATTCAGGAGTTGGGTGTCAGATGAATGATCCAATATGTCTTATAGGGGGGGGGGGGGGGCTCTTTTTCCCTATAAGATGTACTAGAGCTCACTATTAAAATCACCAGAAATCCTGTCTCTCTACATGCAGAATTTCTGCAAAAGGAAGTTATTTTGCACTGAAATCAGTTCTTTGAGCTCTAATACATCTGCTAGGAAAGGGAGCCCCCCCCCCATAAGATATATTGGATCATTCATCTACAACTGCTGCATGAAGACAGAATGAAGAGAAACAGATGCTGAGAGAGGAATAGTGAATATAAACTTGATTATCTCAGAAACAATGCAGAATTTTATTTAATTGTATTCATAAAATTTCTTATTTTAGTACTATGAAGCTAATATAAAATTTTCATTTCTGTGATTTCCCTGTTTGGCCTAGCAAGTGCAGAGAGCTGTTGTGCTCATTGCAGGCCCCCCTTTGACTCGCTCCAACACTGATGCTTTAAGTGGAAGAGGGCACACTTTTCTTTGAAAAAAGAAAATGTAGCATGGAAATTAAAGAAACTTGACAGAGACACTAAAGATTACACTGCTGGCACTGTGTATACCTGGCAAAGCGATTCCCAGAGGTAGCAGACCCGCAAAGAGAGAAGTTTTGGACTGCGGGGAAACCAGGAGACCAGGAGATTTACTGACTACACAGCTCAAGTGAACTTCACCATACCAAAACACTGATGGTAACACGGACGAACTGGCAAGCACCGGGACGGACCGTGACACCAGCAGTGAGAGGAGAACCTTGGGCAGAGGAGAGGGGAACAACTTGCAGGTTCCTCAAGGCGCAAAGGAAACAGGAGCAGGTGGAGAGTGTGCCATATTCCAGCGGAGGTCAGAACACAAACCAAACAAGCTTTAATTTTACTGGCCACAATGATTACTGCGGACAACAATACGTTTACAGAGGTAAATTACTTAACCATCAATCTTTCAGACTATAACCTAACATCAGCTGAGCAGTCCGTACTGATTAAAGGTTTAGGGTTATGTTCCTGACATGTTCTAATGGAAGGTTGATTTTTTCAAATTCATTAGGAGATTGAAGTTAAAAATGATGTTCATGAACAAAATTGGTGATGATAAAAGTAATGAAACTCGCAGGAGTAAGTCACTTAAAAGTAAATGTTGTTTTTTGGCTGATGTCACATTTCAATCCATTGAGGCATTTGAAACTATTGTTTTACAAGAAGTGGGTGAATTATGGAATACTAAAAAAATACACACTGATGGCAAAAGGTTAAATGTGAGTTAATCCGAGAAAGAAGCCATTAAATCCCTAGGAAATAATAGCAATATTGTGATTAAAAAAGCTGACAAAGTTTTGTTATTCTTAATAAGGTGGACTTACTATATGTCAGAGGCCTTACAGCAGTTAAGTACACTGGGGCACTATCAACATTTGGACCATGATCCATCAAGGGTTAGAAAAAAGAAGGTGGATGAAACGGTGTCCTATGCTTTTGTAGATGGACTAATTACTAACACCACTAGAAACTTTTTACCTACAGAACATTCCCGAGTTTCATTACTTTATTTATCAGTGATCTTGTACCCAAAGTGCATAAGTCTTTATCCAAGCCACTTGGAAGCCCAATAGTTTCAGGGATGTGGCCTGTCTTGCAACCACTTTCTCAGCATGCAGATACATTCTTACAAGACATAGTAATAAAATGACCACAATGCCTTAAAGATACAACAGATTTTTTTGTCAAGATTGCAAGATTTGGGGAATATTGGGACGGAATGCATATTATGTAGTATTGATGTTCAATCATTTACCTCAATTCCACATGACAAAGGCATGCAATACACAGAAGAAATTTTGTTACAACAGGACATCCCCAATGTTAAAGTGTATTTTATCTTGGAGCTTATGGCATTGGTCCTTAAGAAAAATTACTTTAGATTCCATCAGGATATCCAGACACAAAGGACCACCATGGGTAATAAATTAGCCCCTGGTTACGCTAACATCTTTAGGCATGTTCTTGAACAAAAGCTAATACTGACAAATACCCTATTTAGTGATAAGATATACTGTTACTATCGCTTTGTGGATGATATGTTTTTAATTTGGGGCTCCGCTGAAAGTGAGTTACAAGAGTTTTCGACATACCTCAATTTACAGCAGGAAACTGTAAAATTCACTGCTGATTACAGTCAGGCTAATATAGACTATCTTGATGTGAAGGTGACAAATACAAATGGGAAAATATACAAAGAACTATATTCCAAACCATTGGAAGAAAAACAATTTTTTTGCGAAGCAATACCTATCACACTCCCAGTACCATTAAAGGAATCCCAAAGGTACCATTTTTTAGGATTAGGAGTATATCCTCTGATGACGCAAAATTTTTGGAAGCTTCAGATAAACAAATTCAGAAATTCATTATCAGGGAATATAATAAATGTACCCTAGAGACCATAAGGGATGAAGTACAAAAAATCCCCAGTGACAAATTACTAAAGGCATCGGCTACTAAGAATAAAATCTAATGGATACCATTTGTCTCAGATTATGGCCATTTAAGTAAGAATATTGAGAAAATTGTAAATAAACATTTCTTAATATTGAAGAAAGATTTTTTCTTACAGGCGACTTTAGAAACTGTTTAAAAATTGTTTAAAAACTTTGCTAATCACCTTATAAGGGCAGAGACGTATAAGCCTCAGGATAGAACATGATTCTTGGCCAAACCAAAATACGGAACTTTTCCATGTTTAAGTTGTGGTAATTGTAATTCTATGATTAAAGGACATTATAGTACACATTCCCAAAAGGGGCATCATATCCCAATCAAACAATACCAGACTTGTAATTCTGAAACGGTGATAAATGCTTTGAAATGCCCCTGTGACAAACTTAATGGTGAACATAAAAGATCCATTACTGCATTTAACCCAAACAATAAAAAAACACATACGCCAGTGGGAAGACATTGTTTTATTGAAAACATACATCTGCCAGCCTACGCTGGATGCTTTTACAACACTTTCAAACGCCAATTCGAGGAAGGGATAGGAAACAGATTCTACTTAGAAATGAAGCATGGTGGATTGATATATTGAATACTATTGAACCCAATGAGTATGAATGAGGCATGAAGCCTAAAACAGTTTCTGTGAATATGCACTTACTTACTTTTGAATTTTATGACATATATGTCTTTACTAAAATATTTATTGATTTGACTTACAGATGATCAAAAAAAAGTTGGGGGCTACCTTCACATACCATGGACTATATTAACACTGGACTGAAAAACAACTAGTATGGTAGGACCCTTGGATTCATTTATGATTTGCATCTTACATGTGTATATATGAATGTGTTGTTATATGTTACCAGCAAGTAGATCTAATTAGGATAATACATTGTGGATTTTGCACATACACCTGCCAACTAGTGGGAGCTGGTGTTGTTGGTCACATAATGTAATGTGGATTAAAGTAGGATCACATTCTATGTTTTGTTAATTGCACTAGAAGAAGGACTCATGTGGCTTGAAACATGTAGTGCTATGCATCTGGAATAAACTAAATCATTACTTAGATCTCCAGTGTACCTTTCATCGTTATTGATAACCTTTTGTAGAAGTGGCGAAACTACGTCACTGTTTTGAGGAGCTGAACTATACATATCTGCAGCATTACAGAAGACACCTATTGACAATGCAAGATCAGGGTTGCTGTTGCCCCAGGATCTCCCTGACTGCACTACCAATCATACCAAAAGATAGGAAAGAAACAAAGTTAACACTATATAGCTTATGTTTGTAAAGATTCTCATTCATCCAGGTCATGGTATATCTGTAGAAATTTCAAATCAACTGTACATCTACAAGAAAAAACAAGTCCAGTTGATTTGACTTATTTATATAGATATACTATATAGTGCAATTTGAATAATAATTGTGGAGAAATAGAAAAGACTTACTGTTAGATGATATTCTATAAAACTGCATAAAACCTATTCTTAGTTGTAAGGAGAAAGTGTTGTGTTTAAGCACGATAAGATGAAGAAAGCTGGAGAGCCTTCCAGTGCGAATAAATGTAATTTTTATTACAGCACTACATGTTTCAGACCTCAAAGGACTTTTGAGGTCTGAAACATGTAGTGCTGTGATAAAAACTACATTTATTCACACTGGAAGGCTCTCCAGCTTTCTTCATCTTATCATGATACTGCTGTGGAGATGGCTACTCTACTAATCTGTTGAAGAGCCTGACCATAAGTCAATTGGAGGATTGGTTGGGAAAAAATTGATTATATTGTGTTTAAGCACCACCAATGCTTGCACCATGCTCTTTCGGCTGCACACTCTGCAGATGGGAGACTTCAGATCTGCCAGTGGCTCTCCTGCTCTACAACCAGGTAACACACACAGGGTCAGACTGGGGGGCCCACCAGGGTTGCTACCTCAGGGCCCCCCCTCCGCTCCCACCACGGTGCGTGTGCACATGCACGCACATGTTCAATGTGTTTTGCCAAATCCGTAGGTCCCTCCCCCCATAAAACCTGTTTATTTGACAGCATGACATTTGGACATGTATTCTGACCACTAATCATTCTATTGGATCGGTTCTTTTGTTATTTCATTGAGTTGCACAATTGCAGCTTTATGCTTGGATTGTTGTTTGCTACTTATATTTAACATAGCTCTGCAGTTTGAAGTAGAAATACTTCTTGATGCATTTTGGACTGGTCAAAATGTGTATTTTCCAAAAAAGAAAAAAAAAAAAGATTTCCTGGAGTTTGTACTGTTAGTGGGTTTTATGAAAACATGCAGGCAGGGTGCTTTTTTAGAAGCAAACATGTCAATCAAGAAAATTCATATACACTATTTTCTTACTGGGTCCCTACAGGCCACAAACTTTGCTATATGTAGGCATATTTGACATCAAATGGTTCAGAAAACTCCTGGTGTTCATATTTATTGTATAAATAAAGCAAGATCAATGCAGCAAATTGCAATATTTCTAGGACAATTTTTAGAAAAGTCATGAAAAACACTCCAGTGAGGAAAGCTTTGCAGTTTGGTGTAAAATGAGTGCTTTTGCCAGTTTTGGATTCGTCAGAGTGTGTACTTCCAAAAAGATATTTCTGGGGTAAACCCACTGTTACAGGGCTTTTTGGCTTGAAATGGAATGCTGGGAATACTTGCTCTGTACGAGTCTGAATCTCCATAAAATGATACATATTTGGTATTGGCATGTTTGGGAGACATGGGTCTTTCCAAACCATTTGTATTTTAAAAATGTAAAATAAGTTGTCTTAAGTACCCTATCCCCTATCTATCTATCTATCTATCTATCTATCTATCTATCTATCTATCTATCTATCTATCTATCTATCATCCTGCTATTTTTCTTTCTATCTATCTATCATCCTGCTATTTTTCTTTCTATCTATCTATCTGTCTATATCTGTCTGTCTATCTATCTATCTATATCTGTCTGTCTATCTATCTATCTATATCTGTCTGTCTATCTATCTTTCTCTATCAATCTGTCATCCATCTGTTTATGTATCTCTCTATCTGTCTGTTTGTCTCCCTGTACCATATCTGCCTGTCGATCATCTATTTATATTTATGTATCTCTCTATCTGTCTGTTTGTCTCCCTGTACCATATCTGCCTGTCGATCATCTATTTATATCTATTTGTCTATCTATTGTACCGCTATTAAATCCACAGGTTTGCGCATAGAGAGTGGCCTTAAGGTGGCCATACACGGGCAGATTTTTTACTTCCAAGCGACCGATTCCAGAAAGTTCCGATAATATCGATAACCTATCGGATGATTGATGGTGTACGAACGACCTTCAGACAAACCATCGTCTCAACATTATCGTTTGCAAAATTGATCGGATGAGTTTAAAAATGTTAGTCGTTCAGGGATAAAATTCCTATTTGCGCATGTCAGGATTGTAGTACAAGCCAAGGAACATATATGGAAGGACACAAACGTTCTTTGCTGAAAGCTTCATTTTTAACCATGTGAACTATGTCAAGAAATAAATTGGTGCTGACTGCAGGAATATCACCCTATCAACTCATATGTGAAAGAAGTTTATTATGCTATAGCAAGACATAAATCCATATGTTTGCATGGAGCAGGGAAGTAGAAACTGACTATATACTACAGACAATGACACAATGCTAGCACCACTCCTCGTTTGTTGAACAGTGTTCCTCTGTACAAGAAGCAAACAATACGGTTATATCTGTATATAATACACAAAAGCCATGAATATCCTGTAAATTATATCCTTATAAACGGTGAGTTCTGATGTCATCAGTTATAAACGGTGAGTTCTGATGTCATTTCTGTCACATGACTCATTGAAATTTGTGTATTATAATAAATAAAGTACCCCCAGTTGTAAAATATGAGGATATTAGAAGTTACCTCGGAGTTCCATGACCTGTATAAAAACACTCGGCCTTCGGCCTCGTGTTTTTATATGGTCATGAAACTCCTTGGTAACTTATAATATCCCTATATTTTACAAAAGGGGGTACTTTATTCACTATATAATCGTTCTCCGTGGATGGCATATCATATGGTAAAATAATTGGCTGACGATCATTTAACGATACAATCGTTCATCGCAGAATGATAAAAGTATGCCCACCTTTAGTTAGAAAGACGGCAGACAGTTGTTTAGAAGATGTTATGCATTCAGCATAGGGCAAGGCGGACATTGCTACTGTTTTGTTGACGTCACATCGAACTGTTGCCACTCCACTTTTCCCCAGTGTATATTTGCCAGAAATTAAATGACAGAGAGCACATTATGGTCACTATTGTCCTGGGTATTGGATTAAAGAGAGCACTCCTTCGTTGGCAGTAGTTTTGAGTTACCTTTACAATCTTTGCTTACAAGAGGCAGTACATTGTAGAACGGGGATTCAAAAAATTAGAATTTGTTTCTAAAGTATATGGTCTAGATATTTGAGCATTCTAGAGGAAAATAAAAGGGAATTAATTAAAAACTGTATGGATTTTGACAGAAGCTCCTCCTATTTATAAGCAAAATAGTTGACTCACATTAATAGTTTAGTACTCTCTTGTAGTGCTTTAATCTTTATTTAGGTGTTGAGCAGAACATTTTGATTTATTGTATTACTTTTATTGAATGTTTTATTTGATGTTTGTAACATCACATGAATGCAGACTTTGTATTGTCAACTGAATTGTTTTAAATGTTCTATCTCTTTGTAACCTACAATTTACTTGTTGAATAAAATCAGCTGGTTTATGTTTGAAATCAATAAAAAGATTGAATACTATTGTCCTGGGGTTAGGGAACTTTCACTCGGCTGGCTTGGCAGTTACAATCTATATCTGATGATGAGTTATTAATAGGACTAATAAATAGCAGAGACTGAAAAATTGTTTCAGAAAAAGTGGCAAACACTGTAGTCCTTGCCCATATTTAGGCTGGGGCCAAACATTGTGGATCTTGGCCTGAGGAAATGCAGATATTGATTGATTGATTGATGTGCCTACACTGAAATACATTGGGGTATATTTATAAAAAAAAGAGTGAAGTTCGAGATCTCCACAGGCTGCAAATAGAAATACTGCCTCTCTCTGTTCATTTCTATGGGATTTTTAAAGGGAAATTTATCAAATAGTGAACTTTCACTATCACCCTTTGATAAATACACCTTTAAAAATACCATAGAAATGAATTGAGAGGCGGTATTTCACTCTGTGGACTGTGGAGATCTCTAACTTCACGCTTTATTTAATAAATATACCCCATTGCCACTGCTCGGGTGTAGGCAGATGTGGCGGATTTTAACTCGAAATCTAAAATTTGGTGTTTCTGAGACAAAATCACCCAAAATGCGAACCCCCCCCCCCCCACACACAAACACTGTTTAAGCCAAGTGCCAGAGAATGAGCAGCCAGAGATAGTTCTTTAAGCAGTGTTCATTTATTTGTTAGCCTTACATATGACACATTTTAAAAAGGGTGGGTTCCACTTTGTGGCCAATCAGTGCATTTAGCAATTAATACCTTGGGTTACTGTATACGAGACAGCTCGTTGGTCTCGGTGTATGGGATAAGACTGTCACTTTACACATCACATCGGCTGTCAAAACATCCAACAAATGAAAATAAAGAAAGCACAGTTACTAGAAACAAAAAGCACGAAACAATAAATAGATTTTATATATTCTATACATATCGATGTCTCATCTGCTCACAAGAGCCAAGTGTGGTTTTGCCTTAGGAAGCATATCTGGAGCAGTGCGCTTCCGACGAAGTAGATTTCAAGTGCAGTGCGACCAATTAGGACATGGGGGTGGGGGTTCATGGGGGTAGAATGATAGACCGGTGCAAAAGATGCAGAGGAGGTAGCCTGTGTCTCTTGTTCTGACCAGTAGAATCTTGTCACAGTGGGGCCTGCATTGAAAAAGCTCTGGAATGTCTGGGTGGAATGTGATTATATGGACATGGGTGGTCCCTGCTAGTTGCTGTACATTTGTTTTACCTGAGCAGGAAGTAGGTGCTGTGTCTTTAATAAGCAGAGAACCCCCCCCCCCCCAGTCTGTATATGTAAACAGGAAACTGAGCTTCAAACTGGAAACAAGCTGGTCAGTGACCCAATACCAGCTGGGGGCATTTGGGTTGCTTCTATTTGGAGCCCAGTTTACAAAGTAGCCAATATCTGTTCCCATACAAAACAATGTATTTCTTTTTTTTTTTTCTTGTAGGGGAAGAAGGAAACCCAAGGACAACGGCCACCTCCAATCCATGCAAGTACTAAAGGTATGTCGGCCATTTTTAGCTTTCATTGAATCAATATGCATGAACGATCACTGTCCCCATTATAGTTACACTTATCTGCTGTGTGTCTCTTTATCCCTCTATTCACCACCATGGAAATGAATGGAAGCAAAGTGCTCAGTAATAGTATTGTGTAATACAGCCCAAGGCAATGAGACTATACCCGTAACCTGTTCTATCCAAGACTTGGCCTGACTGACCGGGAGAAAACCCAGCTACATTGTTGACACTATCAAAGACCCCATTATCATGTCCCACAGAGAGAGCAGGACATATTCATAGTATAAGACAATGTTTGTAAGGAAAGTACTTCAGATATGCAGAGCAGGGAATCTTGACTGATGGTTTGGCGAGATCTGCCTGTTCTTTTGAGGCCCCTTCATCAGGTGGGGAACATGCAGGACAGGACATCATGGAGTGGTTAAAGCTTACAAGACATATTGTAGAAAACACATGAGAAGTGCTTAGTGTATGAACATGAAGTCCCGTGGAATGGTCTATAGACTCAATGAAATGAGATGGACACACACACACACATTGAGGAAGATTCATTGGTAGAGACCCGGTTGCTCTCACACCTGTAGGCGGAGCAAGCAAAAGCCCAGTGGATGAGTGTGGACTCTGCCTGAGTTAAGGAAAGCAAAAAATTCCATTTACAAATTTCTGTGCAAAATTGGTGAAAGGGTACCAAGCAGGAGAGGACAGAAGTAGTAGTTCAACGTGTCTCTGGGGAGAGCTGAGATTACCTGAAAGGTGAATTATAGCAGCAGTTAGCCAACATTAGTGTACGGAATGTGACTCAGCCCCCAGGGGTCCCCGGGTATCTACTCCTCCAGAGCCGAACCTGAGCATAGGAAGAAATGGCAAACTGATCCAGTGCTGGAGTGGGAAGGAATGACAGGTCAATGCTACAATTCATAGAACAAATACAAACCGCTATTCTGTACAAACATAAAACATTGTCAGAAAAATAAATTACTAAAAGGACAAATTCTCTTCGCAATAAATAGGTGAGTTCTGCCATCGGCAGGGCAGAATTTAACAGTAGGGTGCAAAGGGAAATCTATTAGTGCAGACAGGGTCCTGAGACTTCCCTGCAAATTAGACGGCACAGCTCCTGCTCTGAGACCGCTGTCAGGGTCAGTGGCTGGCACACAAAGGCGAAGAGACATGTTGGCCGATCACCAGCCTTACAACGACAAATGGAAGTTGAGGTCAGGAAGGAGCACTAGTCAATTCTGCTGCAATATCAAGTTCTCCAGTTCATCGGCAGAGCGCAAGAGGAAAGCTGCGGATTCTCGGTATCCGGCAATCAGCTGTCGCACAGCACCAATCTCAGTTGGGCTTAGTTGGGCACATGGCATCACTCTGCTGGTAGCAGAAGGGTGGGTGCTACCTGAAGCCAGGCCTTTCAGACTGAGATCAGTGGGACCTGTTTAAGGAAAGGACAGTCAGAAGGCCCATAAATAGCCTGATGCTTCCTTTACAGGACTTGGGCATATGCATGGGTCAGTACAAAGCCAGGTTCACCATAGGCACCCACATCATACAGAAAATAAGACGACACCCAATTTACCTTCTATATTGTAATTCACAAGGCACTACTAGTTGTGCAGTATACAGAGAACTATTGTGTACTTGCTTTAACCCACCCACCAATGAAAATGTTTCTACATGTGGCATAATAAAGAGAGCAGCAAGTATATTTCCTGTTCCTTTGCATGGCAGTAGGCACCAATGTGTTAATACCCTGTCATGTGACCAAAATGAACAAAGCACTCAAATTTGGCTCCTTACACCCAAGCATCCATCCTATTTTCTGTCATGTGAGCTCACCTAACTGCCAGCAGGGTTTCTGGGCTCTACCTGCTGAAGCTCCAGGTGCGGGTATTATTGCCCGTGTTAGTGTCCGATTGCTGTCCATCATGGCAGTCCGTTTGCAAAGCCTTTTGAGACCTGCGCAATAAGTCTGAATTTGCATCTGAGCAGATAATATAAGTGCTCTCCTCACCGTGCACTCTGCTGGATAGCTTTTGGTTGAGAGGATGTTGGAACAGTTACCTATAGGACTCAAGCTATCCCTTTCATTTTATGAGTGCTTTTGTTTGTTTGTCTCCCTTGATATTGAGACTAGGAAGAGGTGGATGTAAGTCTGACACCAGAACACCTGTTGCAGAATCTTTATGGCATTCATCCCTATTCTTTCTATAACCTCTTGCATTATGCCTCACTCGTTTATAATATCAGTGTTGCCCATTATCCATGCTACTTGAATGCATTTGTTTAATATTCATTCAAGCAGGGAACTTAACTTATCAGGTAAATTGTTCAACTATACTTTTATCAAGTAAGTGTAAAGTTTCCAACATCAATACAGGAGTTTGTAGCCTAATCACCTGCCAGGTTTTGGATTCATGCTCCACTTGAAAAAGTTTTTGTAACCAAGTCTCTGTTCTCTCTATAGGTACACAGCTAGCTGTTTAGCTGTGCTGTCCCTTTAAGACAAAGGCTCCTAATGCAAGGAGACGCTGGAGCAGACTGCCTTCTGGCATGTAACTATTTTATTGGATTCTTCTGAGCCTGTCAGGTTGTTCTCAGGTGCTTCAGAGTGTATGAACGTAAAACAGCAAATGGGCTGTCTGGCTATACCAGCGAGTGATCCGAAAACAATGAGAGGCTTTTTTAAGCCACAAGCCTGTTATGGATTGATTCATCCACTGCTGGTAAGGCTTATGTAAGCAAACTCCTGTGATATATGCAGTATATTTGCTTCCCAAATACCATTTTTGTCTAATGCAAAGGCTCTATTTAAGCCTGTTACTTCAGTATGGTTAATAGGTTAGCGAGTTCACACATAAAGTTCAGATATTCAGAAAACAACTATGATGTGTATCTCAGTGGGAGTCATTGTTACACTGATGCAACCCTTAATACGTCCATACTATGGTATTTCCCTGCAGTTATTCATTTTGCATGTTAAAGCAGTTTATTGTTACGTCATTGTAATGCCTGCAATATAACCAGTATTATCATGATATTACCATTGAGCATATAGACACCAAGTGCACTTCTCCAGTTCGATATTACTATATTGCAACTTCTGTAACGATCAGTTTTATAGCCATTCAGCATGTTAATACTAAGTGCACTCTTGCAGTTCACTATATTACCGTACTGCAATGTCGGCAGTTATCCAGTACTATAATGATATAGCTATTCTGCATATAGAAAGTGCAAGTGCACTCTTGCAGTTCACTATATTACCGTACTGCAATGTCGGCAGTTATCCAGTACTATAATGATATAGCTATTCTGCATATAGAAAGTGCAAGTGCACTCTTGCAGTTCATCATGTTTCCCACTTCTGCAGCTATCAGTATCTTGATATAGTTATCCAGCATATTAAAATTAAGTGTACTTCTGCAGTCCATTAGTACTTTATTACAACTCATGCAGCCATTAGTATTATCATGAGATAGCTATTCAACATAATATTACATGTAATCTATTAATTAGGTACTTTTGCAGTTCATGTTATGTGCTGCATCTTTGCTGTTTTCTCTCTCCCTGGCAACTACTTAACATGTTGTACTGGTTGTTAGGGCTTTTTATTCTATCATACAAATATTTGAATTCTGTATATATTTCTGCAGGTCACCATAACTAAGTTGAATGGCTAAGCTTATCATCACTTTCTGTGCTGTATCTACAAGGGTGCGTCTTTGTAGTTCACGATGTTCATATTGCAGCTACTTAATGTCTCAGGTACCATACTTTATTATCTTGTGATTTCTAAAGTATATTGATACTTGGTATATTTTGCATTGTTTTATTACCATGGTACAGTACTTGCTTTGAGCTACACTGATACTGTGCATTTTGACTGTCATTACCATGGGATAGTTTCTTGGTATAGTAAAACAGTCTACTTCTCTGCAGTTCTACCCTGCTAGATACTCTTGCATTTAATAATGTGGGATCACTGCAATATGTGAGAACATATCTTCTTGCCAGTTATTCAGTATTTATTTCTGTATACAGTCCTGCAGGTCATTGTCCGTATCTCTCAAACTTGCAGCATACAAATACTGTGGCTTTCCACAGTTTCTTGTTTTTATGAGGAGGAAACATTTGTGTTATTTCAAATCTGCATGACATCTGTAGTTATAGTTTTATCAGTCCTCTTTAGTCGTTAATTACTCCCATGATGCAGCTTTTAGTATATTAAATCTGTTTTGCATCTGCAGTTTAGCAAGCAGAAATTGGTGAGTACTAAACGATTAATAGTATGCAACTGCTCAGAGTATTAATTCTGTGCATAAGTTATTTATGTAGCAGATATATTCAATCTCTGTACTATATATAGTGAATATAGTACCCCCTATTGTAAAATCGAAGGATATTATAAGCTACAGAGGAATTCCATGACCATATAAAAGCACAAGGCTGAAAGCCGACTGCTTTTATACAGGTCATGGAACACTGAGGCTACTTCTAATATCCTCATATTTTTCAACCAAAGGTACTAAATTTATTATTATACACATGGTTTAGAGAGTCATGTGACAAATGACATCACTAAGCTCCGATTATAACTGATGACATCACTAAGAGCTGTTTAAAATTTACAGCATATTCATGGCTTATGTGTATTATATAGATATACACAATTCTGTATTGGCTATATTGTACTGGCATTATGGCAGTTTACTATGGTGTTTCATCAAATATTTTACAAGTTGGTAGGTTTCTTAACAGCTAAGTGCTATTTATAGCTGCATTGTTTCAACCAGAATGACTATTTTTGCATCTGGGATATTACTGCAGTTACCCCTGAGGTTATCACTGCAGCTTATCCAGGTTATCACTGCAGCTTCTTGTTCTATGCCTTGTTTTAGTATTGTCTGTATCTAATTCTTATACAGTTCATCAACGGAGTTGTAATGTCTTGTCACTACTTAGCACATTAATATAATTAGCTGCAGTGTATCAATTTAGGATGTTACTTTCTTGTGTTGTCTGCAACTCTTCACTATGGTACTATTGCGGTGTTTTGTGGTAGTGTAGCCTACCATTTTGGTTTTTGTTGTATGTTGATACATTATTATATGTTATAGGGTTGCAGATATAGTGTTGTGGATTTTGAGTTATGTAGCTTTGTTCAGCAGCTCTCCAGTTTGCAATTTCAGCTATCTGGTTGCTATGGACCAAGTTACCTTAGTAACAAGGCACTGATTTGAATAAGAGACTGGAATATGAAAAGGAGAGGCATGACTAGAGAGACAAATAATACAATGTAGCAATAACAATACATTTGTAGCTTTATAGAGAATTGTTTTTCAGATGGGGTCAGTGGCCCTCATTTGAAAGCTGGGGAGAGTCGGAAGAAGGCGGCAAATAAGTCAAAAACAATAAAAAATAAATTGTGAAGACCAATTGAAAAGTTGATTAGAAATGGTCATTCCTTAACGTCCTAAACAGCAGCACATATGGGGGGTTAAATATCCTTTACTTCTGATATGACAGACAAGAGCCAATAAATGATTAAGAGCCTATAAATTATATAGTAATTATATACTCCCCTAGATTTTGTTTTTTTTTCTTTCCTACCTCTTGGTAGGAAGACAAGGTGGTTTCCTTTTTTTGGTTGCAGCTCGGCATCCTGAAGATTCTGGGGCGCAGAGCCTCCAATGGCCGCTCAGGGAGTCACTTATGTAGTAGCTACCCTGGAGGGGAAAAACCCTCAGGCTGGCAGCAAACGGCAAGTAAAAGATTTATCGGGCTGGAGTGAGCAGACAAGTAAGCATTGACGGGAGGTGTTGTGTAATGGCGTCATCGTAATGCGTGGAGGCATGGAAGTGCCGTTTGATGCCAGACAACCCAGGAAGATTTAAAAATCTGCAGATTCAAGCCATACTGCCCTCGTTTTTGTGTATAATACACGTTCAGAGGGCTGCAGCTGCCTGTGGAAGCCTATAAAGGTATTGTATACCTGTATATTACGCTGACTCTTTTAAACTGTTAGTGCATTGTTACATTGCATTATTATTATTATTATAGCTGTCCAATTAAATGGATACTGTCAGAGGGAAAAAGACTTCCAAGACAAAGCATCTTGTCTGCAGAGAACGTGAAGCTCCTTTACCGGATAATTATCCGAGAGGCAGGTGTGAAAGCTGTTTGTCCAGGGAGGATTCGGCCGTTTCAAATCCTATGGATTCATCAGCACAGATGTTCAAAGAAATTCTTCTGCAGACTTTCAAGGAATTCAAGGAGTCTCTTCAAAAAGAAGGCCCCTCCAGGTAATACTCCCTCTTCTATGGATGACGGAGAATACTTAATCCTGGATGAAGTGTCTTCCTTTTCAGAGGATGAAGTTGTTGATACTTCAGTTTTTCAGATTGAGTCTATTCCAAATCTTATAAAGGCTGTTAGGAAAGAAATTGAGACTCAGGAAGGGGCAGATTCGAATAAAGCGGATAAACTGAAAAGTACAAGTTTTCCACTTCATCCAGTCATTAAGGATTTGATACAATTTGAATGGAAATGTCCGGATAAAGCTCCAGTAATTAACAAAAGGTTTAAATCCTTGTTTCCTATTGAGGAAGAAGCAGAGAATTGGGAAACTCCACCAGTGGTGGATGTAGCTGTAGTCTTTATACGAGAACAACTATCCCTGTTGAGGATGGGTCAAGTCTTAAGAGATCCGATGGATCGCAGAGCAGAGAACTCACTGAGACGAGTTTATTCTACAGCATCAGCCCAGTGTAAGCCATTAGTGGCAGCTTCTGCAGTTTCAAGGGTTTTAAGAAATTGGCTAACCCAATTGGAAGAGGATATTAGAGCCAAAGTTCCCAGAGACCAGCTCATTAAATCGTTGAGAATGCCGAAGTTGGCTACTGAATTTGTGTGATTCATCTATAGAATCTTTAAAATTAGCCTCAAAGGATATGGTGCTTTCAACTACAGCCAGGAGAGCTATCTGTCTTAAACCGTGGTCGGCTGACACCACCTCTAAGGCTAATTTATGTAGTATGCCCTATGAACCTGGCCATCTTTTTGGTTCTAAATTAGACATGTTAATGGAAAAACTGTCTACTGAGAAGGGCAAAAACCTGCCTCAAGATAGGCAGAGGCCTAGGTGGAGAGGTTCTTTTTTTCATAGGCAAAAGAGATCGCCAACCAGAACTCCACAAGCCAGATTTGGAGATAGAGACAAAGAGAAGGAGAGAAATCAGTCCTATAGGACTCAAGGAAGATTCCAGAGAGCAACACGTGGAAGATCTAGAGCTCCCCCTGCTGCACGTAAGTGGGAGTTCTGACGCCAGAAGTCTGCCAGTCGGGGGAAGACTCTCTTTTTTCCTAAACCACTGGCAAGAATTAATTTCAGACAGATGGGTTCTGCAATTAATACAGGAAGGATATTGAATAGAATTTCAGAGCCTTCCTCCTCCAAGATTTCTCTTCACACCAAAAATTTTTTCTCAGGAAAAACAGGAAGCTCTGGAAGAAGCAATAATATCTTTCCGCAGAAAGAATGTTCTGGAGAGAGTTCCAGAATCAGAAAAAGGAGAAGGTACCTACTCCATCGTTTTCCTGGTAGCAAAACCATATGGTACATTCCGTACTATAATAGACTTAAGATTTGTAAATCAGTTTATCCAGAAGAGGCATTTCCGGATGGAAACTGTCAATTCGGTATTTCATCTGTTGGAACTCAGAGATTATCTAGCTACCATCGATTTCAAGGATGCATACCTGCATGTACCTATGTTCAGGGCACACAGAAAATACCTAAGAATTGTGGTCTTCATTCAGGAACAACTAATTCATCTCCAGTTCCGTGTGCTACCATTTGGGATAACTTCTGCTCCCAGAGTATTCACAAAAGTGGTAGCGTAGGTCACGCTGTCCTGAGGAGAGAGGGAGTCCACATTGTCCCATATCTGGACGATTGGTTGCTGAAAGCAGCGTCAGCAGTTCTCCTTCAATAACACCTTCGAAGGACCTTGGAGATACATCAGTATTTAAGATGGATTGTCAATGTAGAGAAATCCTCTCTTCAGCCTTGCAGAAGGAAGCAGATCCTAGGGATGTACTTCGATACAACCAGAATGTCAATCTCGTTAACACCGCAGAGAATACACAATCTTCAGGATCAGGTATTTTGCTTGATGAATCCACTACCAGTCCCCCTGAGACAGATGATTAGGACTCATGGTTTCTTCCATAGAGGCACTTCCGTGGGCGAGATATCATATGCTTTCCCTCCAGCAGGAAATCCTGTTTCTATGGGACAGAAGGGTGGAGTCACTGGAGGTGACACGGTTCATTTCCGAGGAAACAAGGTCAATTTTACATGTGGTTGCACCTGGACAGGCTGAAGGTGAGCAGGCCAATTCTGGAACCAGACTGGCTCCTGGTTCCTACGGATGCCTCTGCCATTGGGTAGGGAGCACATTACGAAAATCAGACTGCTCAGGGCCTATGGAATGCAATGGAGAAATCCCTCTCTTCCAATTTCAGGGAAATGCGAGCTGTCTTACCTGCTTTGGTTGCTTTTCAGGTATTTATCACAGGAAAAGCAGTAAAGATCCAGTCGGACAACGTCTTCTTCTCAGAGAAATACAGGAAATCCTGTCGTGGAGCGAGAAGAATCTGTTGGCTATATCTGCTGTTCACATCAAAGGTCTGGACAATGTGCTAGCGGATCAATTAAGCAGGTCCATAATAGACCCCAAGGAGTGGTCTCTGAAAACATCGATCTTCCAGGAACTAGTTCAGAAATGGGGAAGACCAGAAATAGACCTGATGGCGAGAAAGATAAATGCCAAAGTTCCAAGGTTTTGTTCTCTCCACAAGAACGATCATCCATGGGCACTGGATGCAATGTCGATCACATGGGATTTCAATCCAGTATATATATTTCCACCGATTCCAATGATTTGCAAAGTTGTCAAGAAATTGCGTCAAGACCAGGCGTCAGCCATAGTGATTCTCCTCTTCTGGCTGAAGAGAATATGGTTCTCACAGGTGATGCAGATGAGCCAGGGGAATTATTGGATTCTTCCGAAAATCAGGGACTTAATCTCTCAGAATCAGAGACATTGCCTGGACTTGGAACGCTTGAGACTCACTACCTGGAAGTTGACAGGCCCTTATTAACCATTTCTGGTCTTTCGGATAAAGTCATTTTTACACTGCTCCATTCTAGAAAGTCTTCTGTAAGCGTTGGTGCACAGAACAAGAAGTGGAGGCAAATTCTCCTATCAAGAACATACTGGATTTTTTACAGCAAGGTCTAGACAAGAATTTAAGGTTTGTAAAAGCTGCACACGTACTTAACCCTACTGTTACGAACCCGATACCTCAGTGGGATCTTAATCTGGTATTGGAAGGGTTATGTGATCCTCCTTTTGAACCGCTGGAAAAAGTGGATATGAAACATCTATCTTTCAAAGCTGTTTTTCTTGTTGCCATTACTTCGGCAAAAAGGGTAAGTAAGATTCAAGCTTTAGCATGTCGAGAACCGTATCTTCAGTTTTTTCCTAATCAAGTCGTCTTAAGAACCCTGCCAGATTTCAGACCTATGGTTGCTTCTAGAGCCAACATCAACCAGGAGATTATTTTACCTATTTTTTGTCCAGATCCACAATCTGAGGAGGAGAAAAGATATCATTCCTTGGATTTGTGCCACATTATTAAGGAATATTTATCTACAACTAAAGGTTTTAGAAGATCGAGAAAAATAAAGGTAAGGCTGCTTCCAGACTTACCTTGGCTCTGTAGATAAAAGATACAATTCAGACTTGCTATATATCAGCCAACCGCATACCTCCGCCGCTCCTGAAAGCACATTCAACTCGTGCAATGGCGACATCCTGGGCAGAACGATTGTTGGTTCCACCTGATCAGATTTGCAGAGCGGCCACTTGGTCTAGTCTCCACACATTTGCTAAACACTACAGATTGGACATCGAGGCTTCCCAGGAGGCAGCCTTTGGTAGAGCAGTTCTCCAGTCGGTGTTCAGGAAGCAGTGATCCCACCCTGTTACTTGCTATGTCCCATATGTGCTGCTGTTTAGGACGTCAAGGAAAGAGGAAATTTTACTTACTGTAATTTCTTTTTCCTTGAAGTCCATACAGCAGCACATCTGATTCCCACCCTAATAAATATATATTGAAGCATTCTCTGTACTCTTATTATAACACAATCTAGGGGGGTATAGGGGAGTAATTTACAGGCTCTTAATCTTGTCTGTCCTATCAGAAGTAAAGGATATTTAACCCCCCATATGTGCTGCTGTATGGACTTCAAGGAAAAATAAATTACGGTAAGTAAAATGTCCTCTTTCTTGCACATACTAAAAGTAAACTTATAGGTAAACCACCCCTTTAAGGCTGAGTCCTACAGTGCCACAAATACAATCTGAAAGTCAAAGAGGGGTGAGAATGTTAAAAGGCTGTTGTGACACTCTTTTGTGTATGTTTCTATATTGTTCAACTGTGTTGCCATGTCAATTTTATTTTTTTCAAGCAAAAAATATTCTACTTATGACTTATGTACTTATGTTTTCTGCAACAACAGTTTAGTCTCTTTTCTAGAAAATATTTTTGATAGTAATCTTCCATTTCTATATTGCTTAGCTGCAACTATCCACAGTATTAAAGTTAATCTATGGAGTAACTGCTCTAGTAAGAGGGGTGCAGTGGCCTGTATGTTGGTTTAGCTCTCGCTGTTATTCCCTCCCTAGGCGTGTAACTTTTGTACATCCCATTGGTACCCATTGCCATGCGAAGGAACAGGAAAATCATATCATAATTACCAAGATTTTCTTTTCCTGGGCTGTAGCATGGCAGTGGCCACAGACTTCTCAACCCTAGTGGGAAGAGCTCTCTGCTTACCATGAGATGGATG